>NC_079904.1:6713769-7057390 GCF_024868665.1 Triplophysa rosa | reverse complement strand
TGATGCTAATAGCATCACTGTTAGCATAAATACCCCATGTAAACGGAGCAGCGAGAGATGAACTACAGTCTGTACAGTACATGATGCGTGTGCACGCGCGTGCAGTCAGCGGATATGAGAGATGCGCCTCAGTCAGCAGAGACTCGCGGTCCGGTGGACCCACATGCGAGTATAAACGAGCCGTGAAAGACAGGCTGCGCACGTTTACATGTTTACTGGCGGCTTTGAGTGTACTGACGGCTGTGACGTTTTTGCCCGCATCACGGGAAACAGAAGATCGGCTTGGAATCGGCGAGACATGAGACTGACCGGCCGGTCACCGGTCGGGCTGATCATACGAAAAACCGTCCGATTCCGATCTCTGGCCGGTCAATCGGTGCACCTCTAATTATAACTTGTTCAAGTTAACCAGACTTTTATTTTGACAGATCGCCGCAAATGGTGTTTGTTTATGTGTTCGTGTCCTCATGCAGTGAAACGCTGGTGCTGAAAGCTTCACAAGCACAATGCGTTCAGTACACGCAACCGCACCACTCTTTCACACACGGTAACGCAAAACAAGCAGAATACATATTTAAACAGTATCTGAATATTTCGTTAACTGTTACGTTGGCTGTTAAGTGCTAATTTCGTGTTAGGAAATGCCTGGATTCCTCGATTCCGTCCACGTTTTCCACATTGCGGAAATCATAGGGCTCTATGTATGTCACGTGAGGTATCGGTCTTTGGTATCGGTGTGTCATTATGAGTACGAGTACATGAGCTTGGTATCGGACCGATACTGGTATCGGTGCATCCCTATTTAAAGGACCAAGGTGTTTTGATGTATCCGACTCACACATGCCTTATGTTTCACTTTTACAAAGGCTTAATTTCCAAAACAAGCAAAAATGATTCCCAACGGATATTTGATATTTGAGGACGAAAGTTTCCTGGATTCGACCGTGGCCAAGATGAAAGCCCTTAGAAAGAACGGCCAGTTCTGTGATGTGAGACTTCAGGTAACATGCCTTTTTCAACGTTATTCTCTGTCGTAATAGATGTGCCGTGGGTGTAGGCATGTGCCGGTATCAGATTTCCATGCTGCGATTAATCGATTAAGGTTTCATCGTGGTAAACCGTATTATCGCGGTAAACCATATTATCGCAGTATTCAATTCTATGAGAAATGCAGGTTGAAAATATAAACCAACTTCAGTGTTTTCCTCTTGATAACAACTTTATTTTAAGTAATAAAGAGAACCTCAAACATTTAAATACAAATAAATGTAAATAAAACAACACACAGTAATGATGTATAAAGTGAGTTTATTACATAATAAAGTGCAAACTGCAAAATAACAACTTTTGTTAACTGCTTTTAAATATACTTATGTCTGTACAACGCTAGTACTACAATTCATATTATTATTATTATTATTATTATTATTGTTTGAATAAAAAGCCAAGCCAGTGTGTTAACCATTATAGCAAGCTAAACATTTATAAACTGCAAATTCACTCGCACTTTGTGACAGTGTGTGACTTTATTGCGTTCCATCAACGTATATTTAAAATAATTATTCTGCCACACTGTCAAATTTCATTACTCGGCTTACTTTTAACCCCAAATATTTCCAAACCTCAGACTTCACCCTCTTAGAAAGGGGATAAATCGTCTGCAGCGTTCCTCCTTCAGCCATGCTTCCTCTCCGTGTGGTACTGTTTACAGCAGAGTGCGCAAGCGTCTTTTGCTCAGCAGCGCACACACACGCATCTCCACATGGGGAATGGGATTGTTTAGATCAGAGTGCGCATTCCTACGCAGCATGCACGCAGTGTACTTTTATCCGGTTGATGAAAAATAAACAAATACGTGGTCTAAAAATCAAAATGCTGATCTATATATTTTCGCGGTATTTGAAAGTGCCCGCGATAACAACATCGCGCGAATCCATTACCGCGGTTAATCGCATTACTGAATATCGGCACATGTCTACTTGGGTGTTGATCACCGCTGAAACGTGAGGCAGGGAAGAGTGTGGTTCCTTAGACGCAGCTCCTGGAATTTCAAATGGCCTTTAGCCGAGTGACATTTTTTTACCAGACAAAATAAAACCCTTTATATTCTGAATGTTTCAAAGACTCAAAGGAAGCTTTAGATATTGTAGTTACATTACAGACCTAGTTTTTGCTTGAAAAAGTATCAAAATTGATACTGGTCGTGATATTGATACTGGTTGCCCAGGTCAACTAGCAAAACTATATCTAGTTTTTCAAGCTTTTCAGTTTGCAATTTTGTAAATGGAACATACCGTTGTCACTGTGTCATCATAGAGATGGGGTTAACCTTTGCCCTTTAACCCTTGCAGGTATGCGGTCATGAGTTGATGGCTCATCGGGCTGTGCTGGCCTGCTGCAGTCCATACCTGTTTGAGATCTTTAAAAGTGACCTGGAGCCTCATGGTATCTCCCATGTGAAGTTTGAAGATTTGGACCCTGAGGCTGTGGAGATCCTTCTTAACTATGCTTACACTGCCCAGTAAGAGACAAACACACAAGATATAGAAACACAAGTTACAGCAAGCCAAAGAGATATGAAACCAGTGTGCCAATGTTGCTCTCTGCAGGTTAAAGGCAGATAAGGAGCTTGTTAAAGAGGTTTACTCCGCAGCTAAACGACTCAAAATGGACCGTGTGAAGCAGGTAGGACTTACGTTTTATACCATTCATTGTGCATGTGATTTGTATGTGTTTTACTTGAAATACAGCCCTAACTGACTTTTTTTAACTTGCTTGCAGATCTGTGGCGACTACCTTCTCTCCAAGATGGATTCCCAGAGTGCTATCTCCTATCGCAATTTTGCCAGCTGCATGGGAGATGCACGTTTGCTGAACAAGATTGACGGCTATATCCAGGAGCATCTTCTGGAGGTGTCTGAGCAGGAGGATTTCCTCAAGCTGCCACGCCTTAAGGTTAGAGCTTAACATCTTTGATCATCTACTATGGTGGGTTACAACCCTGTTTTAGAAAGACCCCCAACAGAACGTGTTTTAAATGTTCAGTTATCTGACACACCCGTTCAGTCGTCAACCAACCAGGCGATGAGTTGATTTAAAATAAGGGTTAGATTTAGGAAACATCTAAACATTTAGGGGCCCTTCAGAAACCGGAGCAACCAACCTACTAGCTCTGTTTTTTTTCTTCTGTTTGACTAATGCGTTTGTGGTAAACATCAAATTCATTTTGTGTTTATAGTTGGAGGTGATGCTGGAAGATAACCTGTCCTTGCCTAGCAATGGAAAGCTTTACTCAAAGGTGATTGGCTGGGTTCAGCGCAGCCTGTGGGAAAACGGCGAACCGCTGGAGCGACTGATGGAGGAGGTCAGTAGTGCCCTCCGCTGTGAGCTCTGCTCTCCTTTCCCTCCCCTTTCCCCTCGTATTTCATCCCATTCACAGATTTAACAGGTCCGCTCACACCAGCCATCCTAACGGTAGAGGTCGGTTGGTTTTGTTCTCTCTGCCTTCCATATTTTTTGTTTCCTCTCCCCGTCACCCACAAATCACCCCGGGTTTTTAAGTATATACATTTAGGTACAGAACGGGGCTCTTACACCCTCTGCACAGGCGAGTGGTTAGTCCAGGTGAGCAGAACTAAAAGCCTCCTGATTGCTCAGCGCTGTACAGAAGCCGTTCTGTTTGAAACACTTGCAGAGAGTGAATTGGCATGTTGCCTTCTCAGTGATATCTCTCTTTTTTTAAGCAGGTGTATGAGTGTGTGTTTCTGCTCTGGGAACCAGCACTAACAGTTCTTCCTCCCCGCTGATTTATCTCTCCTTAGGTTTATTAGAGCAAACATCAGCAAGATTCTCACAAGACTGAAGAAAACCAAGACTGGGGCCTTCCGGGGTAAAGAGTCAATGAAAATAACAAAAAGAGGCAGCCATGGCGGGACAAGCGCTAGGCTCTCATCTGCTAATAAAATGCACTCACAACAGTACACTTACCTCAACTGACACTTAAGAATAATTCTCCGAACACTGCAAATTCCCTATTTAGTACCCATACAGGGGCCTTCTGTGGAACGCTCCAAACTCGCATTTGAATAAAATTCATGAATGTGAAGAAGAGACACTTTATATTTACACCACTACACGTTTCCAGATTAAGTTCAAATGAAAGAATGGAAGTGAGCCATCATCCTTAAAAGGCTTTGTAACGGCACCTTCGGTGTGTTAAAGGAAGTGGAAACTGATTGCAGCTTGATGACTCTTCTAAAATCGGTTCCTTGTTCTATTTATTTTCAGACATATTCCCACTAGGGATGGACACGTACAGTATACTTTACAGTAGTTACAGGAATTTAAACGCAATAAAAACGTAACTTTACACACAAATGTGACCCATTTTAATTTGATTGATTGAGGCGTCATTTTAAGCAGTGCTTTGCAATTTACGCCAACACATATATCGCACAAACATTTAGACATGATGCAAAGGCAAAGACTTCCTAACAAGACTCCATACACAAATTGACAAATGCCAATACCCAGATACCCCAAAATCTTTTTTCCATTCTCCAAGCATTCACTAGTTTTATTTATTTGAGTTTATTTAATGGATTGTTTCAAAATTTTTGTATTTTTTAGGTTTGAAATTACTTCTTTAAGCTTAAACATGAGCCAAGAGAATTTTTTTATCAAACAATTTTTTTGAGCTGTAAATGTGAAAACGGCTAACCAGAGTTTGTGTGATGACGTCTGACTTGACTAACCTCCTCAGCTGTGAAGATGGCGGCAGAATGACAGCTGAACGCGTTGACGGCGCTTGTTTTTTCTTATTTCCTTCTCCAAACTGACAAATGAAGTTTCCCACGATCCTTTGTGGTGAACAGTATTGTGATCCCGAATCTGCTATTTACAGTGCAGCCATTGGCCAGAAAGTGCTGAAGATCTTTTGAAATGTCCCCATCCAGAATCCGATGCTGAAGCGACAGTATGTTCATATTCTTAAAGAAGCTTTTTCACCAGCGCCTTGCAGATCGGTGGCGAAGAAGTGGAACTGCACCCCTCTTCTTAACCTTCCTTTTCCCACGTAATTGGGTGCTCTGTTGTCATGAAGACAGCCACATGGGTTCTATTGTCGCTGTGTGTTTTGCAGGTGCAAACGCTGTACTATTCGGCTGATCACAAGCTGCTCGATGGGAGCCTGCTTGACGGGCAGGCTGAGGTGTTCGGCACTGAGGATGACCACATCCAGTTTGTGCAGGTACACAACCAGCGCCGAGCTCTTCTCAGGCTGGACTGCAGCAGGCCGTAGTAAACTCAGACCTGCTTTTGAGATTTAAGTTTAGTTCTGGCCAAGGAGCTTCTTTGTTGTGCTGGGCTGGTGAGCCGGAGATTATGGCTGTTTGACCTCAGCCTAGTGCGTGTGTGTGTGCGTGCGTGCGTGCGTGCATGCGTGCGTGTGTGTGTGTTTGATTGAGTGGAACTGTGGACCTCTTATAGAGTGGCTTTCCATTGGGTTAGATTACATATACGTTAGTTTAATCTGATGCAGCCATCAGAACTGGTAAGATGTTGAGTTGGGCATACACCTAGACCGGGTCTGGGTTTGTGTGAGGTTGTTTTTGTGTGGACCATGGGCTCGGAGTCTAGCTGCACTGTGCCTTTGCAGAAGAAGCCCCCACGTGAGAATGTACACCGACAGCTGAGCACCAGCTCCTCTGGCAGCCTCTCCCCTGGCTCCACCAAACATCCCTGCAAGCAAGAATGGAAATACATCGCTTCGGAGAAGACCACCAGTACGTCTGCACACCTTCAGATCATTAAAAATTGCGTTTTAAGTTTGCACAAATGTTCACAATTGATCACCCTCTTCCTTTTCTCCTTTTAGACCACACGTACCTGTGTCTGGCTGTGTTGAATGGTGTGCTGTGCGTGATCTTTCTACATGGGCGCAGCAGTCCTCAGGCCTCGCCCTCGGCCACCCCTTGTCTAACCAAAAGCATGAGCTTTGACAGTCAGCCACTGGAGGAAGAGCCGGATAAGCTGCTGGCACCCATGCACTATGCTCGCTCCGGCCTGGGCACTGCTGCTTTGAACGGTCGACTCATCGCTGCAGGTCAGTGGGTAGACACATTTGTCCCAAGACGTTTCTCAAAGAGTATCTCTTCTTTCTTTGAGAAGTACATGGTCTAAAAGATGATCTCGTACTTAGGTGGTTACAACCGTGAAGAATGCCTGAGGACTGTGGAATGTTATGACCTGAACACTGACAGCTGGACGTTCATCGCCCCGATGAGGACTCCACGTGCGAGATTTCAGATGGCAGTGCTCATGGTTTGTACATAGTTAAATGTATACTTGAGAATAGACTAATTCTCAGCCTGTGGACGTGCTAATAATTGTTCCGTTGTGTTTTTAACCAATCAGGGTCAGCTTTACGTGATGGGCGGGTCCAATGGCCATTCTGATGAATTGAGTTGTGGGGAGACTTACAACCCAAACACAGACGAGTGGACTCAAGTGCCAGAGCTCAGAACTAACCGCTGCAATGCAGGTAAGGAGGATGAGACGCCCTCAAGTCTTAAAACCATAACAATGTAGGTTTAGATACATCTGATGCATGTTTGACCTTGCGCAGGTGTCTGCTCTTTGAGCAACAAGCTGTATGTTGTTGGAGGATCAGATCCGTGCGGACAGAAAGGCCTGAAGAACTGTGATGTTTTTGACCCTGTCAGCAAGGCCTGGACCAGCTGTGCCCCATTAAACATCAGTAAGTCAACATTTCAAAATATCCCTTAATACACTACACCAGAGTGGTTTTGGGCATTTAAGAGCTTGGCGTACAGTGGGGTAGGCTATATTGTTAAAAAGGCAGATGGATCTGTTCTCAACATGAACTTTGCTTGCATAGGGAGGCATCAAGCTGCCGTGTGCGAGTTGGAAGGATTCATGTACGTGATTGGAGGAGCCGAGTCGTGGAACTGCCTGAATAGTGTGGAGCGCTACAATCCAGAAAACAACACCTGGACCCTTGTTGCCCCGATGAACATAGCCCGCAGAGGAGCCGGAGTGGCCGTCCATGAAGGTAAGCTGAGCAAAAGACAACAATTCATAGCACAGGGCATTTACAGAGTGTTAAGTGCTTTATCAATAGTGACCAATGTCTGTTCTCTCAGGTAAACTCTATGTGGTGGGAGGCTTCGATGGCTCTCGTGCCCTGCGTTGCGTTGAAATGTACGACCCTGCACGAAACGAATGGAGGATGCTTGGTAGCATGAACTCGCCACGCAGCAATGCTGGCGCGGCCGTGCTCGATGACATCATCTACGCCATCGGTGGCTTTGATGGAAACGACTTCCTCAATACATTTGAGGCTTACAACCCTAAAACAGACGAATGGAGCCCCTGTGCAGATGCCTTCACCAATTCCTAAGAGCCAGGGGTGGGGAAACCACGTGGGTGGGAGGGGGGACTCACTCAAACTAACAGGCTTAGTGACGTAATAGTGCTTTGTGATGTCCTTGATGTATGCGGGTGGGCGGGTTTACGAGGGTGTGAGGGGTGGGATGGGGTCTCATGGGGGTCTGCATTGAAGTCACCCATGAGGCTGACTTTTCTTACAGTGTTTGGGTGGGGGTGGTCAGTTGGGGGTTGCTGAAAGCAACATTAAGCCTTTGCATATTGCATACTTTATTTTTTGTGTTGTATATATTGTTTCGTTTCATTTTCCTTCGGTTATATTTCCTGTTTTATGAAGAATGCCAACATTTATTGCACATCGAGTGTACCTTTTTGAATTGAGTGGTTTGGAATATTTTTATTTTCGTGGAAGTTTTTGCATCTCTGATGTGAAGATAGGATTGATTGGTTTAACCCATTTAAGGAAGTGACCCATTTGAATTCGTTTTTCTATGCTTCATGGTGATTTTGGCTTGCTTTGTTTGAGCTCCATGCTTATACAAAGCCTTATTTTACAAAATGTCGAATTACATGGCTTTTTCTTTGTCATCCAGCCATGATGCTGATTACTGTAACCAATCTTTAAAGATGGCCTTTTTTATATTTTTGATACACTGCTAAGTAACCAATAGATGGATTAGATGGCAGACGCAGAACACCTGTGAGGTTATAAACTTTCATCAATGCCAGTTTAGTATATGCATAGTCAACCATGCTTCAATGCTTTTTAGATATTTTGTTCGTTTTTTGACAGATTTACGCAAGTGAGATAAAGCTTGTTCCTTGATGCCTTTTTTACATATCTTGTGTTTAGCTTTAATTTGGATGCGACCGAGTTCTTTTGGCTCCAAGGATTTGTTTTCTCATTCAACTAAATTGGGAACAATCTGTATCACATTTGTTACTATGAGCTGATATTTCTTTACTAATAAACCATTTCAACCTGTCAAAATCATTTCCGTTTGTCATTTATCTAGAAACTATGTATTCAGTGTATTGAGACATTTTAACATTTAATCTCTTAACCTAATTCTGGTGGGATTCATTTGTGGGTTAACGTTATATTATCCTGGTAGGATTACACTAGGGTTTAGTTATAAATGGGAAGAGATGAAGGGAAAGTCTAGGTCATGTTTTGTATAGGAAACCACTTGAAAGTGTAACGGCAAACCGTGCTATTTAACCTTAAAGTTGATTTAAAGATAGTCAAACTACATCAAATTAGCCAGCAATGCTAAATAATGTACTTGGCTCCAAAATTTAACATGTCAGATATTAAAAATGACTTTGTTGGGTTAATTAAACCATTTACTAGCCTGTTGCTTGGAAACTTTATAAGAATCTGTAACGCAAGATATCTTACTTAGAAATGTAAAACGACCGTTTAAAACTAAGTTGATAGTAAAGTAGTGAGAGAAATTTATATTAAAGACTTACCGTCAACAAAAAAGCCATCAGTCGTGACTCTCGTGCACTTTGCACCTCCGTGGAAGAATTATCATTGAGGACATTCTTAAATGTCCACCCATATGTGGTGACAACCAAAAATACCCACGCTTTGTCGTTTGTGACGTCAGGAGTGTGCTGTGACAGGACTCGCGCAGTAACGCAAGAAAACATGAAATAGTCGAATAAAAATCAATCCAATAGTCACACATAAAAATATTAATGGTAAGAAATATTTTAGGGCTAGTAAATTCTCAGTTGACATACTGTTGTGGTGTTTTGATAATTTTTCTGTCTATTCATTAGTCAGACAGATTATTGTTGTTCTTCAACAAGCCTTCTTTTTTACTGCCTTCTTTCACAAATATTAACATGTCTTAATCCCAGACATATGTCACATGTCAATCCTGCTGTCAGGAAGTAGGCCCAAACCTGGTGTGGGATTACAGGTTTTTTTCGGCAATGGCTAGCCACTGAATTACGGCCTTGGACATGAAGTCTCTACTGACCTTTCCGGTTACAACTGTGATTTCAACATAGCTGACAAAAGGACTGCTAAAACAAGTGCTTCATCAATGGACGTAATCAGATATATTCTGTATATTGCATTCAAAATTCTTGTCTGCAGCTCTGTACAATTTAAGCACGGAATTAAAAATGAATCGAGGAAAAACGCTTCACTTAAATCCGTAATCATGGTCCATCATGTCCTCGATGAGCCATATGAATTTATATAGCACACATCACCGAGTGTTGATGTAATCTCCAGGCGGATATCACATCCTTGTTTCCATAATCCTGTAAGGCCTCTTAATGTGTGACATCGTATATGTGTGACAAAAAAGGACATATACACGTCATTAACGATGCAATGTTTTAATCAAAATGCAAACAGATGTAAAGAAAAATATACAACTTTTGTCTATTCACACTTTAATACAAATAGAAATATGTACAAGTCAAAACGTAAAATAAGATTCTTGCTGAATTGCATATCTGAATAGGCCCATGTTTACATTCTGAGGTGAGGAGTATTTAGTATCTATTGCATTTTCTGCTTCACACAATAGATTCAGCTCCTTTTTACAGAAACTGGAAATGATTAGGAATTAAAAAAGAGAATATTAAACAAAAGAACAGATATAATTTAGGGTGCTGAGGTTTATATGCTAGAATTGCATCATCAGCAGTAGCAGAATGAAAAGCTCTGAACAGAACAAACGGACAATATCAAGATAGTTTGATGAGTGACGCCCAGGAAAGCAGATTTTGACATGTAACTAATTTAATTACGGAAAGCCTCAAAGACCTGATGAACCATGCAGTGTGTGAGAGAATCATTAGGTAACATCTTTGCTTCTAACTCCATGCAATAATGACCAGTTGCCATAACAGCAACTTCAAAAAGATTTTGAACAGAGTGGCAGAGGGAAGATTAAACAATTCTTCCCACTGCTGTAATGAATAAAACCACTAATTCTTCTCTAAAACAGTGCAAGTTTTACAACCAGGGCCTGTATTAGAGAAAGTTCACCCAAAAGTGAAATTCTGTCATCATTACTTACCTCTTGTCATTTCAAATGTGTTTCTTTCTTCTGCAGAACACAAAAGAAAATATTTTTTACCAACATTCTTCAAAATATCGTTTTTTGTGTTTTGCGGAAGAAAGAAAGTCATACAGGTTTGAAATGACAAGAAGGAGAGTAAATGACAGAATTTTCATTTTTGGGTGAACTATCCGTAAGCAATGAAAAACTTTTAAATCACAGCTTAATAAATATTGAAATATATTTTAAAACAAATAAAAAAAAATATTGCAACTATTACACAAACTAGAATGCGGTGTAACTAGCACATATGTTGGCATCAGGTTATGACATCAGAAGACACTCTGCTATCAAAAACCAGGATGGTCAAATGTGAGGAGCTTTTTTGTAGTTGGGTCCAAAGAAGGAGTGTTGGGAGGTAAATCAGGTCCAGTAGCTCAAAGAAGCAGTGCAGTGATCCAGATTTGCACTAAGTTCAGACAGCTGCGCACCACCTACACGCAGCTTTTCCCTGAGGACGCAAAAACAGTAAGTCACCACTTTTCTAAGCACAACGTTTCTAAGCACAGACTGAAAAAATGAATGTCCCTCTTATACAAATGTGACCCTGGACAACAAAACCAGTCTTATGGGTCAATTTTTTGAAAATGAGATTTTTACATAATCTGAAAACGGAATAAATAAACTTTCTATAGATATATGAGTTGTTAGAATAGGACAATATCTGGCTGAGATACAACCGTTTAAAACTCAGGAATCTGAGAGCGCAAAAAATCAAAATATTGAGAAAATTGCCTTTGAAGTTGTTAATCAGGGGCACTGTGCAGACCATCCACTCACAAAAATAAAGTTTTTATATATTTAAGGTAGGAAATTTACAAAATATCTTCATGGAACATGATCTTTACTTAATATCCTAATGATTTTTGGCATAAAAGAAAAATCGATAATTATGACCCACACAATGTATTTTTGTCTTTTACTAAAAATGTTCCCATGCTACTTAAGACTGGTTTTGTGATCCAGGGTCACAAATGATAATACATGATACATACAAAACATCATGTGAAAGAAATTGGGGAACAAATATATCTTTTGCCCTGTCAGCTAATAAAACTATGTTGTGGGTGGTTTAACAATTATATTAAAACAAACTATATACAATTATAATTATAAATAAAAAAATATATTACAATTAAATACAAGCAAAACATGTCTAGAATCCCAAAGCTACTTTTCGTAACGTATATTAAATGAATTTGTCACAATAATGTAAAGTCTTTGAATGATCTCAGTTTCAGCAGTTTCCAGCAAATATTAATATTAATCGTGATTAAAACTTTAGTACACTGAAAAAAATAACTTGTAGAATTTACTTAATAAAATCCTCGTAACAATTTGCACAAATTGTTTTTAAGTAAAATTTGCTGCTATAATTCAAGTACAAATTACTAACCAGTAAATGTTACTTAAAGTAAACAAAGGGTGCTGGGTAAACAAAAGGGTAAACAAAAAATCATGTGTCTAACTCAAACTTCATGGATCACTTACTTTCATATTGAAATATACTATTTTTTTACAACATAGATGGTCAAGTAAGAAGAGACTGGTGGTCTCTGTACTGGCAATTAGTACGGAAGAGTATTAGGGCCAAGCAATAAAAAAATATAAAACCGTTTTGAGTCATTATAATGCGAAATTAAACCCGCAGTTTTTCGGGGAAAAAAGTTGAAATAAAATGTTGAGAATAAACTTAATCAATTTCGAGAATAAAGTCGTTGTGTTTCGAGAAAAAACTCGTTAAATTTCAAGAAATAAAACTCGAAATAAAATGTAGACAATAAACTCACTATACTTTGAGAATAAAGTCATTGTGTTTCGAGAAAAAACTCGTTACATTTCGAGAAATAAAACTCGAAATAAAATGTCGACAATAAACTCACTATACTTTGAGAAAAAACTCGTTAAATTTCGAGAAAAAAGTCAAAATAAAATATCGAGAATAAACGTTTATCCTATATCATGGTCATGTTCATTGCGTAGTACTGAATGAGGACATGGCAGAGTTGTATCACTTAGTCAAGCTATACTTTAGGCTTTCCTTCAGTAACAAAGAAATACTATCAGTCTCTTTAGAAGAATTGAACACGTTTTTAACACGACTTTATTCTCACAAGACTTTTCTCGAAATTTAACGAGTTTTTTCTTGAAACACAATGACTTTATTCTCAAAGTATAGTGAGTTTATTCTCAACATTTAATTTCGACTTTTCGACAGAAGCAGCATGTGTGAAGACCGTCATCAGCTGGCGAAAGAAGCAATGAAGATTACATCTGAATAAACAGTTGTGAAATGTTTCACTTCACACAGGATCACTTCCACGCAACAGCCTGAGGTTACAAACAGGAAGGGGATATCTCGTACACAGGAAGCCAAAGAGGTTAAAAGAAGGAGGCTGAAGAAATGACTTTACGATAAGAACATTCAGACTTCATATAAATATAGCTACGATACGTTAAAGGGTCTCACTGTGAGATAACGAATGTGTTTTTACAGGAAATACTGGACTGACAAACACTAAATTGCCCTCAAGTTAAACAGTAGTGCGATTCTTGGGAAAGCAGCATTTACACAATTGACTTCTCTGACTCACAGTCACACAGACTTTCTCACACTGGTACTGTGTTGCACCACTGGAATGAAGCGCATTATTGTGTTTCTTCTTTTCACACTTTATCTTTCTCAATTCTCATCCGCTCCCTCCCTTCCTCTTCAACCTGTTGCTGCGTGTTGCTTCTTGTGCCGCCCATTGAACGTTACATAACAACAACAGCAAAAGAAGTGGAAGAAATTTGTCTACTTGTTATTCCCCAGTGTACACCCTCCTCAGCACCCAGCCAGCCTGGTTATGTAATGGAGGGTGATGTGGAAAAAAGAAGCAAGTCTGGACACAGATTGTTGTGTTTGCTTAGTTTAAGTGTCTTTTAATAGAATGGAGAGAGAAATTATATAAAATTAAGTAAAGATATAGTAAAGATATAATATTACCTCATGATATCTTCCAAGATAAAAAAATGACTGTCTGGTTATAACCTTGCTTTCTCCAAACCCTGTCTTTACTAATCTGATATGTGAGGTTCATACACTATGCAAAACTATTGACTGCTCAGTTGTGACGTGTTGAACAGACGATGGATTCCTTTCCTCCCGCCTTGCAATTATCCGCTTAACAACCGTGCTACCATGGCAACCATACAACACTAGGGCAGCTCCCTTCACTTGGAAACAAGACCTTGAACAGCACAGTGAACGCTTTATGAAGCCAAGCTTTCACAAATCAACAACAAACCACAATACCGCAGTAATGCCACTTGCTCAAAAACAAGCGTGCAACACTGATCACATTTTCAGACAAAAGCTTGGGTAGTGTTGACAGCTCCGGTTGCTAGATATGAATCCCTGCTGAGCCATCCAGCACCTAGAGACAAGATGCTCATGAACAAAATGTCATTACAAAGCCAATCTGGTACAAAAATAGATTACTCTCAGAGCCAGTTTACACCTAGAAATAAATATCCTAATCGGGTGCCCGTGCTAAATCGAGATGTAAAAAATACAAAACAGTATTGTGCTGCATGTGAAACATTTTGTGATTGGATCAATCATAAAAAACCGTATGATTCACAAAAAAAATCACGAAAAGATTCACAAAAATTACGGCATGTCAACTTCTATGGCTATACAGTATGTTCATGGTGAGAGACATATATAATAAAAAATAAAATAATATATTATAAATATAATAATAAAAATAAAATTATAATATAACATTTTACCAAAAACTGTAACACAAAAAGTGTCGAAAACATTTGTATTAACTTGATTTTGATTTTAACGCGATACAAGGCTATTTAAAAATTAAGTACAACACAATTTTAGTTACAATTTTTACAACAACAAAAATTATTGTTTGATTGAAAACTGTAAAAAAGTGCTTACATAAGACAGTATTGTGTAATATTAACATGCAGTAACATAGTGACATCTTAATATAGTTACTAATACAGCTTAAATGCTTTCTTATATACAAGTCGCTTTGGATAAAAGTGACTGCTACATAAATTAATGTAAACATACTAAAATAACACAAAAATCAGCTTGAAACATAACGCTTGTGCTTAGATTAAAATTCAAAGAAGTGAGTGACGTACGTAACACGAGTGACGTACGGAGTCCAACCCTCCCTTTGAAATCCGATTACAAAAGGCCACATGAGACACATTTGAGATGCATGTCACTAGCCGGTGTGAATGCTGATGTCTCGTCTGACGCCTCGTGATATCACCTGTAGATCCTAATACAAGGTGTGTACAGGCCCTCAGGTCAATTTCAAAAACCTTAAACCCATAAATCAATATCACATGAGATGAAAACCTGAATGAAGGACAGCTTCTGTTAACGTTACATGACCCAATCCATTCTCAAGTTATGAAATGTTCAGTGAAGCAAAGCCTGTTTGCTTACTGAGAGCAGCGCGTTATGTAAGAGGGCACAACTGATAATCATATACTGATAATATGCGTACTGTATGTCTCTAGATCTTACAGGTTGGGTACATGACTAGGTCATTGTGCTTTGGTGCATTAACATACAGTACAGTAGGTATTTCATTTCAGGTATTTCATTTCACCAAATGATACCCATTAAAGGACTGAAACGCATGGATTGATGCGTGACATGAGGTCATTGAGTTCTTTGTGATGAATGCTGAGTGCTGCGGCTCATTGATCCAACTGAGGTAAGCGAGTCACTAACAATCAGCTGTCAACCGCTCTAGAAGTACGTGTGTGTTGCTATGCTTGGCTGAAAATGTAAATCAATGAACCCTCTCTTTGGCCCTGAAAACAAAACCTAACTGATGGTTGACAAACACAAGCAAAGTCAAAGTCTAAAGTGTTAATCTCCCAAAAGTGAGGGCTTAATTAATCATTACAAACGATGCATTAATAAACCTGAATGGAACAATGTTGGCTGTTTGTAATATGCACGTCTGGACCTTAGGGGGTGTAGCCAGAGCTCTACATGGGAGCTTTTAACTGTGCGTGAAACGCCTGAAATTTACCGTGTGACTGTGGAAAAAATTTAGCCGTGTGACTTGTGTCTTGCCAAATTCCAGTGTTCCATCAGCTGTTATTAAACGCAGAAACGTGTCCTGCATGTTTGCCCTAATGTGCCCCAATTACAGTATAATGCATGAATATTGATTGGTCATGTGGATGTTGCTAAGCAACCTTCTGAGAGTAACCTGTCAAGGTACCTGAATTCATATTCACGAGCAATATCTTTACCGCAGTATCATTTTTTAGTTCGTTATCAAGATGACTATCACAATTTTGTCATGCCTACTGGGTGTGCCGTAATAATCAAAAACCAATTTATAAAGGATAATTTATTCAGAAATAGTTTATACTTTTTTAAGGTATAGTTCACCCTAAAATAAACATTCTGTCCTCATTTACTCACCCTCTTTTCATTTTAAACCTGTATGACTAAGAACACAGAAGAAGTTATTTGGAAGAATGTTGATAATGATAACCGAACAGTGGCGGGCCCCATTGACTTTGCTTGTATGGACACAAAACCAATGCATGTCAATGATGTTGTTCAGTTACCAACATTTTGCAAAATATCTTCTTTTGTGTTCTGTATAAGAAAGTAAGTCATACATGTTTGAAATGACAAGAGGGTGAGTAAATGATAACAGAACGTTCATTTTTGGGTGAACTATGCCTTTAATGTATACTTTTTGTATATTATTATATTCGTATATACATTAAGACATTATATAATGTTTAAAGATGATTCGTTTTAATATGATACATAACCGTTACCCATTATTTCTGCTTGTACACCTAACTGTTCTCCTACATAGCCTTTGTAGCTCAATAGAGGATTTTTCTCCGCAAACCATCAGGGGAGGTGTAGGCAGGTAATTTGTGGAACACGGTCCATGGGCTCGCAGCACAACAAACAAATTGAAAAAGCGTTGGGAAATAATGAATCTCAAAATAATCTCTCATAAACTCCTCACTGCCTTCTCTTGCACCCTCATAGATCCACACGTTATGTCCTGCCAACATTCCTCTCGCACACATATTTTCCATCTCCAAATGCAATATCCTTTTAATAAACCTTATCATTTAAAGAGCATTCACTTAAAAGAAAGCTAACACAGTTTGGATTTTGCTGGCTGTCATAGCGGAAAAAGTGCTATTCCGCCTGGCACAAAGATCCACATAAAACACCACATCCGATTCCATTTCCAAACACTGACAAGTGCAATCACATCTTTATTTATATAATTAATATACAAATAATAATGTTATTACACTGTTGAGCACTCCACACCAGTCTGAGGCTCCATTACATCAGCACATTCAGGATGAGAAAATCTCTAGATGACTAGATGCATCATGCTTACGTTCTGACTTCCATTTCTACTAACACACACTGCTGGGAATATATTGTGAAATACATTTACCAGGATTGTGTGTTCAGGCTAACGGCTCAGGGGACTAAAGGTGATGTATCATTAAATACAGTCTTTGAGTCATTAATGCCTTCCTCTGAGCTTCAGATTGTGATTAAGATTGCACAAGAGGAGTTTTCAGCACAACCTGTTATTACACAAGAGACACGTTTAGTGAGTGTTAGTGCACAGAATATAGCACAATGCTGGGTTTATCACACATAATGAACTAAACCGTAACAAGAATCGAATAAAGGAAAAAGATCAGTGGTGTTTCGACTACTGCATGAAAGAAAGATGCTGAATTACTATGAAAGAATGCTAATAAAAGTGAATATAAATATAAAACATTCAAAATACATATAAAATTAATGTTTACACCTTTGTACAATTACAAAGTGAAGGCAAAAATAATTTGAAACAGCTATCCTAAACACTTTCCACGTTTGCCCCTGGTAGACTATAAGGTTGGAGAAAAGTATTTGTGCATGTAACGCCCCCATCACGTTGCCTGATACGCCCAGACGGTTGTGACATCATAACCATGACAATTTCTGAACTTTTTGTTTTTTTAGCTTAGCTTCCATAAATGGTTCAGGGGGAGCTTTATTCCACTGGAGGCCTCGTAAAGAACACATGCGCCCATTCGCTTCGTCATGCAACCACTGCTTATCTAACCTGCCAGACATAATGTTTAGCATTCAACAGAACTATCTTCTGGGGTTTGTCAAGGCTTGTAATGCAACAACTGAAAATGGAAACTCGAATTTCCTACGAGGCCACAGACACCTGCTGAGACCTGCCATAGCAAGCACTGACCCGAGAACTGCAGAGCTGCAAACGCCTCTCTGTTTTATGGGCGTGTTTATTGCGTGGTCTTAACAGAACGGTACGCGTCGTGCACGTAGCCGGTTAACAAAAGCAAAAACATTTGTGAGTTAAAGATAAGCTGACGTAAATGTGACTCTGAACTTACCGGTATTCCTGTTGAGATACGAAATCAAACAGGTCCCTGGCGGTGAAGCGTGGCTCCATAGCAGCAATCTGAAACCATAATGCATTTCTTTTATTGTCAAGAACAGCTCAATGTCCTTCTGCATAATCACTACTTTAGCGCTTTGTTGATTTTAATGGTCAGTTATGTCTGATCTAAACCAGATGAAAATTTCTTCTGCAGAGCTTAAATATAAAAACAACCTGTCCTGTTTGAAAGACATATTAACTGTGACCACATTTTTTCACAACAATCTGACTCCCACAAAGTCTTCATCAGTGGGTGATGTGGTCTTACCTCACTGGTTTGAATGAAGGAGAGAAGTAGCTGTGCATCCTGAACACTGCCGTCCACAGATAACACCCTATTGAAGAAGAAACACACACCAATCTTTATTAAACACCTATATTTTGTTACAATTACACTTGTGGTTTGTAGTATCTTAATGCATGCAGAACTCTGACTCTGAAGAAACAAAAAAAGTGTAAATTCTGGATTTAGCTATTTGTGTGGAAGACACTCAAAGCAGAATATGTGAGCAAAAGCCCGTCCTGAATAACCTTCAGGAGATCCGGAAAGAACGAACATGTTGGTGCAGAGACAGAGGTGAGCCGAGGAGAGATGGAAAGAATAAAACAACATGGACTGCAAAGGGAGGAAGAGATGGGGGAGAAAAGTAGAGAATTCAAAAGAGAAAACAAGAAAAAGCTATTTCAGCAAAAAAAAGCTTAAAAGCTCTGATGACTCATCTCGTCTGCTTTCTGCGCATAAAAACGAGTCTAGCCGTTTCCACGAAGACTGCACCTAATCTCCCTTCAAACCTTGTCATCCTGCCTTCTGAAACACTCTTCCGTTACAATCCAAGGGAGCGACTTTAGTTTACCTAAAAATAAAAATTCTGTCATCATTTACTAACCCGCATGAGATGATGCTCCATACCCATATGATTTTCTTTTTTCCATGAAATCACAGATGTTAGTGAGAAAGTTAAAGACTCACAGTCTCAATCCCAATTCTCTGTTATTATATGCATTTTTTTTTTTTTTGAAAGGGAACTTACCATTTAAATGCACAACAATAAAACCTTGGACACATAACAAACGTAAAAGCAACACACACCTGAAGCTCAGATGAAAACTGACAATTATGTAACAAATGTCAGTGGGTGTCTCGGGATCAGTAGTGAATCAGCAAATACTACAGTAGGACAACGAACAAGTTGGTGTGAAAATCAATTTGCACACACTTATGCATGAGCACGGAGTCTTGTGTGGAAATAAGCGAGCGTATAATCAAATAAACAACAAAGCACAAAGTGTCACGTCACAAAACATTCATTTTCCCGTTGACTCGAGTGTATTAAAGTCAGCATGAAACGGCAGGTGTGATGATGTTATCTTCCCTATTGTGACGGCTTCCAGAATGAGAAAAAAAGTGTAGGCTGGGGCATGATTTTTCGGAAATAATTGTTGGAAACTGGAAGTGTGGCCATTAAAGTCACACCCCACATGTAATTCAGAGAGGAGATATCTTTTTGACAAGGAGGTCAATGTTTTTAATGTAAGATTACATAAAAGCACACTCTGTTGAACAAAAGCTTCCCTGAATTTCATGCATTTAAACAAAATAATGTATTATTCAATTAGCATTTAAAGAACTAGGTCCAACATGTCTCCCCAATACAAAATAAGCCAAGTTATGTTATTTGTAACATAAGTGTTATTATGTTTACACTTTATTTAAGAAAAAGTTTTGGCTAGTGTGTGACACCAATAACTCATTTAGCAAGCAGTAATAAACTACTTGACTTTCTAAATGTAAAGCTACAAGCTACTTACTCAGTTCTATAAAATATACATTCATTACAGACCCGGTTATTGATTCGCTATGAAATATTTATTATGCGACCTTGGACGATGAGAACGAGCGGCTCAATATGTTAATTAGGGCAGACAAGCTTTAAGCTATGGCAGCTATTACACTGAAACAGAGCTTGTCTGTGTGCTACAACTACGACAGACTGAACTGAATTAGAACTGGTTTACTAGCAAGACCCAGAGAAATCAGATGAAAAATTGCTATGTGACAGTTAAGATGTCTGTCTGCCGGCTGCTATGAGTCATGGAGTCTACATGAACGCTGAGAAATAAAAGTGAGTCATAAAAAATACGCAGTAAGGATTTGAAAATACATACAGAATACCCCCTCCCTCTTGTGACACACCTACATCTGTCCCCTACGTGCTTCGGTGACTAAGGACACACACTGAACATATCCTGTTAGGAGACATGACTGGAACGTTAACAGGCCCTGCTGCACGGTTTCTGTGTGTGTATACCTATGAAGAGCCCCCAGGAGCTGTTTAAGGGCAGAGGAGAGCCTGTGGAGGCAAGAGAGGGCTTCCTGAGGTGGGGGTGTGGTGGCTCGCGGACTGGGCTCAGTGGCTCCCGGACTGTAGTGTAACACTGAGAACAGAGCCGAACTGAGAGAGGTAACCAGACAAACAAAGATAAGTCATGCATTAGGTAATTCAGTGCGGTTTTTGGAACGGTTGAGGTTACAAGCTATGTGAATAAATGGCTCTCACCTAATCTGACACACGTTGTTCCAGATGCTCTCAAACAATGCCCAAACTTCCTCATGGCATGCGTGAGGGGGCGAGGCTTCATCCTCCACTTCTGCCATCAGCGAGTCCTCGTTGTCCTCATTGTCAATATTACCCTGTAGAGAAGCTTTGGGAGACTGTCACACACACACAAAAAAAACATGAGCGATCAGATCGACACAATTATCTATTATAATTTAGCTGCAACTGACCTGTAGTCTTTGCTGCAGCATATGTAAAGTGGAGAGAGCCTGATCCACACGCATGCTGTACGGAGATCTGCAAGTCAGCGCAGACAAGAGCTCTGTAGCCCCTCTCACAGCACTGAGTACAGATGCACGCTCGATGGACCGATCTACAGTCAGACACAGAGACACAAGCCAACGTTTATGAGACTTTTAATAGATGCATGACTAGCAGCTTTAGAATAAACAGGCCTTAAAGCAGAGGTTTAGGTAAAGGGATAGTTCACACAAAATATAAATTCTGTCATGACCCCTCGTGTCATTCAAAATCTGTATCCAACTTTTTCTTCTGTAGAACACAAAATAAGATATCTTGAGAAATGTAGTTGTATTTTTGTTTCCACTATCCCTTTAATATATTGTGTGTAGACATATAACTGGGACTTTTCTGTCCCTTCAGGCGAGCTATTTCAGTCGAGCCGTTAGTCAACCAATGTTTAATTGGTAATTTAATGGAAAGGCAACTGTGTGTGACTCAGATCTCATGATTTTTAATGACCTCAATTTGTCGAATCTGGAGGAATGGAGCGCTCCATAATCAATCCGCTTCACAAGATGTCTTATTAAATTCGGCAACAAAGCAAGGGTCTTTTCACACCCTCCATCACTAATTTATAATAAACTGTACTTTTGATCCTTGTCTTTCCATTCATATTTGTTATATCATTCTACTGCTAATATTACAATCATGTTTAAAACATAGCGTATTCTTGAAATAAAAATAAAGTGTCCATTATCATGCTCAGACCAGTTTACAAAGGTCATCGCCTTCTGGAGGCACCACAAACCCACACCGAGATGCTCTAACACAAAAGCGCGCACGCAAATGCAGCGACAGACGGTCTTTTCACCCCAGACAAACAACAAAGTGTAGTAAATCACATTTAGACATGAGCAGAAGGACCCTGGTACTTTTCCATCACTGCACTACAAACTCTTAAAGTACCCTCCCTCATCCGCTCTGTTGGACCGGGCTCATGGCCAAAGGCAGCAGAGAAGAAAGGCACAGTCATACTCCTGCAGCAATGATTGACAGAATGAGGTCAATCTCATAACTCCAAACACACACAAAATACGAGAGTGTGGATCAAAACCACACAGACAAACAAACACAAATACTGTTGCAGTTTAATGACATGATGAGCATGTGAAGAACATAGAGAGGACCGGTTAAAAAAAGCGTTTCTACCTTTATGACTTTCTTCCGCAGAACACAAAAGAATGTATTTTGAAGAAAGTTGGTAACCGAACAACACTGGCCCCCATTCACATCTACTGTATGGACACAAAACCAATGCAAGTGAACGGGGGCCATTTAACAACATTATTCAAAATATCTTCTTTTGTATTCTGCAGAAGAAAGAAAGTCATAAAGGTTTGAAATGACAAAAGGGTGAGAAATGAATTGTAATTTTTAGGTGAACTATCACTTTAAAGGTGTGATGAACTGGGCTTGTTTATTGTTTTATACTGTACTTATGACGTTCGCGTGGTTTTTACATTCGAAAACATCAAAATCAATAAGTAATAGGCTATTTTCTACCCTGGTTTTGAGGCCGGCTTGACAAACGATCGGTTTGAATGAGCGTTCCGCCATCAAGACTTGGAAGAAAAAGCCCACTGCTATGATTGGATAGCAGTTTGCGTAGTAAACTTAGTTGGAGCCTTCTGTGAATTTGGTTAGAGACGTAACGTTAGGTTACACAGGGCATATCAAGTGATCTCTAACAAAGCAATAGTGACGCAATGTACAAAAATGTTTTACTCACATAAGATTGCTGCGCCATTCCTATCGGATCCAATATTGACGGCACAGCACAGCTTTTTAATTTTAGTCTCTCCGCAAATCCATCGTCAACCTGTGCCTTGTTCACAAAGGAATCCGCGGTAATGTTTTACCCACGTGAGCTGGAACCTCTTTAAAAATAAACTTCAACCACGCATTACTAATGTCGGAATCCGAAGGAAGGTTATGCAGCGACTGTGTTCTTCCACAACCAGGCACTGACTCCACAATATTTTGCGATCTTTAACGGCATGTTTATTGCTTGCTCGCTCTATCAAGTGGGCGGGGCTAGAGAAGTAGTCATTGATATTTTTCTGTGGACGCGGTGTTCAACCTATACAGTAGATAGGTGCATTCCAGGACCTGGCGTTCGCTGAGCCTGGTGTCAATAACAGTTGTAATCTCAGTAACAAGGGCGTTTTCAGTTCTGACACTTACAGGATGTTCGCTTGAATACGATTCCCTCTTATATAACAAAAGCTCGGGTTAAAATTGAGGTCTTAATTCAATGCCCCTTTAAGCATCACACTAAAGCTGTCAGACATACATACTTGAACAGAGACAGTCGCTCAGCATCTCCACGCAGCTGAGCAGGCTCCTCTTAATAATGATTCCAAACACAGCGATCCAGTGCTTCTTAAAACACTTCAGTACACCATCCAGATTCCACGGAGGCTTGACGTACACTATCTGCACACACAAACACACAAGTCACAGAGTGCAGACGACAGAAAAAAGCCATTCTGCAAGTTCATACAAAATTGATAAATAAATGAATTATCAATGTGTGCAGAGAGTGCAGTGCCACCTCAGTCCATAACTCTCCAAACGCGGCCTTCATCTCTTCCTCCAGCACCTCAGACAGCGCCCCCTGGAGGCAGGACTCCAGGATTGAAACACAGTCACTCAGCTGTGGTTCCTCAGCTGGATCGTTACGTGTCCTCTCCTGTGATTTCTCCCTTGCAGGAGGTCTATGTGCCAAGACAATCTTGTCTAAAGAATTTAAACAAATATAAAATCATTTTAATGATGCAAAAACAGCACGAGCATTCAAATTGCAGGTGTCAGTAGCAGACCTTTCTCTACGTTTCCAACAGTGGTCGATGCAGCAGGTGGAGCACAAAGGTAGTTTATGATCGAAAGTCTGTTTTCTTCAACCTCTTTTACTAGGTCTGCTTTGCTCAAGGCTTTTACCCCACTAAGCAAAGCCTTGCTGCACAAGTTCTTATCGTCACTACAAAAAGAAATCATACAGAGAAAATAACGAATTCAAGCGGTAGTAAGTTGTCCTCCACTTTCCTAATGTACAGTATTCATGGCAACACAATTGGTAATTAAATCACAGTGTTTTTTCATAAAACAAACACATGGCCACCTTGCATGTCATTAGCCATCTGAAAGGACAATTCAGGGACAACAAAAAATGGAAATGTACTGCAGACACGTCTAGAGGACAAACAGATGCATGGAGCGGAAACACTCACGTGCAAAGAACTACAGCGCCCTCTGGGTACAGAGCCTGGTACTGCAGACAGCACGCCAGAACTCTGTCATCGTTATTTACAACACCAGGCCCACCTAAAGTAGAGAGAGAGAGGAGATGAAACAAAGGATGAACATCAACTCACAACATACTACCTATGCTTTATAGTATATAGCGATCGAGATTAAAAGTGGTGAATCTCAATATACGGTGCGTGTGCGGTACCATAAAATATACAATGCCAGGTGTACCTAGATGCATTTTGCATTGAAGTTTGTATCCGAATGCATAACATAACTCACAAACCCTTACGCTACAGAGTGCCACATTTGGCACATGCTTCTATCAAACAGTGTCTTCAAAGTACACATTTATAGTCTATGTCATGTCAGTTATATATGACAAAGAGCTCTTGTGTGATTTTATACAAGAACTGCGCATTACTTCAATGTGTAGTAGTATTAATATTCAGACAGCGTGAATAGTAAAACGGCTCCATCTGCTGGTTGTTGGTTTGCTTTCCACTTAACATCTTTGCTTTTACAAAACACACAGCAGGGGCCTTTAATGCAAATACTGATACATCTCAAGATAAGCGTCTGGTTACTCACAGACAGCCTGGGAGGCCTGCTGCATTGACTGGCCCAGAAGTCTGGGCTCCTGGTTTTTCAGGCAGCTGTAGATGTAGTGGACTGCTGGCCTGGCTTTGCCCTCCACATTGCTGGAGAGTTTGCCACTCTTCAGATAGTCAAGCTCCTGCAGGACCACCCACGGAATGAGCAAAGTGGGGAACCCCAGCGCTGAGAATGAGAGTTTTAAAATATTTTGTTAAAATAAAGCAGAAAAAAACAAATGACTGCACTGCAGTCATGCATCACCTCTAACATTAAAAGCATGCAGACTGAATTTCTATGTTGAGAACAAAACTGAAAAGGGAACTACAAAGTTTCCTTCGTCTAATCTTACCAGCAAGGCCATGTGACCTGATCTTCTTCACAAACTCCAGATGGCTGAGCAGCACATTTGTATCAAGGACGATAAGGAGGCTCTGTTGATGTTGCTCTTCATCTGTGATAAGTTAGAAACATTTTTCACTAAATCCCACTTTCACCCAGATGCAAAACTGCACAACTATTCATCAAAATGCCCTTGCAAGAACAAAACCTTTTTATGTTTATACTTCAGGAATATGTTAAATCTGTTCATGTGACATTACTGAAGGGCAAGCTGGTTCCCTCTTCTGGTGGATCAATGTCCATGCAGGTGAGCTCTCCGCAGTTCTCCACTAAGTTGAGATCCAGTCGCCTCTCAGAGCGTGCCAAATGCAACTCCTCCACCAGTTGCATCTAAAAAGTGCATGAAACAGAGTAAGAAACTTACGCACATGGCTATATCCTGAATGTTAAGAAATACGGCTAACCTCATGGTCACAGTCAAAGGTCTCTGCAGGTTCCTGAGTTTTCTGAAACGGCACAAAAGACCTGTCTGATCACCACATACCCTGTGTTGAAATGTAATGGTATTAGTACTATTTACTGTGGTTCACTGGAACTAACAGGGTGGAATTCTATATTTGAAACCATTTTCTCTTTTTGTCCTGATGCATCTTTCACACATCCGTTAAATCGGTATTTACCAAATGATATTCTTGTTTCTGTCCTTGGACTGAAGATCGCTCTGTTCTTGGGTCTCTGTAAGCATTGCATATTTCCTGGAACTGAATTCGAAAGTGTTATATTTAAGTGACATTTGTTCCCATCATAATAAAAAACCTTTTGAACTTTTTAAAATAGTGCAACAACTGATCATAACTTTTACCAACTCTATCAAGATTTTTTGTTACTGAAGTTGAAACTACTTTCACTTCACTATTAGGACATGTTACACATTTAGAACTGTCAGCTTCAGGTATTATCTAAATCACTAATACAGACCTATTAACTGTAAGCTGGACTTAAAATGTGTGAATAAAAATAAAAGACAAACTCAAAGAGAGAGAGAAGAGAACATACAACAAATGAATGGGCCTCGTTCATGAAAGACGACCAGAGCGGATTCTTGTGTAAATCGTTCATAAAGTCGTTTTGACGTATATTACTCGGAATTTACTCATATATTTACAAATGTTTCATGAATGAGGCCCAATGTGTGATATAACACGGGATGTCTCAGCATACAGTCAAGCTGGTGAAAACACAGAAAACACCAACATGGTAGTGCAGTACTGTGAGATTTTATGTTTGCCTGTGTCCCACCTAGTTTTATGCACTATATCCTGCTTATGTTGTTTTCTCACTTATAAGTGTCACTGAGAGTTACGACTTGAAGTGGCTGTATTATTGTTCAGTATGTTCCAGATATTAAAAACAAGGAACTCACGTAGCACTAACCAAAGCATAAATGACTAACAAATATGTCTAGTGATTTTCCATATACCGAAGTGTCTGAATCAGAGCATTACATCACTTCCTCATTTATCGCATATATTGGACCTGTCCTCAATAAACATTTGACTTGGAGTGAACTGCACTTCTGTGTCTGTGTCATTCTTGGTCCCCGGATCCTGAGCTTCTGGGTGTTTCATCGAATAAACTCTTAAACTTTCAACCTAGACAAAAGTAATATCTTACAAGTACCTTGCAGGAAGTGACGCTTGGTGTCGTGACGTCTTTTGATTTATCCGTCTGCACCTGCTGAACCGCACCTACTGAATTTAAATGTAAAGGATGTGACGAGCGATTACCAAAGAGTGGGTTAGAGGTCGAGGCCAAAACCTTCTGTGGCGTCTGTTCTTGCCTCTTAGAGACCAGAGATGTGTTTGTAGATGGAGATCCTGCCACCACGGTTTCAGTAAGACATGCCTGACTGTTACATCGAGTCCTGCTACGAGAATAAGCCAAATGGACATTCCAAATATCCGTGTTTCTCTGAGCTTTAACAGTACTGGCCTTCTTTGGAATCTTGAAACTGATTTTTGGCATGAAAGCAGGGCATTGTCTTTCATCTTGCTTCTTGTGTGAACAATCCTCTGGTAATTTTGGTTTAGTTGCAGAGTCTACATGCTTCACTACCGGCAAAGACTTCACTGTTTTATCATGAGAAGTATTTACACCGACAGCCTGATCAAATTCTTTGGACCTCCTGCTCACCAACTTCTTCCTCATTTCCTTTAAAGCCTCTGATTGAGATTCCCGATGTGCCAAGCTATTGCTGGTCACGTTTTTTTCATCTCTTCGCTTGACATCGGTGTGATGCTCTGGTGATAATGACCTCTTCAATAGTTTCCTCCGTTTCTCTTGTTCCTTGGAGGGAGAATCATCATGTGCAGGTTTGGGCTTCTCTGGTGCTGATCTCCTCGATACCAACTTCTGTCTCTGACTCTCCAGCTCCTTGGAAGAAGGCTGATTTGTTGCAGTGTGTCTACTGAAGCTTTTACCCGAGATAGTGGGGCTTGTATTGTCATGTTTCCTTCTGGCAGTCACTTTTTCTTTGTATTCTGTGATATGCGATTTGACAGTCCTGGAATTCTCAGTTGCTTTGCTTTTCAAAGAAACTTCTTCCTTGCTCTTTTTTGGAACCACATCTGTTTTTGTCAATCTCGCTTTACTAAGACTGATGCTTTGTGTTGATGAGTCACTGGCCCTCCTCCCTTTAGATTTTTCTTTATCAACACTGAAATTCAGTGAAGAGACAACAATTAATTTATAAAAAAACATTAAATATAATCAAATAAATTGATTTTGATGAAAATAGTACCGTCAATCCAAAAATGTATAAAACCAGTCTAAAAGCAAATATAACATTTCTAAAAAACATGCCATATGCATTTTAGACTAGATTACATAACGTCTCCATCTCAGAATTGACAGTGACATTTATACATATACCTACATCACATCATAAATACATGAGACAAAATATTTACATGAAAAAAAAAAAATGCTTTGACACCTTTCATGTCGATGATGATGACGATGATGTGTGTGGCTCTTTGAGCTGCTGAGTTTCTTACTGTCTCTCTCCTGTTCAGCAAACACATACAGTACGTGTTAGAAAATCTAACAGCAATGAGAACTAAAAACACATCTTACAATGTCCAGTACTGATAAAAACGAATGCATCACAGTTATTACTAGTTCAAAATCCACTCAAAATATTGACTGCCTTACCTTTTTCTCGTCTTCATGTAAACAACTCGATGAGACTCGTTCCTCCTTTTTGTTTTTTTTCTTTTTTGATTTCTTGCTAGACATGTTCAAACCTCTGTGTCTGTGACTGAACATAAAGCCCATAATGATTCACTTATTTACATACAGTATGATAATACAATAAGATTTATATTTGGGAACACTTTTCATTATTTTTTAAATAAAAAAACAATTACTACGATAATGGTTTTAATACACGTGATTTACGGTTTCGTTTAAATAGTAAGAACGAAAATCTATTTTCTCCCAAGAGCTCCATATCGGTGAACGTTATTCCCAGAGCGAAATCCAACTCATCCTTGAGAGACACAGATAACGCCTAAAACAATGTAAACCAACTCAGGGTCGACCTTAAACTGCTCCACAATAGGAAACTTATGCCATTAAAAAAGAAATGGTGGTTTTCAGGAACATAGAACTGAAGCAGTACAGAATATTTGTCCTGGCTTGCCCAAAACCTCAAATCTTACATTGTAAAATTGAACGAATTTTAAAGTTTATATTTTTCTACGGCTTTGATATGAGAGAGGTTTACCTACCAGAAATAAGGCAAACGTTGCTAAATAACTAACTGAATGACAGAACGAGACTCAGTCGTCTCACACTGCTCCCCTCAACACTTTTCCACCAGTTTAGATTGCCTCGCTCAATCCACTTCCGCTCTCTGAGGTAGCGTAGTTTAGGAGAAGATGATTGGTCCGCTCACACAACGCTTAATGCCTGGCATTTGACGTACGCAATATACGTACACTAGTTTCGAAAATGGCGGAGCTCAAGGAAAAGGACACTGAGCAGCTTCACCAGGAGGACGCCAATATAAAGGGTAAAGTAATTTCTTTAATTAATATAAAATGGTTCCGTTTTGTTTCGTAGGTTCCAATAATAACACTTAGCGTTGAGACATTTTGTATTTTTATGCAAATTGATCCAAATGCGACTTCAAAACTGCTAAACTAAATATAGGCGTCCTCACGGAGCTCCGCCAAAGGACCTAATGTGTAAATAACGTAATTGTTCGAAACGTCTCGTTGTCTCAGCACATCGGCAAAGTACCATCATACTAGCTGTAAATACTTTCCATTAATCAGAGTCGATTAACTGAGTTAAAAGACCATATGGAAATAGCATGTAAATGTACAGTGTATGTGTAGCAATGGTCATACCACGGAGCTCCGCAACAGAGCCCTTCTGCTTGGAAACGTCAGCCACAGAAAGCGGGATTGGCTGTTCTGCGGGTATGTTTACACGTTAACGAATGATGGCGCTCCAGTGTAGTTTCCCTTTTTTTTTTAGAAGTTAATCTAAAGTTAGTGAAAGTGTTATATTACGTTTTCTTTATTAAGAAGTTGATGCGTGAACATTGGACAACTAAAATGAATAATTATTCATGATCATTATAATAACATCATTAATAAGGGTTTAAATATACAACATCCTTCATTATTTTATATGTAGTTTTTGCTTTGTCTGCATATCCAGACACTGGTACTGATGAAAGTGAGCAGGTGTCCACTCCTGATACCTCCACTAAACCAGTGGAAACAGAGGCCAACAATGGACAAACATCCTCCACTGTTACGTCAGGTAAGAATTCAACAGCTTTGACCTCTGATGATTGAGGCAGTGCATCAAGAAGGTAAAGTCATTCAAATTTGTCATTTCAGAGAGACACGTGTCTATCCAAACCACTCTGGAGGGCCTCGAAAAGCTTGTGGATTTAAATGGAGGTACAGGAACATGCGGTGTCTTAGTCTGTTCATTAAAACCAGTATACCCCATGAATCTGCAATGACCAGATATCTATGTTTATGATTTCTGACAGCTGGAAGGAAGTCTTGTCCACTGTGTCCTGAAGAAAAGTTTAAGGCCTGTTATAGTCATAAACTTAGACGACACCTGCAAAACCTGCACTGGAAAGTTTATGTGGAATTTGAGGGTAAGTGATTTTTAATTCAATTCCATTCTACAGCACTGTGCCAAATGTGCATTGCTGCAGAGTATAGAACACGTACAGAAAACATTTGAATACAAGAAAAATATGCAAATCAGATTAGTAGCTAATATATGTGAGGCATTCACAGAGATAATTCATACCTTTTGCTTCTACAGGCCAAAGAATGTGCATCTGTCATCTGCCTTGCAGACAACTCAAGTCCGGTCTTGGTGCTGACCAGGTAAGGTCTTGTAGTGTTGTAAAAAGGTCCAGCGTTAATCCCAAACATCTATGCAGTAATAATATTCACCATAAGGTGGCAGAATATAACAAATTATGTAATTGACAGCTTTCCGATTAAAAATACAGTGATCATCTAGTGACATGAATGGTTTTCCTTCCTTTGTCGCTCAATATCTCCACTTTTCTCTATGGCTGTTTTTCTTATAATCGTGGGCTTTGTCTAGCCTAGTTTGTTTACTATTCAGAACAACCACTATAATAATTAACCAAAAGCTAAAATATTTAGCTTTCATATTGTTTTAATTGTGTATTTTTTATTTATAGTTATTCATAAGTATTTACATCTCCAGACTCAAGGCAGACTGGTGGCTCACTACCACTGTGTGGTTTGTTCTGTCACGATTGCTCGTAAGACAGACATGATCAGTCATCTCAAGCGTCATATCAACAAGGGCGAGACGGAGGCAAGTTATTCAGGCAACTCAGATGTTCCCTTCGTAGAAGCCGGTAAGCATTTTCTCTGTTTATGATGTCAGAGCAACTAATGTCGTGATTCTTCCATCTTTTGATGTTCTTTACTGACATGACAAATCATTGTGTGATTGTGCATCTGTATTGCCAAGGCAACAAGGCAACACAGGGGGAGATAGTCATTAAAAGTGAACTGCCTGCCCTGAACTGGATGCCAGTTTTGTGGTGCGGAATAATGTAAATGTTAAACTTGAGCTGCAACGTAGTTCTGTTTAATTTCCAATATAGTTTCAGCTTTTCAGTTTTCGCTGTTTTCCTGTATCTGTGTTATTTGAAATAGTTGCAAATTATTTGTATATCTATTAATAATACCTGCCCCTTTCTCAGTCCCAGGCGGACAGGCCTATGAGATAATGAAAGAATTGGGCACTAATGTCCAGCTCATGCCCAACCACACCACACCTCAGAAAACAGACACATACTTCAGCCGCAAGATGAAAACCAACAGGTTGAGACTTTTTTAATAGAATTTTAGCCTTGTGATGCGATTACATTGACTACAGTTAAACATTTTGTCTCTGTGATGTTGTAGGCAGCTGGTGTTCTGCTCTCTTGCTGTTTTAGCCGAACAAAGGAATCCGCTCGAATGTCTTGATGCCTTTGGAGCCACTGGTAAGAAATCTACTGTACAGCAACTAATGTATTTTTTAATTTACATACATAAAATATGAATCCTTTGTGTAGGTATCATGGGCCTGCAGTGGGCGAAGCATCTTCGTAACTCGGTTAAAGTTACTATAAATGACATAAACGAAGCGTGCGTGAAGATGATTAAGGAGAACTGTCATCTGAACCACATCAGAGTAGAGGGTAGTCGCACGGCCTGTCAGCTAGACGGAGCAGGAGATGTGGAGTCACCCATTGCCTCTGTGGAGGTGGTGAAGATGGACGCCAATGTCATCATGCATCTGAGACCATTTGACTACATGTGAGATTCTAACCGATGAAATTCTAGAGCAATCAAATAACCGTTTGAAAACAATTGGGTTTTTAAAATTGTGGATCACCACAGGTTTGAAGTTATAGTTGAATTATAGTTTGCCCAAAAATGAAGAATCTGTCATAATTTATTAATTTCATGCCATGAAAAATCTGTATATAATTGTTTCTTCTGTGAGACACAAAAGAAGCTATTTTGAGAAATGTCTCATTGGTTTTGTGTCCACACAATGGAAGTCTATGAGGGCCAATGTTATTTGGTTACCGAAGTTCTTCCGAATACCTGAAAAGAAAGTCAAACATGTTTGGAATGACGTAAGAGTGAGTAAATGATTTTGAATGAAAATCATTTTCATGTTAGGGTGAACTATCCCTTTAAATTATAGTTGCAAAAATTAAGTTATAGGTTCTTTTGTCTTTAAATCAGACACCTTGACCCATTTGGAACATCTGTAAACTATCTGGACGCTGCTTTTCGGAACGTTCGCAACCTGGGAATAGTCTCTGTGACGTCTACAGACACGGGCTCGCTTTACTCCAAATCCCTGAATGTGACGCTCCGACATTACGGCTGCCAGATCGTCAGGACCGAGTATTACAGGGAACTTGCAGCACGTATGGTGTTGGCAGTAGTAGCCAGGTATGATCGCCTGTGGGTGGATTTTTGTGAATGGAAGGTTTTTGAATGACGTAACATTGACATGTTTGTCAATGCATTTTGCAGGTCAGCTGCTCGCTGCAACAAAGGAATTGAAGTGCTGTTAGCTGTGGCACTCGAGCACTTTGTCCTGGTGGTGGTGCGAGTGCTCAGAGGGCCCACCCAGGCGGACGAGTCCGCAAAGAAACTGCGTCAGCTTTTGCACTGCCAGTGGTGTGAAGAAAGGGTGTTCCTCAAACCAGGAAGCATGGTTGAAGGTAATAAACAATTAAACAGCTGCAACCGAATAATAACAAGTGGGTTACAAGTCACTTATAGAAAGGATTGCAGACAGCAGGGTAAAAACAGTTGAACTAAAATCCATAAAAATAATGCATAAAAAAATAACACTCTGTATATGAAATAAAAGCCCATGCACCCAATCAAAAGTCACGCTTGATTTGATGTCATCGATATTTCATATAAAATCTAGACCCTGAAGCAAAAGATGCTCTATGTAAATAAAGAATCCCTTGCTGGTTATGATATCAACAGAAAACCTGTACAGACAGCTGCCCTGCCAGTGTCATGGGAGCATGCCAGGGAAAACCGCAGTAGAGCTCGGGCCGCTCTGGTGAGATGATCTTTCATGCAGTTTTCATTCATAAATGATTCATTCATTAGGATAAGCGTGTAATTCTAAGTGTTTTTGTTTCCCTCCTGTATCACTCAGGGCTGGTCCTCTGTTTAACAGTGGTTTTCTGAGGCGGATGTTAGTGGCAGCAGTGCAGCACAATATGGAGGACATCCAGCCTCTGGTGAAGTCTCTCATCTGTGAGGCCGACTGCACCACTCTCAAGCCTTCACCTGTCCCGGGATATTCTGCCCTTTCCAGCCAAGGTGTGTTTGGGTGTGTCAGTTTCAAATGCTAATTTATCGTTTTAAATGATGTCGTGTTCGACACAATTAGATGAGCCAAAAGCTCCCTCTGGCTTGTTTGAGCAGAGCACCAGGGCTTTGACTCAATGTTTTTTTTTGTCTATAGTGGAATGTGGTGTGGTCATAAAAACCTTACAGAGGGTTGAAAAGGCTGATACGTCTGATCAGTCAGGTATTGCTCTTTTTATAAACTGTTGCTTTTATTTATTGTTGTCTGTTATTGGCTGTTCTCTTTACTTCAATGATAACTTCAGGTATTTGTACTACAATTTTCAAATTAGCTGAGATTAATAGGCTTAAAAAATTGGTTGTATTTTTTATTTTATGTATTCAGGCAAAAGAAAAACTGCAGGGGAGGATTCTGTGAATGTACTGAAGAAATTAAAACCAGACACATCTCTGGAACATCCAGCGTTCTACTACAGCATCCATCGGCACAGCATCCGTGGCATGAACATGCCCAAGTTAGTCACCACGGACCCCATACACACTCATATAGTGAAGATGTAAACTAAACCTATATGTTATAATATCACCTGAATCTTGCTTGAGTCATTAGATAAAAAGCTGCACAGGGAATTTAATAATGATAGAAGATATAATTCAGCTTAATTTTAATGAGCCTAATTTTGAATTGAGCAATATAAATTTACAACATATGTACATTTATAATTTTATGGGGTATTATTCTTTTAAAAAAAAGCCACATTTGTTTTTATATAAGGAGTGGAATACGTGTTTAAACACTTCATGGACCTATTGTGTAGTTCAAGTGGAAATTTTAAGTCACAAAACACAACTCTCATATCTTTCCAATGAAAGTACAGTACATTTTTTGCCCAACATTGTATTTTAGCATCATTGGATCTTTAACCATGTCTTTAACTGAATGTGACCCTGAGCTCTGTCCCTCTCTTAGGCTGAATAAGTTCCTGCAGTATCTCACCGAGGCCGGATTCAGAGTCAGCCGCACACACTTTGACCCGACAGGTGTGCGAACCGACGCTACTCTGGTACAGTTTAAGGAAGTGCTTACGAAATACAGCGTGCCTACTTACTCATCTGCCCCTCAAAGCAGTGCTGTGAGCTCAGATGTTACACGACGTCAGACTGTCTGAAGTTAATGAGACCAATCCAGATGTTTGTGGGGCAATTTGATTGTGTTAATGACATGCGTTTCTAAATTTGACTGCACAGAATTCACCTCTCTGCTCTTTCTGTGGCTACTGTTGTTGAGTTTATGTTAGAGATGGATATTTTTTAATCGCAAATGAATAAGTAACATTTAGTGCTCAAAGCTGTTTTTTTATAGTTGCACTAGGGTTTTGACTCATTGTGGCCTTTATAGTGTTTGATGCATCAATATATATGCTGATGGTGATATGATGCAGTATCGGCTGATCTTTTTTTTAATCTAAAGTATTTATAATGATTCTGTCAGATCTTGCTTGATCTGGTTTTACTTAGTTTTATTTTGCTACAGTGTTTCACAGCTCCATCAATAAAACCCTAAGCATGATGGTGAATCTCATGTAACACGTGTGGGTCATGCTTTACCCCAAAATCCAAAAATCTTGTTTGCTTAGGGAATATGTCAAAGAAAGACAATGTTACATTTTTTATTCACTTAGATTTTGAAGTGAAATATGACCTGGACTTTATCTTGACGCGTATTGTGCGATCCATCCTTTTAAATATGAGCCGCCACTCCTGTCTTACCTGCGTAGCACAACGTCTAGTCCTACTTGCAAAGTTCAGACTGAAATAAATCGACTTTTATGTTTATCTGAACAAGGAAACAACTGCAAATTACTGTTGTTTTGACAGAATAGGATAAAAGCATTTGTCCAGTAAATATGTACGTTTTTGTTGCATTTTAGTTTATTTTGCCATAACCCCATGTATATTATATTCTCACATGTACGTTTTATTTTCAGTCTAATGTGATGCAGCTAATTCAGTGTGTCAAAACCTAATCATTTATCAACCTAGTGAGCATTTTAAACTCAAAAGGCCCAAAAATGTTATCTATGTTTTGATCGACGTCATGGCGTGTTGCTGTGCAGCTGTTTCACTTAAGCCACGCCCACAGTTGTGAAATATGAGCGTTGAGATTCTCCGCCAGTCGCGATCTTCACCTTAACTAAACAGGGTCAGTATGGGTTCAGCGTCTAGTTTACTGGATGAAAAAAGAGCCAACTACTTAAAAGGTACGTGTGAAAAATAATGTTTTGAGTTTGACTTTATGTAACGTGGAAAGGGCAGCAATTGTCAGTTTTTGGTCAACGATTAAAGTTACATCTGATGTACAATACTGAACCTCAATCATTCACAAGGAATCGACTTTTTTACTTGTGTAACATTTGCTGATTGTGAGGAAATATGGTTATATTTTGTAATAAATGGTATGACAGACCACTTAAATATTTTTATTAAAAAAAAAAAACTTCTTGTGTGAGGCAGAGAAATATGTTTTTGTTGAAATAGGTTTAGTTTGATTTTCCTAAAATAAATAGCATTTCTATTTAGTGTTGTTACGTCACAGACTGGTTGCAAGGTGAATTTGGACTTGTAAATGACGCACTGCCCCAGGATGAATTCTACTATCATTAGAGTCAGTCAGGTCACAGTAGTTACTCAACCTGCACAGCCGAAAAGTGAGCGCGAGAAACCAGTTTGTTTTCTTATTCTGGCCATTGTAAACTACGGGTGGAGCTGTTTGTGTGTCGTGGACTTCATTTCTCTGTACTACACCTTGTGATTATATACCACATCATTTACTCAGTCTATTCATGCAGATCTTATTTGGATAAGTAATATGTGTAATTGTGTTTGTCAGACTGTGTATTTATTGGCTGACACTGTCCTTTCCCACGTATCTAAATATGTGGTTTGAACCTTGCAAGGTATTTCTCAGGACCAACCTAAATTTGTCTGAAACTTCAACAAAAGACAAATGTATATGAATTCGGTTTAGTATTAAAGGTATAGAATGCTGTTCTACAGGAACACAAATGGCTTCATTTCCTGGGAACAGTAACCGCCCCAGTTCCCTGAGAAAAGCATTGAATTCACACAGAAGGTGGAAAGAGTGTGTGGTCTCTCTCACACACACACGTTTACAGATGTTCCCTGGTCAACATTGTACTCTTGATGATGCTTGTGTTGTGGCATGAGATATGTTCATACACAACTGGCTCTGCAGGTCAATCCGTGTCACAAATGTCTGTGGTATATAACGTGGCAAACAATCAAGAATTTGAGACATCTCAAACCGCAGTTCCTTCTAAAACAATGAATTTCACTCTTACGTACACACAACATATAATACAGCAAAGCATATTTCAAAGCACGAGGGCAAATGAGTAGTTCATTACTTTCAATTAGTCATTCAATAATTTCTTTGTAATACATGTGAAAGCCTTTGTCTCATCTTTCATAATGTAAGGAAATTAAAATGAAAAAATATTTTGCACATGAGGAAGTTTAGAAAGTAGGAACACCCTATCAGAGTGGAGATTCTGGTTTGGGTGTTAAATCTTTTCAGGGTAAAAACCTCTTTACTCTACACACTGTATTAGTGCCGCAAAATGTTTATGTAAAGAAAAAACAAAAATATTACTTTATTACAGTATGTTAAACATTTTATTTAGATACAGTAGTGGCCAGAAGTAATGTCTGGGGGGCGTACTTGCACAGTGTTTGTGCTTAAAGGGATACTTCACCTAAAAATGAAAATTCTGTCATAATTTACTCTTCGAGTTGTTCCAAATCTGTATAAATGTCTTTGTTCAGATGAACACAGAGAAAAATATTTGGAAGAATGCTTGTAACCAAACAGTTCTCAAACAAAAACAGACAAAAACAACTTTGAAGGTATTTATTAGACAAAGCTAGTTGACAAAACTACAGCATTTGGTAATAAGGGTTTTATTTCCAAAATACAAAAAATGCAAAGATAAACAAAAAGCTCACGGGAAATAAAGCAGACTGTACATAGACTACAGTTTAAACAGTTCTCAGACTCTCTAAGCTTTGTGCATATGTTACAGTACATGCTATTTTTGGCCAAGCCTCGATAAATTATTCTCAAAGCTGATCTTTAGTTTACACTCCAAGTGCAACAACACAACTCACATAGAACAACATTTTTCGATGAAAGTATGCAATAAGAATCAGTTACTACAAATCGAAGACACTTATTTTATGCGATTATGCAAATTAATTAAATGAATTCATTAAACTTAAGCCAGAATGCTGTATTTTGACCTATCAGTATTGAAATCTGAAAGTTTCTGTTTATAATAAGGATAAAAATATATAATAGAATGAATAGGTAGTAATAATAGTAGTACCTAACGTTGTCTGGAGATGTCTTGGTAACTACACTTCATGCATCATGGAAATTCTGGTTGTGTTATGTCTCCGCTTGTCAACAAAACGGATTTTAAAAGTATATAATATACAAACAGGCACAAAGCATCTGATCAACTGTTATATGTAATTCACATGAATGTAATCTGTTCATCACAGTATTGTTTGGCTAATTTTGTTCATGATACAAACGTGTTCCTACAAAAGACTCCTTGAAGGTGCTGCTATTTAAACAATGCTATGGAATCCCTCTTCTCTCGCTTGTTTTGTAGCAAATGTGACTCTGGATCATCCGTTTCCTCTCTTTTTGGTTCGTGCCTGCTACGTGAAAATATGTTAGCCTGGAATAAATAGCTTTTCTAACCTATTATTGTCTTATAATAGTGTATTGACTTTTGTGTTGCAGGGCAAGTGGATGCAAGATTTAATGAGTTCGCAACAATTTATAGGAAACAATATTTTCTAGCCTTCCTGTCCCACGTTCAGGATGAACTTCAGCAACACAAAGAGCAACACACAAAGCTCCTCAATCAAAAGGTAAAAAAGTGAATTTCAGACCTGATAGATATTTGTAATCATCTGTATCATTCAGTCAGTGATCATGTACAGTATGATGTTCACATTATGTTTACTTTCCTAGAATCCTTTAGAGCCGGGAACAGTCCTGTATGAAGAGAATCTAATGTTCTTTGAGGATGGCAAAAGGTGGAAACACAGATTCGTGGTGGTGCGAGCCAATTACATCTTGGAGTGTCATAAGAGCTACAAGGTATAAACTGAACGATCTAGAAATAAACATTTGCGAACTGAAGTATCACCAACCAGTATTCATTGCTGTCTCTGGTGGGCAGGCATTCATGAAAGGTTACCCTCCGCTGCTCAGGCTAGTGCCTACAGGGGGCACTGTATTCACTTCAGAACAGAAATATATGGAGATGCTGGACCAGTGTTGCCCTTTCACTAGCAGTAAATACAAATCTACTTTTTAAATGGAAATCAAATATCCAAAAGTGTCCAATCGTACGTATTATTAGGCTATGAAACAGACGGTTAATACGTGTATACTTGTGTTTTTTTAAATACAGATGTCAAGGGAGATTTTGTGCCTCTTGAGGAAAGCATGCCAGGACAGTACCCACTTTATCTCAGACTTCCGTACCGTAAGGATCACTATTTCTGTCTCTACAAAGAAGACCAGCAAACGGAATTCCTCTCCATCTTATCAGATTGCATTCGCCACCAGAACAAAGGTATCAACTCCACTAATGAAACAACACAGCATTAGGATGTTCACAAAGATGAACCAGTAAAAACGGTCCTGCTTTCAAACGTTATAAAGCAACCCTCAAATATGATCCTATTTAATACTTTAAATGAATCCCAAGTCACATACTTCTGAATTATTTGGCACCTTTTGTAGTTTACTGTAAGTGTTTTCACACTGAAAAAATCCCAGAACGTGTGCTACAAAGAAATTGTGGAATCTTGGACACTGTATATGTAATCAGGTGAAAAAAAAAACCTTTTCATTGTTCTGTTTTGCCCAAAATGCATATAGAACAAGTGTTTTTTGAGTCTCCTTTCCTTCCTCACACAAGAGTAATTGAAAGTGTTGAAGATTGTCACATTAGCTTTCTACTTTCATATTTTTCCTTTCGGTTGAAGTATTGTATGCTCATAAATATATTTATCATTTATCTAACAGACTTTCTCAAGAAGAATACGTGTGAGGTTAAGGCCTTTCTCAAAGCTCTTCAGTTCTACAGGCAGGAGAAGGGCCAGTATGAATCATGGGATATGCTCATAGGCAGTGATGTACGGGTAGGTACCCTGATATCATCTGTGCTGATCAAATTCACAGCTTGATGTGCAAGAACCGTGTTCTGACAATAAACAATAAAAATACCTTTATTTTCTGTCAGTAAGGCATGGAATGTTCTAGCTGTTGAAATGAGAACTTTTTGCCATAACAAAGAGTTATGTCATTTTATGTGACAGTAGAACAACGCTTTTGATACGCTTAAAATTTTTCTTTCTTTCTTTCTCTCTCTCCTTTTTCTTTTTTTTGGACATGTCACAAAATGTTTTATATTTTCACACGCCATCGGATCACTAAAGCATTCTGGAATCTAAGAAATGTGCACCAAGTTTCACTCTGTTGATAAATAAAATATAAATACACATACAGTATAAAATACATTTACACTTCATTACATACATGTAGGCATTCATCCAAAGCGACTTATAACATGAGTGAAACAATAAAGCGATAAGCCTTACAGAGAAAATAATATGAGAAGTGCCGTCAACAATTATTAAAGACAAAAAGAGCTTATCTTTGTTAGATGTATGTAGCTCACAGACCAGTTTGGCTTAGTTTAATCTATCACAGGATTTAAGTATTGTTGCCATGTGACATAATGTACATATTGACATAATGTAAATACACCACAAGTGACTTTTATTTAATGCGTGTTTGAGAATTGAGTTTACATAAACTGTGCCGAGTGGGGTTTAACATGGCAGTGTTTGTCTTCAGTGTTTACTCGGACTTGACTCAACCTATCTTGCACGCATGTTTCTGAAACTGTGAACGTGTGTGTTTCATTTCATGTAGGTGCTTGCTAATCTGTTCATGGAGGACCTTATGCCCTATCTGGAGACAGAATTACAGCCGTTTCTGAAGACCAGGAAGACAGACAGGAGGAGAATCTGGTTTATGGTGCGTTTCTTTCTTGAACTCTGATGTCTTTATTGCACTTAATGGGCAGGAGAAAGTGAAGAGTAAATCCCTAACATATACTTAAAAGCCTTTCTACAAGATTAGATGCTGTTGAATTACCAGCTAAATCAACTGTGTTCCATGCAGATTTTACATTGCTTCTCCGAGCATGGTAGTGATTGTACAGATTGATATAGCTTTGGGTTTTACCAGAACCTTGTCCCTGATACTACATCCTGGGGTGTGTGAGCCTGATGTCAGTCCAGAGGGACGTCCCACACCCAAATAGCCCCAGGCCAGGGAGGCCAGGAATGTCCCTTCGGCCTTACCCAATGGGTGGGACAAACCAGACGCATAGCAGAAACACATCACATTCCAAACAAATTCCCCAATGAGAAACAAAAAGTGATTAATGAAACACTTACGTAACACTTGTTATGAATTTCTCCTTGTATGCCAGACAATGGAAGCCGCTTATTTTCGAATGAATGAACATCTACTGGAGAGGCTGAACACATTGAAGAAGGAATGCAAAGACATGGTGAAAGAGAAGGAGGTGTTCATGCGCTCCGACATGGATCAGATCATCAGCTCCAGAGCTTTTCTGGAGGGCAAACTCAAAGGTACATTATCAGATGAGTTAAGGTTTTACTTATAGGGTCTAGGGAATAATGTGGGTGTTTAGCAGGGTCGCCCATGTGTGAATATAAGTATCTATTTTTTGTTTAGCAATGGTTGCTGAGCCAGCAACAAAATACTGCGCAGAGCACGTGCAGCCGTACCTGCCAGCCGTCTTGGAGGAAGTGATGGTGCCCATCAGTCTGGGCTTCACAGAGGCCCGGCAGCTGAGTGAGGGCATGATGGAACAACTGTGTGAGGACTTCCAGGAAAGTGATCAGAGTGAGGAACTCCAACAGGTAGTAAACAAACTAAAAAGCAACATAACGTCCATATGGCTTATACAGGGGGAACAAATGAAGGGACCACTGGAGATTTTCATTACAAATCAGCATTTCTAGATGTGTTGTGGCCATTCCAGTCCAGTGCCTGTTGAATTTCAACAAAATCAAACCTCAGGAGTGACATAATGTCATCCAACAGCAATGTAAAAGACATACAGCATGAAAACTGTGATCAAAATCGAGGTGATCACATAAAAATAATAATTTTGAACTTTTCTTAAGTACAGATATTATTGTTGTATTGCTTAAAAGTGAATATGATATTTTCTTTGCAGTATTTGAGGTATAAAAAATACATAAAACGTTATTTTAACCCGTTTCTTCAGTTTTCATTTTCTGCAAATAAATGCAAAAAGAAACAATATTTGTATGTGAAATTTGAGAGAGAAACATTGTTAGTAGTTCACAGAATGAAACAAAAATGATTATTTTATCTAAACACATACCTAAAAATCGTCAATTTTAAAATCAGAAAAACGGTCTCTTACTTTTTTCAGCGGCTGTATATGCACTATATTCCATGTCTTCTGAGGACAAACTTGTGCATTATGTGTAAAACAGAATGCAATTTAAGTCATTATTCACAGAAAAACCTTCTGTTCCACTGTTGCTCATATACATTTTCCCCACATTTCTCTGTAAACAATATATTTTGTGTCATTTTGAGAATCCTGTCATTTGCAAGTTGGCTAATTTATATAAATCTGTACAATCACATTTATACGTTTTAGTACGATCTGCGTTTATGATGTTAGCCTTAGGGATGGGGCTTAATTTTTGCATGATTTTCTAATAATCATATGTTTTGGTGCATTTCATATTGTACACATTCATACGAATTGACAAAATGTGAAATGCTATCTCATTTGTAGTCACTTTGGATAAACTGTCTGCTCACAATGTATACTGTAAGTGTAACCGTAAATGAATTAATTCAGTTAGCTCCTTTGTCAAATAGTTACAAGATCAGACCTGCATAGTAACAACATCGAGTACATATGTGATCAAATAATTCTTACTTTCTCGCTCTCTCTCTTGCTGCAGGCTCTGTTTAAAATGAGTATGGCTAATTTACAGAGCTGTTATGAGAAAGTAAGCAAACTGTCAGATCACATCCAAGAACTACAGCCAACCTTCAACTACCCTGTCAAGGGTCTGCAGAACAGCACAGAGATAGACATAAAACAGGTAGGTACCAAAACATTTTTTAACGGTTAAATATGACATTTTTAAATGTCATATTTTAATTCTCTAAACGTATAGATTCTAGACTGAAAGGTGTTCATGATTGTTTCAGTTGATGGAGAATGTCGAGTACACCTATGAACTGCTTCTGAGAAAGGCCCTGGAGGACCCATCCATCAACTTCGGGACGGCCATACAAAAGGCTTCAAACAGGGTTCTGAAGGTAAGCATATAACCTTCTTCATTTACTCACCCTCGAGTCCAAATGTGTACAAATGTCTTTGTTCTGATGAACACAGAGAAAGATATTTGGACGAAAGCTTGTAACCAAACAGATCTTTCCCCTCATTGACTCCCATAGTAGGAAAAATGACAATGGTAGTCAAATGTGCCCCAGAACTGTTTGCTTTCCTACATTATTCAAAATATCTTCTTTTGTATGGAACAGAACAAAGAAATTTACAAAGCAATTTTCCTACTATGGTAGTCAATGGTGGTCAAGAACTGGTTACAAGCATTCTTCCAAATATATTTTTATGTGTTCAACACAACAAAGAAATTTAAATAGATTTGGAACAACTTGAGGGTGAGTAAATTAAGACAGAATTTTCATTTTTGGGTTAACTTTAACTTCTACTATAACTATACTAATAAACTCAAATACCCGTTTTATTTACTTTATGTAAGTCCGACAGCAATTTGACTATGACAGTAGCACAGTGCGGAAGAAGATCTTTCAAGATGCACTGATCAGCATCACACTACCCAGCATCAAGAAACATTTAGCACCATCCTTCAAAGAGGTATAGTACTGTATAGTTTCTGACATTGCATAATAATAGACAACATAACAATGATGAGCATGTATAAGGTATACATGGCGCATAATCTCTTTTTTTGTTTGTACATCTAGGAGCTACCAAAATTGGAGCAACACATATTTGCAGATTATTCAAACTTCATCAATGTGGAAAACGTGTATGAGGATGTTCTCCAACAGATACTGGAAAAGGAAGTCCTCTTGGGTAAGTCACATGATCATGGCCAGATTTATGTTTTACAAAGATGACATTGGGTTAGGTACAATACAGCAGTGGTTCTCAAACTGGGTGCCCCAAGATGGATCCAGGGGGCCACAGATTTTGTGGCATTTTATGAAATCTAGAACATTTTCATACATTTTATGCTATCAAACATCAGAAAAAGAATCAACCAAACATCAACCAAAAGAATTGATGTTTCAGAATTGTATAACTGAATATGTGAGCCTGGATCACAAAACCAGTCTTAAGTAGCACGGGAACATTTTTATGGGTCAAAATGATCGATTTTTCTTTTATGCCAAAAATCATTAGGGTATTAAGTAAAGATCATGTTCCATGAAGATACATTGTACATTTCCTACCCTAAATATATACAATTTTTATTTTTGTGAGTGGATGACCTGCTACAGTGCCTCTGATTAACAACTTCAAAGGCGATTTTCTCAATATTTAGTTTTTTTACACCCTCAGATTCCAGAGATTTAAACGGTTGAATCTCCACCAGATATTGTCCTATCCTAACAACCCATACATCGTTAGAAAGCGTAATCATTCAGCTTTCGGATGATGTAACAATCGAAAAATTAACCCATAATACTGGTTTTGTTGTCCAGGGTCACATATGTTTTTGGTTTAATAAAAAGTTAAAGATTACAAGTATTTATTTGAATTTATTAATGAAATGTTTTGAGAACCACTGCAATACAGTATAAAACATTATTAAGTATTTGTGGCAATATGAGCATTAAAGATACTTCCTTGACTTTAAATATGCACATCTGAATATAGTAATTTCACCTAAAATATACTAAAAATGTGACATTGATTCAAACATAAAATGTGATGTGTCCAAATACTTTTAGGCCACCTGTGTATAAAAGTGATAAGAAAATTTGAAATTATTAATTATTTGGGATGATCAGACATTCCAAAAATACAATTCTCAAATCTGCCTCTTGCTTTTCAGTGGTCAATGAAGCCGCCAGCAAAAAGAAATACAACCTGCTTACAGAGAGCAGATACAATTTCAGTCTCTCCAGCCTGTCTTCCACTCCTCCCAACAGCCCAGGATACTTAAAGAGCTCCCCAAATCCCAGCACAGCCCTTCCGCCCTACCCGTTACTGAACAATGGCCTGAAAGCGAGCCGAACATTCAGCGGTGAACCGGAGCAGGAGATGAAGGGGGTCGGTCAGTCCTCCCTAAAGTCCAAAAACGCTCAGCCTAATACAACACTGAGTCAAGATCTGCCAAAATCTGCACCTGTCACGGTCAAAGCTGATGTGGGACAGAATAAGACACTTTTGGACGAGAATGTTGATGATGTGTTTGTCACTGCTGATGAGAAAACAACTAAACAGACAGCGACCTCTATGAACACTTCAGCTGAGACCAGACCAGAGCTTATAACAGATGATTTGGTCAGTTCTGGTCCCATCGGAAAGGTAACCGAAGCCCTACAACAGGCTGCTACTTCCAGAACGAAAGAAGCTAATGTACCTACAGCAGTAATCAGCCCTGTTAATGTGACCTCCAGCTCTGGAGGTGAGGCTGAGCTCACAGCGCCCCCTGCTGGAGAGGAGGACAACATCAGCCCAATTGCGGTTTGTTTACCTATTAAAAATGCAGGTGTTAATAAAATGGATGATGCTGATGACATCATTGAAAAATTATCAGGCAGCCAACAAATCATCAATCCAGAAATATCATCATCAGACCCAGTCAAGGAAGCCAAACCCCTGGACTGTGTGCAAGAGATCCGGGATCTTGTAGTGGAGGTCACTGAAATAGAGGAGATCATTCAGCCCTCAAAAGACAATGAGGAAAGCATTCAGAAAACGTTGTCTAAAGATAATGAAGAAAACATTCCCAAAATGTTGTCCGAAGATCACGAGTCTGTGGTTTAAGTTTCCAATTCTGGGTTTGAAATGTCTGACATTGCTTAGTATCCATCTTTTTTTTCCCATGTAAGCAAACGGTGGTACATGGTACATTTTTATTAATAATAATTTGTAGACTACAAATAATAATTTGTAGACACATTTTATGTTGTATCAGAAGTAGTTAAAAAGTTTCTCTAACGAGGAGGGTTTTAATGAAAAGAATGTAATAATCTTATTTCATGTTAGCTGTTGTTTTAAATATGTACAAATGAATTGCTATCATTTAATTAATTATTTGTTAATTATATAATAATGTTAATTCATTTTAATATGATAGCATTTTAATATGTGAAATCTATATTTGTAAAATATCATGTTTGTAAATGTGTCCTATCTGTGAAACTCTAAAAGTAGTAAAGGAACACTGTTATCATTTTGGGAAGGCAATGACGCATTCACAATATAAGCAAATGGTGTACTGTATATCTGATAAAGTAATTTACCCATAATGCACAGCTACATCAGAATCTGCTAAGAATCTTTAAGGCTTCGCTGGAATTTGTGACATATTTACAATGTGGTGCTGCATGTGCTGCAATGCATGTGTTGTCATGAATCTGGGACTGATCTCATTTTGAATGACACGTACATTTGTCACATGTGCTGTGTCACCTTTATGTCAGGTGTATTACATGTGATGACAACAGGTTCTGCTCTCTATTTGTAGTTCACATGAACATCTTAAACACCCTTTAAAGGTATTCAAATGATCTAGGGAGTTTCTAGGAATATGCATGGGATGCATGGCATTTCTTCAAGTGTGAGTAAACAAGATATGGCATGTTGACATTCTGCCATACTCAAACACTTCTGCAGTACAATCATTAAAAACAAGCACTTATTATAATTATATTATGTGGTTAGGCTCTTATATTCCAAAAAAACAGAAGGAAGATGTTTGCACAACAATATTTGTATTCATATTGCACCACAATAAATAAAAAAGCATTTCATATAAAACAGTAGTTGAGACATCAATGAAATGTCATAAATACTTAAAAACACACATGAAAAGAGATCAGTGTAATTTGAAAAGAACACTTGAGTTTGGCTACATGACAAATGTACTTATCTGTGCACCATATTAAGCAGAGACGCCTTCACTACAGTAACAAAGGCCACAATGTAAAATTACAAGCAACGTTGATTTGCACATGTACTGTACAATAGTGAGTAATGAAGTTATTAGGGCAGTAAAAATACCAGTTGTGTCTGAAATGTGTATGAATTCATACCTGTTTCACATTAAGTCCACAAGAGGGTGTAGCTATCATTAAATGTATCCTTATGGTCAACTGCTTTATGTAAACAAAACTGAACAAAACATTAAAAACCGGACTAACTATTAAATGATATGTGAAAATGGACTTAGTTACTCAATAATTTGTTCCCACAACCTTATGCATATAACACATATAACTATCTCATCTATGCCACTGAAACGTCATGCAACTATTGCACAGTAATGTGTAAAAAAGGCCTGCAAAAGCAACAAGATGCCATGAGAAACCACAGCACCGTTTCTTCAGTGTTCATAAGCAATGCACAATTTACTAAACTACATGACCTGCTAAAAGAGACAGCTGGCTGTAGAACAATTGAGAACATTCAGCTCAACACATTCAGAATGAGAATCGTTGAAAATGTAAAGAATGCCCACATACTGTATAAGGAAATACTAATTATGAGGAAAAAAGCAGAATTGTTGTTTCTATTTGAAATGACAGAGACCTAAATAATCCATTTAATTGTAGTTTGCAATTTTTCTTCATTATAGTAGGCTGTAGGACGCAGGGCTTTTACCGAGATGCAGTGTAACCGTAATAAAACTGCTCATCCGGCCGGAAGCCATAAGCTGTGGTAGGACGTGCTGGAGTCACTCCTGTCTGTCCATATGCTTCTGTCAAAGAACTAGAGAGAAACACAGACAGATGTCAGCCAGTCTAGCTTGTTACACTGGGAGTCAATATAATGATTAGCACTGATTCATCGCTATAGTAACAAGAATCAGATTAGTTTGTGATTCTTAGGATGGTGATTAGCATAGCGCAACGCCAAGGTCGTGGGTTAGATCCCAGGGGATTGCACATACTTATAAACAAATGTATAGGATAATGCAATGTAAGTCGCTTTGGATAAAAGCGTATGCCAAATGCATAAATGTAAATGTGATTTGTGTGGAACTACGATTATCATTAGCACTAGATGGCGCTATGATCCTACATCCTTCATAGCACAATATGAACTGATCTCAGTTCAAATCTAGGTATACTTCACTAATAGTTGTGAACTGAAACAGAAAAAATGGTAAAACCAAAAGATACTCAAGGCCTGGCCCCCAAAAAGTGGACATCGGAACTCTTCGGAAAAAAAGTTAAAAGTGTACAAAAGTACAAATCTTATTTGTCATGCCCTAAGAGGAAACGGGTCAAAAACCTGAGGGAGGTTGTCATAATTCATCATAACTCATGAATGAAATGGTTAAACACCTAATGGCTGGAATACACTACAAGACTTTTAAAATCTGAACAGATTTTTTTTAAACTAGACATCATACACTTGCAGACTTTTTGAAAGTTTCAGATAGAAACACACTAACTGATCAAATCTGCAGACTGGCACAGACTTTCTGCAACAACACCTTGTAGTGTATTTTAGCCTTAAATCACGACTCACTGTTTTTAAAGCCAACAAAACAAAGACTATTTGTTCATGAAAATGTTACATTAAATAAAAAAACAAAATTCAGTTTATTTTTGGAGATATTTCCTCTCTATATCAAATACTGTAAATGTTAATTACAAAATAAAAAACATCTATCAAACTAACATACTTTTTTGTTTAGTTTATAAACTTTTGGTAATATTCTGTCACATTTTCACCCCAAGACTGTCTAATTTCTGACACTTTAAAGATCCTCAACATGGCCAAAATTCTAATGTGCCCCTCCTCCTAATGCTTTTAATAGGTTCGGCTATTTATACAGTATTCAGCTGTCAGCTGTATATGTATTTTATAACAGGTGTATAAAATCAAGCACACAGCCATGCAGTCTCCTTACACAAACATTTTCATTTTCATGAATGGGGCCTTTTCCTGTTCCAGCATTACAAAGCCCCTGTGCACAAAACAAGGTCCATTAAGAAATGGTTTATAGAGCCCGGTGTGGAGAACTTCAAAATTAGACCTGAACCCTGCCGAACACTTTTGGGATGAAATAGAACATTAAGCCCATGCAAGCCAGGCCCCGTCACTTAAATCCACACAGACATGTTCAAACAACTTAGTGGAATACATTCCCAGAAGAAGCGAGGCTGCCAGTGCAGTGATGACCGTTTTTAATGCATACACAACTTGTACACATTGTCATGATATGATACTTTATGTACTTCTATTGCTATATACAGTATAATAAATAACCACAAACCCACATAATTCCATAATCATTACTCCAGCCAAATGGCCAACATAACCATCTCACATCAGATTGGGCAAGTGTGATCTGTGTCTAAATAAACACCCACCCGTCTGCAAGACTCTCTGGTCTGGCCTCTTAAAATATGAGTTGTTTGCTTTGCCCCTACCAGCTCCCATAATGCGATGTTGTTTTTAGACCAAATCACTTCCAGCGATCGGTTACGCGCGTTACCTCTTCTCTCCCAGTACAGACTCCAGGCAGGAAGTGTGTCTATATTCTCCAAGGAACCCTACTGCTGTCAGGGGAAATTTCAGACTTTGTTAAAAGGCTCGAGAAGGAGAGGCTGGACGCCAAAAAAGAGTCTATAAGACACCGAAACACAAAACCAACAGGATAAGATCAAAGACGGGGGCTGATGGGAAGGATAGAGTGATGAGACATGGGTCAGATGATGTCACAAGGTCAAATAGGTCATTTGGCAGCTCTGTGCAGATAAAAACACTCAAAAGGGTCTTGGATATTTGCGTTTTACAACGCAATGTAGTGAACAATTCGGTGAGACTGGACACAGGCTGACAAAAAAATTCCAGTGTCTCCAGACTGGCCCCTGATGGTTAACACTGAGGTGAGACCCTGTAAAAAAAAAACAACACCCGGAAAACTCTAAACAGGAAAGAGTCAATGTTGCCAGTCTCTCCTCGTTCCTTCCTCTCCTGCTCCTGATCACAAGCATCTGTCACTCTTCAGTTCACAGTGAGTGAAAGTTTCAGACAATCTACAGTCCCACGCTGGATTAGGACACTTGAGCCAAAACCAACTTAAAAAGGGATTGATAATAACATTAAATAATAAAAAATGTACTGATAATGAAATATCAAAGCAAGTGACACATGTAAACATGATTTTAGACATACGTTCACAGTAAACTTTAATTTATTTAGAATATATACCAACTAAATATAAACCAAAGAATTCATATTGTATTATTGCTCCTGTATGACATATCGCTTTATTGCTCCCTGAACTCTCTGTAAATCGCTTTGGATAAAAGCGTCTGCTAAATGTAAAATGTAAATGTATATATACCTGGATTTAACTAAGCAAATAAGTAAGAGCCTCCCATTGGATTGGAGGTCTAGGTTCAGCAACGTTATGTGCCCAAAGAATGAGGTCAGCTGACTACCTGAATATACTGAATGACCAGGTTATTCCATCAATGGGTTTTTTCTTCTCTGATGGCACGGGCATATTCCAAGATGACAATGCCAGGATTCATAGGTCTCAAATTATGAAAGAGGGGTTCAGGGAGCTTGAGACATCATTTTCACACATGGATTGGCCACCATCCAGACCTTAACCCTTGTGGCTATTTTGGACATTTTTGTTTTCTTTGTCGTTTTGGCTGTGTTCATGCAAACATCATAGATTTTGCCAAAGGTTTGTATTTTTTTTATTAGAATTATTATTATGCTCTATTTTTCTTTCATAAATGTTTTTTAAACTAGGTACATACAATTGTTACACTCAGGTCCATTTGGACACAAATGTCCTTGTTGAAACCCATTACAAATTTTTAACTGTTTGCCATGCAAGCATAAATCATACATTCCATATAAAATCCCTTGATTATGTTGGCAAAGAGTTAAAAATTACGAAAAATGAATAAATGTCAAGAAAATTCAACATTTTCAAATGTGTACTACTATTTACTTTTTGCTTATGCTATTTTTTCCATTTTAGTCTATGGAGCATTTCAGTTTTCCTGTTTCTGCTGTATACAGCACGGTGGGCAAACCGAACAAAAGATAAAGCTATAACTGTGTTTATGTGTTAGTATAGATGTCAAAGTGTGGTTTGTATGTGTGTACTGAAAAATGTTTGTGTGTGTGTTTGAAAGACATCGTATTTTACAGCAAACCACAAATCTAACACCTTATATTCAAGACACTGTAGCTTACTGAGATTTGTTTTTTATCCCGTATTATTCATTTTTAATACTTTTTTAACTGAGATAAAAGGTGAGCTTGATTTTGATGTAGAAGTTCAGAAGCCCTTCAGTACAGTTTTCACCATAAGGGCATAATAGATGTGGCATTATGTAAACGAACAAGGTTAAAACTCTGAAAATGAATGCATTTTTGGTAGTTATGATCTGGAAAGGATCTGGTTTAAGCATTAAAGTTAGTAAAAGTAGAAAAAGTTGAATATATAGTCATTTTATGGGTTTTTTTGAACATGGACATTTTTATCCATTTTGAACCAAGTGTGATTTTTTTAGAAATCTGACACAGCTCAAAAAATAATAATGCAATAAAAATCATGTTGTTATTAATTATTAACATATCCAAGACTGTAATAAAAAAAATCGGATTCACAATTAGTATATGGAAAATATTTAGAATTATTCATTTTTTCATGAAAAACAACAGGGTCACCATGTAAACAAACTTGTATTTAAAGGGTTAAATAAATGAAATTTTGGTAGTTATGATAAGAACTGATTCTAGTGAAAAAAATAAATGAATTGAAAGTGTGAAAAAATATGGATATATAATATTTTTATGACCGTTTTTGGACAGCCTAAGTGTGAGTTTTTTTAAATTGATGAACAAGGGTTAACCCTATTAGAGAATCTTTGGCATGTGCTGGAGAAGACTACAAGTGCTACAAGATTAATTGAACTCTGGATGGGAATAAATGTTGTGACATTGCAGAAGCTTATCGAAACGATGCCACGGTGAATATGTGCCATAAAGCTAAAGGCGATCCAACAAAATATTAAAGTGTGTGACTTTTTTTGGACGGGCAGTATATATATATATATATATATATATATATGATTAGATATAAATATTATATATATATTATGTATATATACTGTATATATATACAGACATGCTCAAATTTGTTGGTACCCTTACAGCTCCTGAAGAGTGATGAAATTAAAAGCTATTGTATCATGAATACTTTGGTAAAGCAAAGAAGCTGTGGAAAGAGAAATTATTGCTTATTCTACAAAGATATTCTAAAATGGCCTGGACACATTTGTTGGTACCCCTTAGAAAGGATAATACATAATTGGATTATAGTGATTAGTTTCTTTAATTAGTATCACACATGTATCCAATCTTGTAACCAGTCATTCAGCCTATGTAAACGGAGAAAAGTAGTCACTGTGCTGTTTGGTATCATTGTGTGCACCACACTGAACATGGACCAGAGAAAGCACTGAGGAAAAAAATCTCATATTGGCAAGCCACAATCCTTCTGTGAGAATGTCCTTTGGACAAATGAGTCAAAACTGGAGCTTTTTGGCAAGTCACATCAGCTCCATGCTCCGTGGAAAAAATCAAGCTTTCAAAGAAGTGAACACCATACCTACAGTGAAACATGGAGGAGACTCGGTTATGTTTTGGGGCTGGTTTGCTGCATCTGGCACAGGGTGCCTTGAATCTGTGCAGGGCACAATCAAATCTCAAGACTATCAAGGCATTCTGGAGCGAAACGTACTGTCCAGTGTCAGAAAGCTCTGTCTCAGTCGCAGGCCATGGGTCCTCCAACAGGATAATGACCCAAAACACACAGCTAAACTCACCCAAGAATGGATAAGAACAAAACATTGGACTAATCCTATCATCTAACCTAACATCTATGGAAAAAGCTGAAACTTGCAGTCTGGAGAATCATGTGACAGAACTGACTGAAATTTGTTGTGAAATTTGCTATGAAAGTTTGTGACAAGCACATAAAATTATTCATTTTTTCATAATGTATTTAAGGTGGAGTTGTTTGTAATTATGAATCTATTCTATTTTTATTAGTCTCATTGTGTTGTGAAAAGGTACAGGCATCGGTACAGGCATTGTCGAGTACCAGAAAAAAATATTGGTACTCGTACTCTGTCTTTGAAAAATGGTATCGGTGCATCCCTAATATATATATACAGTATTCATATACTGAGATAATTGTAGTTAAAATCTGATAGCCCCAATACATACATTTAAATCTCAGATTTCTAAACTAATGTCAATGAGCACAGAAATTTTTTTTGAGCTTTAGTGATTTGAAATCCTTCAAATAAACTTTTTGTTTTAATCTTATTGACTCTCCTAATGTGATTGTATGATGTCTAATCACATCCAAATGAGGAGCTCCCATTCAAGTAAACCCAGCAAAGAATTCCTACCGTCCTTTTCATCTGGAACAACTAAGCGTTCTTTATGCTCTAAATGAAAGATTATACTGCGCAATTCTGTAAATAAAAGTGATTCTATTAAAGGTTTTTTAAAAGAGCCGTTCCCGGTGTGTCTGGCTCCTGGCTCGGCACTGGGGAACCGAGGCTGGATTTCATTATTGTGTTAACCTGGATCCCTAACGCCGTACGGACAAAATGAAAACCACACTTTCAGGTCGCCCAATTCCCTGCGCGCTCTCAGTGTATTCTACAGGTATCGTTTACAAAGAGCCGTGAAAGAAAAAACATGGCTTCCTCTGGCCTTCCTCATATTCGCTTACTTCTTGTTTTTCAGCACCTCAGCAACCACCCCAAACTCCCCATTCTATCTTTTCTCTCATGAACTCATGTATAATTTAGAGAGCACACTTTATTTCTGGATGTGTCTCTTTTATTTCTGTTTCACAGCCAATGACAATCAATGAGTAGACACAATCCTAAACAAATCCTAAAATTTACAATAAGGTTGTATTTGTTAACATTGGTAAATGCTAGGGATGTAACAATATTATCGATATCGTGTTATTGCAATAGCAAAATTGTCTCAATATTATCGTGGTCACATGACTGTATGAAACGATAGGTCGTCCGGGCCTAACATAGAGAATGTTAGAAAAAATAATAGATGTTGCCTTTGGCAAGGGCCATCTGGTGCAATTTTTTTATTTTATAAAAGGGATATTTAGGTCATTTGACCCATCTCATACTCATGGCCCATCTTAGACTCAGGGGTCTTCAACTACTTTACTTTGAGGGCCAGATTCCAAAAGTATAAATAGGATGCGGGCCAGTTTTTTCCCATATCACAATTTCTTCTGTTATTTTGTATTTCTGTTATTTATTACATGCATTTTGTTCCTTTTATACTGTTTTTGTTGCTGTTACTTATAGGCCATATATCAAAACATGGATATTGCATCCAGTATTTGTGCCTTTTCATTATATTTAAGTAAAAGGGGTACTGTCTTTTTAATTGTATTTTATATTCCTTAATTCGTTAGCTTACCCAAAAATGAAATTGCTGTTAGTTTACTCACCCCCAGTCCCCCAGTACTTCCACGATGTGGGTGGCATTGTTTTTCAAGAAGATATTTGGTTGAATTAATCAAAGTCAAATTAATCAAAGTCAAAAACGCTAATACATTCAGCAAAAAAAAGTAATCCCTGCCCCTTGATGTTAAACTAGCGTCATATAAAGCGAATCAATTGGTCTGTGCAAGAAGCTGAACACTATTATCATAGATATGGCTATTATCACATCTTCATGTGCCCCACGCACTTAGAAGGGCAGATCCTTTGAAGTGCAAGTTCTGGAGGGAGATGAACAGCTATTTTCGTAAATATAGCTGTTTAAATCATACATAATGAATGCAGTAATTAAAACAACATAGTTTTTCCATTATCTGAGACAACAGTTCACGTGGAGTAGTACGCTTCCTGTAGTTAGACCTATCGCGTGCGCATACTGACTGCCCGTGGCTGTGGATTGCCGATTATAAAGTTGTAAATAACATTTATCAAGCTTATTTAGCTCTGTCAATCGTTATGAGCCACGGGAATTACTTTCGTATTGAATGTAGCAGCGTTTTTGGACTTTCAAAGATGTGGCGTCTCAGGATGTGCATTTCTTAAAGCTCACCATGCTTAAAGTCTCTCCACCTATTTGAAATGTTAAAGCGGGCCAGGTAAAGATGATTGGAGGGCCGCCAGTTGACTAGCCCTGCTATAACTCATACCTCTAAGCAACAGTTATGATTAGAGGATAAAGAAAAGAGGATGCTTATGGCACGTTTCCAAGTCATCATTTGCCATTTAAAATACCGCAATAAATATTCTACCGTGGGCTTTATACCGAGGTATTAGCGTACAGTGAGATTTGATATTGTTACATGCCTAATGCTTTAGCTAACATGAACTAACAATGAACATTATAGTTTTTCAGCATTTAATAATCTTTTGTTAATGTTTATCAACACAATTGTTCATGTTAGTTCATTGTGCAAAAACTAATGTTAACAGTTACAACTTGATTAAAAAAAAAACTTATTAGTAAACGCTGAAATAACATGTATCAATGTATTATTTTCATGGCCTTACATCAAATAATCACAAAAAATATTTTCTACATCCTCACGACACAAAACCGGCCACATCATAAATCATCACTTCAGTGTTTTGCACAAACCCCTGAACGGTAGGTGTGTGGCAACTGAGACAGATCTGGAAAAGCTGAATAGCCGTTTTTAATTTCAAAGCTAAAGGGGTATTACTGTTGGAGGAGCGCTGCGGCCTGCTGGGATGCTGGAGGACTCCTTCACGCAGCACATTTGAGCCCTGCCCTGCTTAAAGCAACAAAACTAGCAGACGCGGATGTGTGCGTGCGATACAATAATAACAAAACCGACCGCTCCGCTGTAGCCGGTATGACTGATTAGTCGTATTTAAATGTACCTGCTGTGGAACCCCTGTGGTCCTAACAGGTCTCCGTTCTGATAGTCTGTGAAGAACTCTGGACTAATGGCACCATCTGCTGGGATTATTCCATCTGCAGAGATCACATAAAATGTGATTTATCAGTGCAAAGCTATTACAGTCATAGTGAAATGACAGAGATAAATCACAATTTGATCTTTTAAATGATAAAACAGTTGCATTTATGACTATTTATAAACTGCATTTCTAGGAATTATAACCTGCGCTGTAGAAGAGGTCTGGCCGTTCCAGAATGTCCCCATTTTGGAGGAAAGGTTCTCCATCATCTCCGTACATAAACGGTTCTGCCTCATCCATCTCCCGGTTCTCCACCATCTCCAGCCACTGAGAGTTATGCCAGCGAAACTTCTCGCTCTGAATCTTTTTGCCCCACTCCACATCATATTCCTATACCCGGGAGAGAGAACAGAGTAATAACACAGGACACAGAGAGGCTCAACTGAGAACTGAGAAGAATCGGGTTTGCTGTGTTGCTTGGCACACGGGTAACATGGTAGCTGTTTATCTGTTCTCTACAGGGACTGTGTTTAATAAACCTTCTTTGAGGTAGATGGAAAAAGTACCCTGACTCTCCAATCAATCATCCCCACATGGGACGGATGGAATGGGGCTCTGATAGGCACCTGGTCTCAAACAGGCCTTTTTGTCACAGAAGCCAACCTCACCAGCGAGTACAGTGACACGTTTAGAAAACATTAAAGATGGCACACTGCAGAACTCCAGCGGCCAATCAGAGAACCGGGTCTGATACTCTGGCCAATTAATCAAGCGCATGAGCCCGTGACATGTCTGAACGTTTGGATAAGGAGCAGGTTTGAGTGTTTTATAAACAAATCTTGCAAAATCCTTTAACCATATCCAGAAATGGCATGTAAAAATGAATTATGAATGACTTCTCCTGTCTAGGTTGAAAACCGCAAAAGCGCTACAGAATTAAACCAAGACAAGGAATATGAGTAAAAATATCTCACAGGAAAACAGATTTCGTATTCAAATTAAAAGATAAAAAGCATTTCTATGTATGTGGATCTGTGTCTCTCCTCACGATCTACATGACAGTAAGCAGACGTCATCAGACGTCAAGCTCTCTCTCGTTCTTTGATCTGGTGTTCTGCTTTAACGGCCCCGTCTGATCACATGTGCGGAACGCTTCCCTTGGCCTCAAGACCAGAACTAATTACATTAATCTGAGGCCTGCAACAGATCACATTTGACCGAACCGCTTCAACAACAGCACGACAGCGACGGCGGTCACCCAATAGTCCTTCCCTCAACTACACCTGATTTACAAACCACGCATTTTTCATACTCACAGCGATAATATCCAACGTGTTATCACACACTTTGCGGATTTCAGCATTCTTGTCGTGCATCAGGTCAATGAGGTACGCTGGAGCCTCTGTAGGTCAGAGTCAAAGGAAAAAACGGACAGACAAACCACAGTACAGAATGAATCACACCATGGAGCATTGTCACAGCATGCTGATGAACAACAGCAAAGCAAAGGATACGTGTTTCTTTTATAATCACGTCTCGAGTGGCCTGGTGAAACACCATCTGATAGAAGACGTATACAATCTGACAGACGAACTCGTCGTCCTCTTGCTGGGCTGAGGGAGGTGGAAGAAAGATTACCAATGTTTCTCGCGGATGTAGGCTTGTCGAAAAGATAAGCAAACTTCAGTGTTATTATAGTGCCAATAACATGTTTATCTATAATAATTAATGTATTTTTCCAGATAACAAGCAGTGACGTTAGTAGGATAGCTAACTTAGCTCTATAGACATTTAACGTTAAAAGCAGCACTCGGTGGCAAAATACGATTGTGTTGCGTTCCAGCTCCAGCTTGAAGTCAAAATAATTATTCTGCCACACCGCTATTATTCACTACACAACATACTATTAGCTTATACTGTGTTTTATTTGTTAAATTACGAGACGCAAACTTTAGCGTACGTTAGCTAGCGGACCTCCAGTTAACGTTAACTCTTTAACTGCGAGGAATGTAAATGGAAATAATCCATGCAATTTTGACATTATAGTTCAGCAAATTGTTTCTATGTGTCATTCAGAAACACGTAAATATGATAAGTGGCATGTCATGACTTTAGTAATCTTAGAGGCTGTGTCCACCGAGGCGTTTACGCCTGCGGCCGGCGTGTTTTTTCAATTGTTTCCTATGGAAACGCCACGCTTTTAAAAAAAGCCATCAGCTGACGTTTTTTTTCCGCGCTCTGCGCTGGTACTATGCGTTTTTTTCACGCTCAGCGCCGGCGTTCGACCGAGCGCCCCGAGTTGAAAAATGCTCAACTTTGGGCAGAACGCTGCGCCTGCAGCGGGCATTTTCTGCCGAGCTCCTGCCATTTTCAGCCGCGTAAATGCGCCTCGGTGGACACAGCCCCTTATTGTGGCCACTTTAAATCACCGTGAAGAAGAGTTTGCCTTATACTTATACTTTCCCTTGTGCGCCAAGGGGCGATTCACATTTCGCGACTTTTGCGCACGCAAAGTTCGCTATTTTAAATGGGGCGCTAAGGGAAAAGATAAGGCACACTCTTCTTCACGGTGATTTAAAGTGGCCGCAATAATACTACCGTGCATTTTCATTACAGTGGTTTACCGTACTACCAGTGTTGGGAGGGTAACTATGTAAATGTATTCCGGTACAGCTACGAATTACTTCATAAAAAATGCAATCAGTAACGTAATCCAAGTATCACAATATAAAAATAATGTAGTCCGATTGCTTTTGGATTACTTTAGGGTCACATATGTAAATAAAACAGAAAAGCAAAATGGTTTTAAAAACTCTTTTCATTTACACAGAAGAAAAAGCAGCATCAGAATTATCTTGAGGTGGCTCAATGAATATCAAATGAAATACATATAAAAACAGGATTTTATTAGAGATTAAAATGATTAAAATGAATAATTATTGTTGATTATTGACTTTGATATTGTAATCATTATAAATAATGTCAGTTAACACAATACATTATAAATGTAATCTGTTTATAGGCTATGTAGATAAAACAAGCTGAGAAGCATTAAGGAATGTACATGAAATTTTATATAGAAATTGGTTGCTCAGCACAAAAACGCCTTACACTTCGATATTTTAAAACAATATCTTCAGTTCTGAAACTATTGTAATCCTGACAGTAATCTAATTTTGTACTAACTGCAACTGTAATCTGATTCATTTGTTTTTTCATGTAACTCTAACGGATTACAGTTATCAAATTTTTGTATCCTGATTACTGTAATCCCGTTACATATAATCAGTTACTCCCAAACCCTGCGTATTACCAAACACCGGCACATATCTACTCGGATGTGAAACAAAAATGAACCGTACCATTCAGTAGTTCTATTAAGGCTGGAATGATGCCTGATTTGGCCAACATTATGGCACAGGAGTCATCCATGGAGACGGTGCCGATCATAATGACCACCTCCAGGATTAGGTCATCCTCCGCACAGCCTACAGACAGGAGATGCATTATGAAAGTTTGTATATTTATGATACTGCACAATGTCAGTTTCCATAAGATAAAGTTGTGGACCTGGTTTGAGGTGGTCTTTAAGATAAGGCACCAGGTTATACTCCTTGAGCACCAGTTCCCAGTCCAGATCAGGAATTGTAAGATTGGAAAGAGTGCCCAAGCATTCAATCACAAACTCCTCCTCTTCCTTCTGTCCGATCTGAGCAGCCAGGTCTCCAACATAGTCCTAAAAAATACGATTCAACCACTGTTCCAAGTAAACAAACAACGAACCCCCCATGAATGTAAACAAACGATAAACCCCAATGAGTGAATTTTTGTTTTAACTCTCACAATGAACAGATTCTTAGACGCTCCATCATGCTGAGATATATTTCGGATCATCTTCATCATTAGAGGGTCCTTGAGCTTCAGTGCTCTCTTCATCAGCATTTTCAGACCGTTACCTTGACAAAACACACAAAAATCCACAAGTGAGTAAATCCTCTGGGTTTTTGTAAGTGTCTGTGGATGTTTGTGTTTACCTTCACACATGATCTGGGCGTTCCTCTTGTTGGCAGCCAGATTGATGCAGAAGGAAATTAGTTCTGCATCAATCCTCTCCTCTCCACAATCAAACAACATCTTCATGACCTGTCAATCATCCAGCATAACATTTTATTTTAAGATAAAACAGTTTTTCAAGTTTAACTCATTTTAATCTGATCATGATGTCGTAAATGCTTTCAAAGGTAGAAAGTGCATTATAGTTTTGCAATCTGATATGAATCTGTGACCAAGTGGCAAGGTCAAAAACCGTTAAACAATCTTTAAAGACAGGCAGCAGGTCTCAGCTCAGTTACCTCATACATATTTAAAAGCTTCAAAAGACGTGGCCCTCTTTCTCAAAACATCCAACTCAACAAAGTCCTGACCCGCCTAGAACCTAAATCAAACCCGCCTTTGTCCTCTCAAAAAAGCAGGACAGAACATTCTTTCCTAACTCCTGCGCCCAATTTGTACTTTTCCCAGAAGTCCCGGGGTTACTGATTTTCTCCAACGGATCCTAACTTTAGACGAAAGCCTCACGTGTCACTCTCCATTAGCTCGGCTGATGTCACCACACCCCGGGCGGAACCGAGGGCGGACTCCGCTACCTGAGGCTAGAGAGGGTACAGCAGGGGTCTTACAGAAAATGTTAAAAAGGGGCCTGTACTGAAGTGGTCAAAGGTTGTCAACATCGCCCCCTGACGTTAACGATAAGCAGGAGGTCCGCAGAGAGAGCTCGGCTGGAGAGTAAGCAAAGCATAGCGAGTTCCATACTGAGTATCACATAGCAGGCGCCCTGCAGCCTAAATCACGCTGGCTAGACTTACTGGCACCTGACCTGCTTCCACATGCACCATCCAGTCGCCCAACCAAAACCACGAGAACCCCCAGCCAGCAGTCGCTGTTTTCATCTCTCAAGTCACCTAATTTGTCTACGCAAATCGCATTAACTTCGTCTTCTCTTAAAATCGTGGTGCGTTTCCATCGTCTTCTTTCTGCATCTCTCCAATGTATTTCAATGAATTATTTACATATTTTTAACTCAGCATACTACTAATACTTCACTCTCATTTATATGCAGTAAAAGTCATTGATTCATTAACAATGACATCATCAATAATCATCGAATGAGGGTAAAAGCGAGTGAGTTATTTCAGTTATAGCGATCTCAAGTCTCTGGCTATAAGCTCATGCTAATGCAAGCTGACCTCTCACCTGTGGAATGCAGTCGGTGTAGGCAAACATGGACTTAAAACGGTCGTCCATGCTGATGTGGTACAGAATGCACATGGCGATCTGTCTCTGCGCTTCGTCTCCTGAAACACAAACACACCCGGGCAATGAATGGACAGACAGACTGTTCAAATGCTTTTAAACACCTCCTTTAGTTGGAATATATGAGGTATACTATAAAGAGATTATGAAAATCAATGCATGACTTAAATGTCACCGGCCACTCTGGAATACTTGATTGGTCAATCGCTGCAGCTGCGCTTCAGATCCTTTCGGGATAATGACAAACTGATGGCACATTATCCCATATTTAACTTTCATTAACGATGCGCTTAAGGTCATTTGAAGCGCTTTTTTTCACTTAACATTTCCCAGGTACAGAAAGTAAGAGCAACATCGAAAAAGATGCTTAAAATGAATAAGAATATAAAATAGGTCTGTCAAACGATTAATCGTAATCGCATCCAGAATAAACATTTGTGTTTACATAATATATGTCTGTGTATTGTGCATATTCATTTTGCATTTATAAAAACATACACGTACATGCATATGTTTAAGTAAATATTTCCTCAATATGCATACGTGTATGTGTTTATAAATACAAAATTAATATGCACAGTACACAGACATATAATATGTAAGCATATTCGATATTGATTAATTGATTATTAATTCATATTTATTTCTTTATGTGGCACATTGAATAATTTTTTTCTTTTTTTTGGTTCCACGCCTGGCAAAATTATATAATTTATTGACTTACCAGTAAATTCTATTTATTAATTTCAGTCCAGTAGCACCATTTTATATGACACAAAAACCAAAATATGAATGTATATAATTCTATATGAATATATGTAATATTATAGTATACAGTATTGAAACACAAACATTGATATGTGAATTCACTAATTCTTAATGATTAAAGATTAATCAATCAACACAATCAAAATCAATTGATGATATTTCTGAAAGGTCAAGGGTTGTTGCACAACCTCATTAATAAACATAAGTCATGTTTTAATGTTCAATCCTATAACACACCACAAGAACAAAATCAAATGCCCTCATGTTCAATATATCTAGTCCCTTTCTTGTACATGAATCAGTGTTCACGATTCTGCACAAGGGTGCAGAAAAGCATGAAAGAATTCTTTTTGAATCTGTGGACCTTTAAAAAGCTATTCTGTAATTCTAAACTGTGCACCATTAGAGCACACTGTCCCCTTCACAGAGACCCTAGACCTACAAAACCTGAGACTTAATCAGACGCAGGACCCTCGATAGTGGGGGGGGTCAGGTCGGAGCCGGCCGCGAACCCTTTAGGCGAGGTTATCTCAGCCTATTGAAGCCAGATGTGACCCTGAAAAGAGAAGGGCTTCTCCATTTAATTGGAGGAAAAAGGAGGAAGCATAAATTTTACTGCCATTAATAACTTCAAGCCGAGCTGCTCGGCATTGCAAGTGCTACGGATTGGCCCACACATGTGCTTCTCATTAGCTGAAGACACACACGAGCGTACAAAACGGGCCCCAGCACGCACTATGAGGTCAAACGCAATCTCGCACACACCCCGGGTTAACGCCTCGGCCGGCGCGCAGGGCGAGAAAAACGGGGGATCCTTTATGAGGATGGAGGGCCTGTAAAAAAAAATGTTCAAAACAGCCCTGGAGCCTGGGAGAAAAAAGGCCATTAAAAATTCATTATCCTGTTCAGGGTGCATTTAGTGAGAGAGCAGGAGAGCTAAACTTCAATTACACCCTAGTAAGATTTAAACCACCCAACCACCATAAAAACCATGACAGCTTCAGCCGACCACTACAACACCCATATCCATTTGATCAGACATTGAGCACATGTTTAATAGTAAACAGAGCTGCTAAATAAAGTTGTGGGCATTCTAATGACAAATGAAATCCAAAGTAGGGCTGCAAATAACGATTATTTTGGTAATCGATTAGATAGACGATTCTTTTTTCAATTAATCAGATAAAAGGTTTAATTAGATCTGTTGCTTATAACTAAATCAGAAATGGGAAAAGTATACACAACAGAACTCATTAGCCTTCTCCCAAAATGTTGTGTATGTCTCCCTAATTAACACACCAAGGCTGATGAGTTGATTCAGGTATGTCTCAAAACATGGGAGGTTGACCATGGAAATCATTATTTTTTTGTAGCATGAAAAGTGAGACATTTGTCATTCAAATGTAGTGAAGTACAGTAAAAAGTAGGCCTACCCAGAAAAATATATACTTTAGTATAGTACAGATCAGTGGCGTAACTTTGTTTTGAAAAGTGGTGGGGACAAAGACGACACAAACAATACTTTAATAAATAATTTCTGTAATAACTCGTTGGGAATATTCACAAGCGCGAAAAATGTAGGTGACTCCTCCTCTAGAAAACAGTATAAAAACTGCGCCGCTTTGGCCTCAGTGGTGTAACGTTAGTGCGAAAGACGCATGACAAATAATATTGACACTGTCTTGAAGCAGGTTCGGATCCACTGAACTCACTATTCTAAATTGTTACATCACATCACATATCAGATCTGCTTCCATTTGTTTTTAAAATAAAAACTACTTAAACGAATGTGTGTTTTCCACATGTAAAAAATTTGGTGTTTGACACAGATTACCTGTCGGTGGGTCAACGATTGAGACGTTTGGGAACCCCCTGCTAATAAGGACAAACATTCAAGTATACAGATGGAAAAATAATATCTTTATTATCTTATTTTTAATATCTTATTTTCACTTATTACAACGGGCATTGCCAGATAGGCTACAAATATACAACAAACCTTCTAAATTTTGTTTTGAAATTATGAAACTACAGTTGTGACTTTTTCCATTTATTGGAGTTTTCTATCAAGTACCAAAATGTAATTTATCTTGCAATAGACGATAGCAACCGCATGTCGAGAACAATAAGGACGAATATATAGCACCAAAGTACAATTAAGCGCAAAATGTTTGGTACATGTATGACTTGAACAGCCATTTTCAAATTTTTCATCATTTTCTTAAAAATAAATACCTTTACAATCTGATATGTGATAGGGAAAAAGTTCAACAAACAGCAGTCCCGAACCCACAACGACATGAAGTAGGTAACACATGTTTTATGCTCTACACCAATGGAGCAGTCGATTATCGAGTGCCTTTCTTACATTTTGTCTATTCCAATTTGATTTGAAACTGATGGGCGGAGTTACTATAAATAGCCTCTGCTTACAAAGTGGGCTACTTTCACGGTAAATATTAGACACTCCGTATTTTTTATTTCTTCCAATAAGTGGTGGGGACAAAATTGAATTTGGCAAAAAGTGGTGGGGACATGTCCCACCCATCCACCCGCAAATTACACAAATTATTAAAAACAGCGCAGCTCGGGCTGCACGGAGAGAAACGTCTAAAATTTTAAGTTTAAAAGGGAAGAAGACGCACCTGATTTATAACTGCGCAGCTCGCAAGTGACGTCACAGACCAACTAATCGATAATGAAATTCGTTGACAACTATTTTCATTATCGATTATTATCGATTTTATCAACTAGTTGTTGCAGCCCTAATCCAAAGTTACAAATATAAGCTATTTTGGTTTAACTTTTTCAATTTAATATTACGGCATGACATGGACATCACAGTCGTGAATCAGCGAATTCTGCGTTTTGTCTCTGTGATAACTCAAGAAGAAGGGCGGAGTGGATACCAATCCCCACTTTCATCTTATCTGCAAGGTCACGACCCTCAAAGTGGCTTCTGTGATTTAAAAGACAATAGTCATAAAGGATCAGAGCAGAAAAGGGTACACGTGGTGCACCCTGAAGATTCATGAGACATCTGCTGTTCTTTGATAGCACAGGAGTGGACATTCGTACACGTTAGATAAAAACAGACGTTATCCTCGCATTTTTCAAAAATACTAACAAAAACACTATATAGTATCATCTACACTACCAAGGGACCATTAGCTGCTGGCAGCCGGTGCAAGCTGTTCAAAAAGAATGGGCAGTTTTATGACGGAGAGAAAATCTACACAAGCCGCGAAATGTAGACTTCCCTCACGCTGGAAAATCAACATTTACTTTAGAGGTGAGGGTGTTTTTTTAACAAATATATTACATTAATTGCGTGGGACACACAACTCCCCCCTGGGGCACTTTAAAAGATGCATCACTGGTGCCAAAGCCAACCATGCCTATACGCATAGTCCGTGCACCAATCGTGTGCTGTTTCATCTCAGGAAGTGCTCTTTGAAAGGCAGGACAGAGCCAGACTATAACTGCTACACGAATTAGCTGGAGAAACTTGTATCCTTAAACACAACATGTTGTAAACTAGTTTCCCACAGCTTCCACTGCTGTCTTGATGGTTGTAACTTGGCTTCTGTCTGTCAACTAGGCAATTTTGAATCATAAACATTAGAAAGCACAGAGCCAACTGGAGAAAAGCACAACATTAACTTTGGGGTTCCCACTCAGGAAACAGCAGTTAGCAGTAAGCGGTGCATTTCTATGCCACTGGCAAGATCAAATGGACATTTTAGCGGCCCAACGAATTGACACTGGTTTAAGTTTGGGGCAGGGGTGTTTGGAAAACCAGATTGGAACCGATATCTATTTTTGCAATTCTGTTATCTAAAAGAGTGGTCAGGATAGTTTCACAAACTTCTTCCAGAATCTTACCGAGCAGTGAGGTGAGTTTGGGCAGAAGGCCCACCTGCACCATCTTGCTGCGGAGGATGGTGTCGAAGGAGAGATTGAGGAGGAGACGCAGGGTGACGTTCAGGAGATCCTCATGTTCACACGGCACCAGTTTGGCCAGCTTCTCTACTGTGTCTGTCTCAGCCTACCAGAGAAAAAAAGATTATTGTAGTAGAGTAAAAACAGAGAAGACACACTAATATGGATTCAAAGGATACACATTACCAAATCTTCACAGTCACAGCCAATAAATCGATATTATAGATTATTATTCATACAGATATATAAAGTCATCAGGAAATCAAAATTGACTTCAATATGCAGTTATGCAGAATGGACTTTTGCACCAATGAGATTTCAGGATGGGTGGGGCTGCCCAGCGACACCCCAATAAATAGCAGTCAAGCAATAAAAAAAAGCCTCCTATCATTTATAGCACCTGGAGATGGTGTAAGAGCTTGATTTAAGGTCAACCAGTTAGGTCTGTTAGTTATGGGCCTGTGGCTTTGCTTGTTAACACATCTGCCTGCTTCAACTGTGGTCAAAGTCAGCCACAGACAGACAGCCCAGCAGAAATGTGATCCCCATTAAACCACTGTTCACAGCCTGGAACCAGTTTTCAAATCAAGCCATCAGTGTTAATAACTGCCTACATCCATATTCTTATATTTACACTCAGACTGCAGAAAATGTGAGAAAACAACTCCACAACCATCATCTCCAATAGATCAAGACTGTTAACTTAACTGTATGGGGCCACATTTGTTGTAAAATAACATATTCGCTACATTTCTGTGAACACAAGACATCTGCGATAAAATAAATGTGATTTAATTCAGAAGAACCAAATTAGACTGTGATTAATGAATCCAAATTAAAGATGTAACAATCTCTCTTTTAAAGGTTTGTGATTGGATGCAGATGGCAAACGTGATGGATAAAGTTGCCGTCTTGGGGTAGCCCAAAACATTATATGAGTAACTCAGAGTGAACTATGTGTCGGGAACAGGTGTGGCAGATTAAGAAAAGAGAGCACAATGAGTATAAATGGGGGCAACCAAACCTACTGGTCTACGATTTTAAGCACCGAAAAAAAATTCTGTCATCATTTAGTCACCCTCTTGTCATTCCAAACCTGTATGACTTTCTTTCTTCTGCAGAACACAAAAGATATTTTGAATGTTCTGAACCCCATTTACTTCCATTGTATGGACACAAAACCACTAAAACATTTCTCAAAATATCTTCTTTTGTGTTTCACAGGAGAAAAAGAGTTATACATGTTTTTGAAGACACAAAGGTGAATAAATGATAACATAATCTTTATCTTCAGGTGACTCTTTTCCCTCACCATGTCATTCTTATTCTCTAAGAAAATGCTGAGTTTCTTAAGGAAGGACACGACCAACACCAGCAGTTCTTCACCGTCTCTGTCCAATGTTTTCACAAGCAGGTGGACGATGTTCTTGTTCCTCATCTTCAGCTCTGTGCGGGTGTCCTCGGACAGATTTAGTAGCAGGTACAGAGCCACTGATGACACAGAAATGAATACAGCATATTATCTTCAAACTACTCACAAATCATAACCAGTGATGCAAGACTACAATGGATATGGCATTACGGTTTTCAAGTGAATTTCAGTCTGTAAGACGCAAAACAACCTTTAATGTACCCAAAAATGAAAATTATTTGATCTTTTTTCACCCTTATGTCATTCCAAACATGTATGTCTATTTTGCAGAATCAAATATCGGTAACCAAACAACATTGGCCCTCATTGTCTACCATTGTTTGGACACAAACCCACTAAGAGATTTCTCTTTTATGTTCCACAAAAGATAGAGTAATATACAGGTTTTGAACAACATGAGGGCAAATAAATAATGACAGAATTTTTATTTCTGGGTGAACTATCCCTTTAAGAACTGGGAAATGGTGTGCAATGTCCACTACCTCTCAAAAGTTGTTCCTGTTTGGCCAGAAGTCCATGGTACTTTTTCAGAGCTTTCTCATAGTCTTTCTTCAGGTTCTGATTGTCCGGGTCATCATCCCGTTCAACAAGTCAAGGACCAATGACCGTAGGTCCAAAGCAATAATCAAAGGGCACGATTTTAATCAAAACATAACATCGCACCCTCTGACCTTTGGCTTAACTCTACCTTTGCCCTTTCTCTGACATTCTATTCCACTTTCACCTATGACCCCCCCCCCACACACACAAACTGAAAGGATATCAGCCGCCGCCTTCTTCTGCAGTTCGTCCTGCCACAGGTCATATCTCTTCAGCTCATGCTCAATTATATTCATGCACAGCGCTCCAATCTTGTAGTGCGTGATGAGGCCGTGGAACTGGGAGAAACTGGAGATAAATAGCTTGTTTGTCTAACTGAAACCTGCACCGCGTGGACCGTAAAGGGGATTCATATTCAGCAGTGCCAAAACAAAACCTCAAATCATGTCAAACATGGTCACTCACCAAGACAATAATGAACGTTGGTTAACCAAACCATCACACACAAGAACGACTCACATTTTCACATTTACCTAGTCTCATACATCCTCATATGAGATTTGACAGCAGCTGATGTCATGTTATGATAAGAGTACATTTAATATTATGATTCTTGAGAAAGAAAATATGGCCTCCAAATGGCACGCCGCCATTGTTGTGTCTATATACAACACCCATCAAACTACGTAAATAGTGAGTCTTGGCTAGACTGTGCAGATGTGCGACTCTTGCACCTTGAGAAGCAGAAGAAGACGTAGATGATGGTGGTTGCCAAATCGACGCTCTGCTTCCAGTCTTCTCTCAGGACTCGAGCCAGCGCTACGAGAGCAGTCTCTGTGGGAAAGCAGACAAAACACTAAATGCTTTCACTGCTCATGAAAAATACTCACATTGTGAAAGCGACAACAGCTTGATATATGTGAATGATGGTGAAAATGGATAGTATGTACTGATTCTTTACATAAGTGGTAGAACATGAAATGCATTGTGGGTACAATTGAGACAGTCATGTGCTGTAGAAACAAAAATTTGGTTAGAGTTAAAAACAGCAGTGGGGTCAAACAGATTGGACAAATGAAAGGAAAGAGGAGATGGTCAGATCTCATATGGCATGAGAATGGGACTTCCTGTTTGTGAGATCATGTGTGCTTCACTGTCATGCTACCCGCTGGGCCTTTTCTTATTTCTGCATGAAACATCCTTTATACCCCATTTTACAACTAATATGTGTTATAGATTATTTATGTTTTTGTAAATTCAGTGAACATAAATTAATTCATTAATGCAACAAAGAACACATATTTTAAAGGGGTTTTTCATTAAAGACATGAACAAGCGCTCATAAAGCATATAAAACTACTGTGAGCCCTCAAACGTCTGTTTGAATAAATGTAAAGTAAACAATAGTTTTAAATTTTAGGCAAACCCTAAAATACTGTCACATAGGGATGTAACAATATCAAAATTTCACTGTGTTATAATACCTCTGTGGCAAGGGGGGTGTGGTTCAGCGAGGTCCGCAGCGGGAGAGAGAGCTGGGAGACGAGCGGTGAGTAAATGGGGCGAGTGCAAATGACAAACACCTGTGTTCCATTCCAGTAATTGGCGTGGGGAAGCATAAAGCCGGCGGAGAAGCAGAAGCCGGCGAGAGAGACCTAGGACTACTGCTGGAGTTCCAGAGCCCGAGAGAGACTGAGAATCCTAAAGTGACGATAAGGCTTATGTTTGTTGTTTTTGTGAAAGCGCATGTGGCGCAACGTCTTGTGTTTCACTTCCGCGTGTGGAAATAAAGCCTTTTATCCAGCAGTAGTCAACCCGACCTCTTCCTTCTTGACTCTTGCGAACGTGTTACAGTGGTGCCGAAACCTGGGAGGAAGGAAGAAGGGAAGCCGTGGCCATTATGCAGTCTCCGCCGGCAACGCCATTTGCGGACGTCATCTCATCGCTCGCGGTCCTCCATCGGGAACAACATCAGGCCTTGCTGCAGCTGCGGAGTGACCAGGAGGGTCGATTCCAGGCCATCCTCCAAGCGCAGCAAGAGGACCGCGAGACGTTCCGGAGCTGGATGTACCGGGAGGTTTCAGGCAGGGGGCCGCGGCGCGGCGGCGCCCTCGCCCCACCTGTTGCTGATGAAGATGGGCCCCCAGGATGAACCTGAAGCATTCCTCGACCTCTATGAGCGGGCAGCAGAGACCAGCGGCTGGCCAAGGGACCAGTGGGCGATGCGTCTGATCCCGCTGCTATCGGGCGAAGCACAGGTGGCGGCCCAGCAACTGCCTCCCCAGAACCTCCTGGTCTATGATGAGCTACGGAGAGCCATCCTGCAGAGGGTCGGCCGGAGCCCTGAGGAGCATCGCCAGTGATTCTGGTCGCTGGGACTGGCAGAAACCGGCCGGCCCTTCGTCCTAGCTCAACAGCTCCGGGACTCCTGCTGCAGATGGCTGATGGCCGAGGGAGGCGACGTCGAGAAGATCATCGACCGGGTGGTACTGGAACAATTCACGACTTGCCTACCCCGGAAGACGGCGGGGTGGGTCCAGTGCCACCGGCTGACGTCGCTGGACTCGGCCATCTAGCTGGCGGAGGATCATATGGTCACGTGCCTCGGGGTCGGCGAGCCCTTGCCAGCAGCCTCTCTCTCCTCACCTTCACCGACCAGACCGGTCCCTGCTCCCCGGACTCGGCCACCCGGACCACCGAGAGTCACGCCAGGCACCTGCCCCATTTCCTACCGCCCAGGCGGCCTGGGCCGGCCTGTTGGCGATGCAGGGACCCGGACCATTTCCTCAACCGCTGTCCTATGATGGAAGTGGGGGTCCCGGATGCGCCTCAGGCTGCCCCCGGGCAGGCTGGCTAGTACCAAATACCTGTGAGTATTAGGGGGGTACATATCAGGCTTTGGTGGACTCAGGTTGCAACCAAACCTCTATCCACCGAAGCCTGATTCGGCCCGCGGCATTGGATAAAGGCTGCGCAGTAAGGGTACGGTGTGTGCACGGTGATGTGGTAAAGTATCCCTTAATGTCCTTGCCTATACAATTTAGAGGGAAAAAGCATAGTGTAGAGGTGGCGGTTAATCCCCACCTCCGACATCCGCTAATCCTAGGGACGAATTGGCAGGCTTTTCCTGAATTATTGGGGTTTTTGTGCGCGGATGTCGCTTGGGGAAAGAGGAAGTGGGGAAGGTGAGGGCTCGTGCAGGCGGGCAGCGCTGAACCGGGGCCGGAAGGCGCTGACTCAGGGGAACCGAGCGGAATCGAGAGGCTGATCCTCTCGGACCGCGATGACTTTCCCCTGGAGCAGGCCCGAGATGAGACCCTGAAACGGGCATTTGAACAGTTCTCTTCCATCGACGGGCAGGCTGTCCACCCTGCTCGGCCCCTCGCCTTCTCGTACTTCGCGATCAGGAACAACCGGTTATATCGAGTGGCCCAAGACACTAAGACCAAAGAAGATATAACTCAGTTATTAGTTCCAAAGAACCGCCGGGAAATGCTTTTCCAGGAGGCTCATTGTAACCCCATGGCAGGACATTTGGGACAGAATAACACCCTAAATCGCCTCATGGCCCGATTCTTTTGGCCGGGCATTCACGACAACGTGCGCAGGTGGTGCGCATCTTGTCGGGAATGTCAGCTGGTAAATCCGCCGGCCTCCCCAAAAGCACCATTGCGCCTCCTACCGTTAATGCAGGTCCCCTTCGAAAGAATTGGTATGGACCTCATCGGGCCATTAGAGCGATCAGCAAGGGGGCATCGTTTTGCATTAGTCATCGTGGACTATGCAACACGATATCCCGAGGCAGTGGCCCTCCGCAGAATTTCGGCGAAGAGTGTTGCGGAGGCACTGTTTCGTGTCATCTCCCGGGTGGGGATTCCCCGCGAAGTCCTCACAGACCAAGGCACGGCGTTCATGTCACGTACGTTACGCGAACTGTAATTACTGGGCATTAAATCGATTCGCACCAGCGTTTTCCACCCCCAAACAGACGGCCCGGTGGAACGATTTAACCGCATGTTGAAAACCATGATTCGTAAGTTCGTCCACGAGGATGCCAAAAATTGGGACAAATGGTTGGAACCCTTCTTATTCGCGGTACGAGAGAGGTCCCCCAAGCCTCCACGGGGTTTTCCCCCTTCTAGCTTCTGTACGGACGTCAACCCCGAGGGGTGCTAGACGTCCTGAAAGAACTTGGGAGGACGGACCTTCTCAGAGCAAGAATGAAATTCAGTATGTCCTGGACCTGAGAACAAAACTCCATACACTGGGGCGGCTATCTATGGAGAATTTGTTACAGGCCCAGGACAAGCAAAGCCGTTTGTATAACAGGGGAACCAACTTAGGAAAGTTCACTCCGGGAGAGAAAGTGCTTGTATTGCTCCCAACTTCGAGTTCTAAATTACTTGCAAAGTGGCAAGGACCCTTCGAGGTTACACGGCAAGTGGGAGATCTCGATTATGAGGTCGTTTGGACAGATAGGAGGGGAGCACGTCAAATTTACCACCTCAATCTCCTTAAAAAATGGAGCGAGGAGGAGTCTGTGATGCTGGCGACGGTGGTGAGCGGAGAGGAGGATCTCGGGCCGGAGGCGAATATCAAAACACAATCCCTCGCCCTGGCTCCAGGGGGAGATCACCTCTCACCCTCCCAGATTACGGACGTGGCCCGTGTACAAGCAGAGTTTGCAGATGTGTTCTCCCCCCTTCCTGGCCGAACGAATCTTATTCAGCACCACATTGAGACGGAGCCCGGGGTAGTGGTGCGCAGTAGACCCTATCGATTGCCTGAACACAAAAAAAAGTGGTTCAGGCAGAATTAGACGCAATGTTGAAGTTGGGGGTAATAGAAGAATCCGCCAGTGACTGGGCGAGCCCGATAGTTTTAGTCCCTAAAACGGTTCTGCGTGGATTATCGCAAGGTTAATGCCATGTCGAACGAGTCGACGAATTGCTTGATCGGCTGGGCACAGCTCGATTTTATTCGACACTGGATTTAACAAAGGGATACTGGCAGATCCCCTATCTCCCGTATCTAAGGAAAAAACAGCCTTCACCACGCCGTTCGGATTGCACCAATTCGTTACCCTTACGTTCGGATTGTTTGGGGCTCCGGCCACTTTTCAGCGCCTCATGGACCGCATCCTCCGCCCGCATGCGACGTATGCCGCTGCCTATCTTGACGATATTATTATCTATAGCAATGACTGGCAGCGGCATATGGAACATCTGAGGGCGGTGCTGGGGTCGCTGAGGGAGGCCGGACTCACGGCCAATCCGAAGAAGTGTGCGGTTGAGCGGGTGGAGGTCAGGTATCTGGGCTTCCACTTGGGCCAGGGGTAGGTGCGTCCCCAAATTAATAAGACTGCAGCAGTTGCAACCTGCCCAAGGCCTAAGACCAAAAAGGAGGTGAGACAGTTCCTGGGGCTGGCGGGGTATTACAGGAGATTTGTACCTAATTATTCGGAGCTCACCAGCCCGCTGACTGATCTCACTAAAAAGGAGGCCTTTACCCAAGTGAAGGCTGCCCTGTGCGGCGAGCCGCTCCTACACTCTCCTAACTTTTCTCTCCCTTTCTTGCTGCAGACTGACGCGTCGGACAGAGGGCTGGGTGCAGTCCTGTCCCAGGAGATGGAGGGGGAGGAACGGCCGGTGCTGTATATTAGCCACAAGCTCTCAAAGAGAGAGGCTAAGTACAGCACCATCGAGAAGGAGTGTCTGGCGATCCGGTGGGCCGTCCTCACCCTCAGATATTATCTCTTGGGATGGGAATTCACCCTCTGTTCGGACCACGCTCCCCTCCAGTGGCTCCACCGCATGAAGGATACCAACGCGCGGATCACTCATTGGTATATTGCTTTGCAACCATTCAAGTTCAAGGTGGTCCACAGGCCGAGTGCACAGATGGCTGTGGCCGACTTCCTCTCCAGGCGAAGGGGGAGGGGGGGCTGCAGGCCGGATGGCTCCCCGGCCAGAGTCGGGCGGTGGGGGTATGTGGCAAGGGGGGCGTGGTTCAGCGAGGTCCGCAGCGGGAGAGAGAGCTGGGAGACGAGCGGTGAGTAAATGGGGCGAGTGCAAATGACAAACACCTGTGTTCCATTCCAGTAATTGGCGTGGGGAAGCATAAAGCCGGCGGAGAAGCAGAAGCCGGCGAGAGAGACCTAGGACTACTGCTGGAGTTCCAGAGCCCAAGAGCCAAGAGAGACTGAGAATCCTAAAGTGACGATACGGCTTATGTTTGTTGTTTTTGTGAAAGCGCATGTGGCGCAACGTCTTGTGTTTCACTTCCGCGTGTGGAAATAAAGTCTTTTATCCAGCAGTAGTCAACCCGACCCCGACCTCTTCCTTCCTGACTCTTGCGAACGTGTTACAACCTCGGTATAAAGTCCATGATACGGTATCTATTGCAATATTTACAATTACTAAAAATGACTGGGAAACGTGCCATAAACATCCTCTTTTCTTTGTCCTCTAATCCTAACTGTTGCTTAGAGGTATGAGTTATAGTATGAGATGGGTCAAATGACCTAAAAATCCCTTTTATAAAATAAAATAATTGCATCAGATGGACCTTGCCAAAGGTAACATAAATAATTTTTCCTAACATTCTCAATGTTAGGCCAGGAAGACCTATCGTTTCATACAGTCATGTGACCACGATAATATTGAGACAATTTTGCGATAACGCGATATCGATAATATTGTTACCTCCCTACTTTCACAGTGTCTATAACACATATTTTAACCCCAGACCCCAGGGTTACATCGCACCGTTCTGCAGCAACTCTTCCAGGTTGTCAGGGTTACGGGCTAAGTGGAGGATGAGTGTAGCTCCTCTGATCTTCTCCGGGATTTCCTCATACAGAAACTCTACATATTCATCTATGCTATTAATGTTGGCCTCCTCATCCAACTAAAGACACAGAAGCAACGAGAGCAAAGGTATTAGTTAACATAGAAACAAAATCTACGCAAAATGTTACATTTACATACACTAAACATAAATGTGTGTAAGTGATTTATGTAACATAAGATTAAAACGTTAATCTCAGGCTATACCTCAATCCCTTCAAAGGGATTCAGATCTCTTGGTTTGATCTGTTTCTTCTCTTTATTTTCTAAATAAAAATACAAGGCAAAGCAAACAATAAGTATCAGGAGAATTGTTTTTTCTAGTAACAACACCATTGTCTGCACATCTCTTACCAGCAGGTTTCTTGCGATTCTGCAGGTAGAACAATAACTGTTCCACCTCAGGAAGTCTAGAAGGGGAAATGAGTCTGCATTCTTCCACTACCTTCCGTGCTAAAGACGCAATGTCTGTGTTGAAGTTCAAGCTTTTCAGACGAATTCTGCAAACAGAGAAAAATATTCTTGATTTTCTATCAAAGAAGACATATAAACATTATAAACAAAGTGAATTCTCCTATTTTAAAACTACAGATGTATGATGAAGCACTGCAGTTGATAAGATGAATTTGACAGATCTTACATTTTCTGACATTCTTTGCGTTCTCCGAGCATTGGGTCTCCCTTTTCTCCCAGTATTGTTGCTTCCACTTCATAGTGGACAACCAGGGCTTTTTCTGTCGGGTGGACATCTAAACTGCGACCCTTATATTGTCTGAACACAAGACATTCACATATTATTTATTTTAACACGCTCATTATCACTACTTCTTTTGTTATTATGACTATTATTACTATTTAGACAATCTAAAATGTACGTTACGCACATGTAAACAAACGCCATCATTAAAAAAAACACGTCTAAATGCACATAACGCACTTACAAAGCAAAAATCTTCGTCATAGAAAGGATTTACATGCATTTGTGATGTTCTCTGGTAAGAGCAAGATCGATTATAATTGTTGTTATTGTTTTCGTGCAACAGAGCTCAGAACGGATTCTTACCGTTTTAAATATCTGGTGTCCTCCGCCTGCATCGTTGCCCTTTTATTAAAGTAAGTTAATTCTGGAAGTAATTTCTGTTAAATGTTTTCTAATATCTGTACAGCTTCATCGTTTCTCCTCCGACAGGACGCTGCTGATGTTTGTTGTTGTTGCTACGGGCGTGTACTCTGCTTCGCTATGACGCGTTCAGTAGAAACCAGACACAGCCGTAAGAACAGTAAGCGCCATCTGTCTGTGTGGAGTTGTAGCGACACCTCAGAGCTCAGGGTAAATGGAAACCGTAACATTTATATTGCTTTTCAGCAGGGAAATTTTAAAGTAACTGCTTTCGTTGTTTCATCATCATCATTAACTTCATGTTAAGTGAGTTTATCAGAAAGAACTGACTCGTATTTCACAGAACAGTAGGCTACTAATCATTTCTGGAACATAGCTGTTTTAATAGCCTACTTTTAAAGGGATAGTTCACCCAAAAATGAAAATTCTGTCATCATTTAACGTTACTCACCCTCAAATTGTTTCAAACCTGTATACATTTCTTTGTTCTGTTGAACACAAAGAAATATATTTGGAAGAATGTCAGCAATTCTCAGTTCTGGGACATCATCCACTACCAAAGTAAAAAAAATATTTTTACAAAGATATGTTTCATCTGCTATATGTACAAATATATACCATTACTTTGGCATTTTTGGAATTAAATATGACCATATGTGTTGTACCTATATGTTATGATTTTATATGGAAAGAGAAATGAGTTTATTGGTAGATCTGTAGGTTTTGTGGTGACTGGCCTACCACACTTGTCATAATTCTCCATAATTTAAAGTGATAGTTCACCCAAAAATTAGGTTAAATCCTTAGGTTGTTCCAAAACTGTAGAATTTTCCTTGTTCTGCTAAACACAAAGAAAGATATTTGGAAGAATGTCAGTAACCAAACAGATCTCATCCCCATTGACTCTCATATATTTATTTTCCACACTATGGCAGTCAATGGGGGATGAGATTTGTTTGGTTACTGACAGCCTTACACATATCTTGTAAATTGGCTGACAAGCTACAAACCCTCAATGTAAATGTGATACATTGAGTGTTGCATATTTTTGCACTTTTACACTATTCATTTTGATCCCTGCATAAATAATCTGTAAACTCGTTCTCTAGTTCCACTGAATACACATTTCCAACTTATGTTTAGTTAGGTTCTCTGAATATCGAACACACTATCCATTACAGAGCTGATGAACCTTTGGCAATTAACCTAAATTTCAGACTGCAATCATATGAGTAACACCTGACGCATGAGCTTACATGACAAAAAATGAGAGGCTTGATATCTTATCATTCTCTCTCTCTCTCTCTCTCTCTCTCTCTCTCTCTCTCTCTCTCTCTCTCGGTATAAAATAACCTTGTTGCTTTAATTAACACTGCTGAATCTGCAGTGTTTGATTGATTAACCTTAAAAGAATAGTTGTGTCTTTAAACTGTCCTCACCGTCGTGAACTTGCCACCAATACCATGTATACAAACATAAGGCAGTGCTAAAAATAGTCATTACATGAGCTGTCTGTCACTGGCAGTGGATGAAGGCATGGACCTCTGGTCCATGTTCTGAAATGCTTAGGTTAAAGGCTGATGGTTCTTTCTGGATGTCTGTGACACTTGGGAGACAGATCTTCTTCTGAAACAGAGAAGGGACCACCCCTGTTCTAAAGCAATCGTTCTCTCATTCCTCCACTCCAGACCTAAAGCAGGTGATCTGATAAGCTGCGACAGATTCAAGCACCCTCCTGGGAAGGGAACGTATCTCTTCTGGCAGAGGTCTTCAAGCAGAAATAGCAGTGCTCTGGTAGTCTTCAGGATTTTGTCGACAGCCACGCATTTGCGATCATTTCACACCACATTGCAGAAGAAGCTTCAGAATGTCTGAATCCACCTCTATCATGGAGTTTAGTGGGACGCATCAAGCCTTCCGGGACCGCTGGGCGAAGACGGATGATGAGATGTGCAAGCACAGTATGTCTTTTCATCTTCACAACACCCTGAGGCAGGAGTTCTTCGCCAGCTACCTGTACCTTCTGGAACAGATTCCTCTGGGTAAGGAGGGTGTGTGAATGGTGAGATGAAGCCATGTGCCAGTGTGATGTAGCGTTTTGCTGTTTGAAAAGCAAGTTTGAATAGCCAGTTCCACACTGTACTGTACAAAGAATATTTAGTTTGAATTTATTTTAATTTGTGGAAATATTAATGAAACATTTTGAAGCATTTCATATTATGCAAGTGACTTTAAAACTACATTTGCAATTGTCTGATGATTATCTAAAACTCGATGTCTAATACACTAATGCAGGGGTTCTCAAAACTTTTTGGGCTAGGGACCCCTTAAAGGTGAGACAATTTTCCAAGGATCCCCTCAAAATTATAACAGTTATTAAGCATATGGTTACCACAATTTCATAGTGATAAATAATAACACATTTCATCTTGAATCGTTTTAATATAAAAGGGTTTCTTTAGGTGATTTACGTGTTCTAGTAAAACAGCACAATTTTATATTTTATAAATTATAGCAAAAATGAATTACTTCACGGACCCCTTAGCTATGGACTGCGGACCCCCAGGGGTCCCTGGACCCCATTTTGAGAACCTCTGCACTAATGCACTAAAGCTAAAAAACAATATTCATTGTACAGTGTACATATAGTACTGACCATTCCAGTGTTCAAGTAATGTGATTATTTTTATTATATGTGCAAAATGTGTAGGCATGCTGCCTGTACACTTTACACTCCATAAAGGTGATAATAAATACAAATGTAATGTCATGGGATTTTTTTCTGTCTGTGCATTACAGCAATGACAGCTGATTCCTGACAGACGATTACATATTTTATTATTAGCAACAATATATAGCAATCATGAATAATATATAACTAGGAAGTTAGAAATATTTTTCTTTAATGGTTGTGCCTTTAACTGTACTGATATATTTTTCTGCTCCACACAATGAATGAGGCGGTGGCTAAACTGTGTTAGCAATTCTGTCAATGTTGCTCTAAATTCGGCTTGATTGACAGAATGAGTTATTCATTGTATGATGTAAAAATAAGCACGATCGCAATTAAAAATCTGACACATCAGACACAAGAACAGCTTTAAAATACAGTATAAGAATGGATATTTGTTGAAACGAACTCAACAGACATTACACTTGAGCAGAAAATGCATACTGATAGTTGTACCGAATTTAACAAAATGCCTTGAAAATGTTCTTTTAATTTTGTATCTTGACAGTGTGAAGCTAAAGAAAGAACAATAAAAAAAGGAAGACCAAAAAAACCAGTCAAGATCGCTCCTTGGAACTCACGCCGAGTCTTGTCCAGTGTTACTATTTCTGTCTTTGGATACTGAACTTGAGGTTCATATGACAAACCCTGCTCACAATTTCAGGATCATAATTCACTTTACTTGCCATTTCTCACACCTGGCACTGCAGAAGGATCTTCCTGCCACTTATCTGCTGACCTGATGCTCGACTTCAAACTTTCCGAACGTCTGTTGACTCATGGCTGGATTATTCTTTTACCTTGTTCTCTTGTTGCAATTTAATAAGTCTGTTCTGTTAACTACAAGCCATTCAAGAAGACAGTATAGTGGGATATAAAAAGGTGGTTCTGACACTAAAATCCTATATAAAGTCCTGGATCTATGCCAATGTGTTACAAGCATCTTGAAGATGTTGCCACAGTTTTTATGGATTAGGTTCTCTTCCATTTGCTGTTTCTTAATCCCAGACTTGATCATTTATGGCTATTTTTGTTCTGCCACATTGAATGTATCAATAAACATTCAAATTAAACATTTTTTGTTAAGAAAAAAACCTAACATGTCCAAGTACTGTACAGCTGACATGTGATGTTTAAGATAAAGCACACTTTTTAGATTTGTCGTAATTTTATAAAACATCCTTTCTCTCTAATTTGTGAAGATTTTTTTCTGATTAGTGTAACTACTGAAATTATTTTTTTAACAAAGCGACTCCTATCTTACTTCTTTCCCCACAGTGAAACTCTATGCCGTGACTTGCGAGTACATTAAAGGGGAGAAGCAGTTTTACTACAGGGCACAGAATTTCTACAAGGACGTCCCGCCGTCAGAAGAGGGCATGATGGGAGATTTCGTGGAGATATCTGAGATTGACCTAGAGGGCTCAAGGCAGTTCCTGAAGAAATTTGTTGTATGTATTTTTTTTTTACAGAATACATGTCCTTTTATGTGTTTTCTTTCAAGCACAGCCAATGCACTGAAGTAGCCTGGCTATATGTAGGTTAAGACTTCCTCCGGGTGACAAAAATGGACCTGTGAACAGCCCTAATTATATTAGCTGGTGTAAAAATATACTGTAGATTGTATTTCATGAGTGTATTATGACAGTAGTCATATAGTAATCCGCAATATTCTCAAATTCACCTTCAGTTTTCAATGTGCCTATTCTTTAATATACACACAGTGAGAGTGTGCATCTGTTTTGATGAAGCATTTACTGTGAACTTGATGGTTTTAAAATGCATTTCAAAAATAATGTGTTTACTGTTTGTTAATTCCTTGCTTGTAATGGAGAACAAAACATCAAGTGTGCTGAAGGTCAGTGGAAACTTAAAGGGATGTTGACCCATAAATAAAATTATGTCATCATTTATTCACCCTCATGTGATTCAAACCTGCATATGGCTATTTCTTCTCTAGAACACAAAAGAAAATATTTTGAGAAATTTGAGTGGTTTTGTGTTCATACAATGGAAGTCAATCAATGTTGTAATTGATTGAATTAGTTATGTATTATGTTCTTCTTACAGTATATATTTTTCTCTTGGTAGGGTCCAGGAAAGGCGGGCACCAAGCGTGCATTAGACTGTGGCTGTGGAATTGGACGAGTGTCTAAAGGGGTTCTGTTTCCTGTGTTTGAAACCATGGAGATGCTCGACATGACGGAAGAGTTCATCCTTCACGCTCATGAATGTTACCTTGGAGATGATGCAGACCGGGTGGAAGCCTACTACCTTTACAATCTGCAAGAATTTATCCCACCTCCAAAAAGATATGATGTCATCTGGATGCAGTGGATTGCCTGTAAGTAACACATGTATTGTTTGCATGGGTTTATTTATGTGTAAAGTCAAATATAAAAATAAAAGTAAAATAGCCTGAAAACTTTTTAAATTCCTCAGGTCATCTTACTGATAAAGACCTGATGGAGTTTTTAGCTCGTGCTAAAGAGAGTCTGAAGCCTAATGGTGTGATCATCATTAAAGATAACATGACACGACAGGGGTGCAAGCTGGATCCCATCGACGGCAGCATTATTCGTCACTTGGACATCATGAAGAGTATCATTCAGAAAGCAGGTCTCACCATATTGGACGTGGAGAAACAGGAAGGGTTTCCTGAGGTCATCATACCTGTATGGATGATTGCCATGCGCTGACCCTATGAATGAAAGAGGTGATTAAGTTTGTATTCACACTTTTCAATGCACTTATTTATAGTATACATTCTATTGTAAAAATGCATAGGATGTTTAATTCCATTAAGCTTCCATTTACCAGCTAATATGTAAAAGGGTATTAACTGATTTTCAAGGTGTTCGGATCATTGTTATTTGAAAATTCTTTTCCATTGTTTAATTTTGGCAAGAACAAAAATGTGTAACATATCGCTGCTGTCATTCTGAAACCTTGTATCTCCATATTTCATGACTTTTATTTTTTGCCATAAATCATTATTATTAGTCACCCTTTATATTTGTCACTGAGTTTTGCAAATATCAAACAAAAAAGTATTAAAAACTGCTTGATAACTTGCATTCAGTGAAAAAGCTCAGTGTTTTACTGAAAAACAGCTAATTTGGACATACAAGGTTTTAGCAGGACAGTGAAGATATTAATTTTTTTTACATTAAAATAGAATGCTTCAGAATGCAGACAGCTGTATATAATTTTATTTACGTTTTCAGTCTGTTTAGTATTTTGTACATTTAGAATAAAATGTAAAGCTATTTATTATTATTTTTTAAATAAATAAACTACTTATTCTGTAAAAGATAGAATTAAGTGTAGTATGTGTCATTGTAAATGTTATTTAGAGTAATTAGTCTGCATAATAATAAAAACAAACTTTATCAGTGACATTTCTTCTCTTACAACCATGAATCACAACAATAAAAATAAAATAAAAAGTAACTGAATCACTTGGCCTATTCATCTATAATAATATATAATTTATAATATATTTGGATAAAAGCATCTTCTAAATGTAAATGTAAACTGGGTGCTTTGTGGGAGTTTTTAAATAAGAGAAACAGACAAATTTAACAAAATATTTAAGGATATTCCATGACATTAAAATCAGATATGATGTTCAGGCCCATTTGTTTAACGTTATATGCACTGTAACCACACAGTAAAATCACCTGTGTTAAAAAAGGTCAAATTAACACTCACGGTGCATATATCCACACTCTCAAAGTGTGGATTATACTTTGAGAGTGTACTATACCACTGTGGGGCGGTTTCCCAGACAAGGCTTAAAACTAGTCCTAGACTAAAATAAATGTAAGAGCCGTCTAAACTGAAAACAGTTAGCAGTGACATATCTTAAAATACATCAGTGCCTTTGTTTTGTCTCAAAATGCACAAAAGTAATGTTTTTTGTAAGGCGTTTTTGCAAAAACGACTTAAATGTCCTAATTTAACTAAGGCCTAGTCCTGGCTTAAACTAATCCCTGTCCGGGAAACCATCCCTTTGAGAGTTAATTTGACCCTTTTTAACACTGGCGATTTTGCTGTGCATGTTGTCACTATAGGAAGGGATCTTTATGGATCCCATATTTATAAAAATCAAACGGCGTTAAACCCTAGAATAATGTAAAAACAATGAAAACCTCAACGTGTTTCCCAAACCATGAAAAACCATATTGCTTAGGTAAATGGCTCTCAGATGGTGTCTTTGTAGAAAGGAAGAGAATTATCCCTGGTTTTGACAGACTGCTCTTTTGTATCAACCCTGGCCCCTGTCCAAATCTGTCAGATCTCGTCTGCATAAAATGCATCGCCAAGTCACCTCAAATATTCAGTGCGGACGGCTCACAAAGATGTCTTGAGTTGTGCTGTGTAAAAATTCAAGCAGCTCCTTTTTCCCATGAATAGATGGTTTGTCAGAAAAAAAGCGTAAACAGTCACAGCACGCGATGCAGTCAGACTGAGGTTCGGCCATGTTCTGTTTTGAAGCGATCTACGCTAGCTCTCCGCCGAGCAAATTCCTTTTACTCACAGGATTTCTGAAATATATTTTTCAGTGTTCAAAACACCCTCAGGCTGAAGTCACGTTTCTTTCATAAATCTGTATAAATAGCTGTCAAATGTCAATTCGGCTGTTCAGAAATGGTTAGTGTAACTGGCAGTTTGTGCTATCAAGTTTAATCTTTCTCACTCTCCTCATAGGCTGCCTGGCAGCTAATGGTCTGTATTAACAGAAAAAACATTACTGAATTTGGTCACATTAGAGCTGAATTGGCCCAAACTTCAGGTACAGAAAGTCAAACGTAACATTGACAGACAACTGTGAGTGTTGCGCTGACACAAGTTATTACAAACAAAAAAAATCTCATGCCTAGCTGACAGCAGACAGCTACATCAAAATTTACAAATGGATTTTTCCAAACATTTGATAAGATTAAATGCTCATGTGCAGTATCAAAGAGTACGCAAGCTGCCTAAAATAGTAATTCTACTCAAATATAATAAGAATTTATTCTTTTCACAACTAGACTTTGGCCCTAACGTGTCCCTCAGGGTTTTGAAACAGGATCTAACCCATTGACAAACTATGGTTAAGATAAAGGAAAAGAAAAGTAATAAAAATGAGATGTGAATCTCAAAATGTTCCTTGTTAATCACGCAGGACTGTGATGATGATTTGGAGTTGTCTCCTGGCAGAAGACAGAGTTACAACCATAAATGTTCACAGCATGTTGTGTGACACACAATCCTAACCTTATTCCTGATTCTCAAAGGTCTGAGCTCAGTTACACATACTTTTTATAGATCATGCTGATATTCAATAGCGTAGCTATGCGCCCCCACCGATCATGTACTGCTGATAACTTCAGTTTCATCTGCAAACTGTCCAAACTTTGACAAATAATGGCAACATGAAGATTTTAAAAAGATTTTAAAGGGGCTGTGGTGTGCAAAATTTTTAATATGATATAATATTTTCTCCATTTTAAAAAAATAAAGATGCTACACAATGCGAGAAAAAACATCTGTTCCATTAAGAACATTAAACACCTGAAGAATGTTCTTTGTAAGTTTTTAGAGTCCTTGAATGAAAGGTTCTTTGGGGAACCCAAAGGGTTCTTCTATGGCATTGCTGTAAAAAAATCTAGATGTCTAAATGCTCTATAAATAGATTTTTAAATACTGTATATTTAACATTTTTTTCTGTACTAAAATGTCTTCTGTAAAGATTTTTAACCCACACAAGAGAAATCAAATTGAATGCATACACAATAAGGCTCATGGTTTTTGTACTTGCCCAACATGCTGTCAAATGTTTTAAAACTCTTATTTTGTTATGTTATAATAAAATAAACTAGCATAAAGTAAAAACTCCAGAATTGTATATCACTGTTCAGATATAGGATGAGAGTAGTATTGACATGAATGTTTTAAATGGATGTGTAAAAAAGCAGCACAATAAACTGACTGAAGGAAGACTGAAAAAGCACCCAAAAATACAAATTCTGTCATAATTTTTTTCATCCTCATGTCATTCAAAACCGGTATGTGACTCTTTCTTCTGTGAAATACAGAAGATATTTTGAGAAATGTCTTTGTGGTTTTGTGTCCATACAATGTAAGTCAATGGGGGCCAATGTTGTTTGGTTACTAACATTATTCAAAATATCTTCTTTTTGTTCTGCATGAGAAAGAAAGTCATACATGTTTACCTGAAAGTAAACAATTTTTTTTCATTTTTAGGGTGAACTGTCCCTTAAAACACAATCGATCTTAACATTCTGTCTGGTTCTTCCTCAGACTAGCACTATAATACAATTATGGTCACAGTCACCTTACAATGTCAACCACAAACCACGGCTGCCCCATCAATCGTCATGTGACCCTTTTTGGCCTGGCCTGATGTGGTAAATTGGTTGTTGAGGTCAGACATTTGTACTTGCGACTCGGTTGGACTTTTACAGTGTGGGGGATATAATCCGACCACACTGGCACAAACAATAAACAGTTGTATTAATGTTTTAGTATTGAGACTGAGGGACTGTCTTCTTCATTAGCCCGATGTCGCCTACCAGCCTGACTAGTAACACATGTGCTATAGTTACCCACAAGTGTGTCAGAATCGTGTTTGTGTGTATATGCAAGCTGCTGGTAAATATAATATTGTATGCCAGTGCGAGCCACTGCTATTTCATTGCTTTGCAGGGGTCTTCCATCAAAATCAGATGTCAGAAAGGAAATGATAAGTGGAAGCCCATTAACTCAACCTAATGAGGTACAGCTAGCACCTAATTTAATGACATTGTACGAAGTTTAACAGTAAACCCACCCAATTCAAAGGAGAGGGTAACGCTACAAAATCCCTTTCTTTTAATCTGTTGGTTTTGTTGTTTATGAAAACATGTATCACCTCATAGACATTTTCTCTTCCTCTCACGCTTCAGAAGAATCGCTTCTCATGCTGGTTTCAATTCTCTAACCTTTCAGCTCACACCATAATGAGCCAAAAGAACTCTCACATGGAATATTTGATCCACCAAAACAGGTCCAGAATTGAGTAAGAACAGGAGGTTTTGCTGTTCATTTTGTTGTTGGGTAACCCGTAAATTTGTTCTGTGGTGAACTGCATTGTTGTGTTGCTTGGCTCGCGAGTCGCGAGAGTAGAGAGAAAAATGAAATGAGGGTGAAATAGAGAGCCAAAGAGAGCCATTAATTCTAACGGGACTAAAAGCTGGAGGTATTTCCCGCTTCTTGATCTTTGGGAGCTGCGCTCATTTTTCTCGCTGGGGGTTCAGGCTCGGTTTGTATAATAAGTTGTGAGCTAATGCAGACAGTCCATTATTCATTTTTCTTAGGGAGGAGAGCAGTTTTAAAAACCTCAAGAGGAAGAAATGACATGGATGGAAATCGTTTGTCTTCATTATATCACCCTCATGTATGTGACTCTTTCTTCTGTGGAACACAAAATAAGATATTTTGCGAAATGTTAAAGTGGTTTTGGGTCCATACAATGGAAGTCAATTGGGGCCAATGTTGTTTGTTGTTTTTTTTGTTTTACAGAAAAAAAGAAAGTCATGCAGGTTTGAAATGACATGAGTGTGGGTAAATGATAAAGAATTGTCATTTTCAGTGAACTATCCCTTTAAGGATCAATGCACTTCCTGTTCTGCCTAGCATGTCTGTTTACTCGTAACTGAATCGCTGAATAAATTAAATGCGTTTATATTTATAATTCACATGTTGCTTACTCAGAACCCAAATGTTGATTCATTTCAATTATTGCAGACCGGTTCTTTGGAACCAAAGAAAGCAACATTTCCAAAATAAACAACAGCAAAGACCTGCTAATGAGAGAGCAAGCAGCTCTCACAACAATTTCCAATACGATTTACGAAGCATGCAGAGAAATATGACTTTAATAATGATAACAAATGGTAGAGCTGCCGTCGGAATTGGCACGTGGTAGCAAGACTGAAGCTATAGAGGGAAAATAACCAACGAAGGCCAACCGCTTTTGGCAAACGTATGAACAAATGAACTGTGAAAATGCTTTGCAGCGTGTCAGATACGGGCACCACAGAATCTGGCTCTATAAACTCCTGATTAAACCTCGCTCACTGTGGTTTTGCCATCATTTAACTGTGTTACAGGCTCAGTGTAATAGTCATAATTGTGGGTATAGGGGTTAACAGAAATATGGAGAAGACTCTGACTGGCGCTAGTGAACCTCAGACATGGTCACCTCTGGTTTCGAGCAGTTACTATTTTTAAAGCTCCTAATGGAGTTTTAAAAATCTGTTTTGTTATTTCTACACCAAATTTGGAACGTGTGAAAGGATTAGGACACAAATTGGCGTAAGAAATTGCGCTGACAACTTTTCACAGCACTTGAATTTTCCATGCCCACGTTTTGACAGGAACAATTTTGTTTTTATGACTCTGGATGTTAGAAGCTAATTCAAATGATGTCAGGCAAATGGATGAAATCCCTTCCCACCAACGCTTACACGTAACCCTTAATATCTCTTCATAATGTGACCGTATTGACTCCTACAGTTTAATTTGCGCAAATGATTAAACAGACAGATTCCCCGTTGATTCCTTTAGCGTTACTAACATAAATGGTCATGTTTTACGATGCAGTCTCCTTCTGAATCTCTCTCATCGGAAAAGGGATGTTGTTCATTGTCACATGACGTTAAAGAATACTGACAACCCCCTGAACCCCCCTCCGGCTTATGGCCAGCCCCAGATCCCATGCAAACACATCTTGTTGGCAGATGTGGCGATACCACAAACACTTCAAAGTGCCTGCACTTAGACCTTCTCCATGCACTGACGCCAACTGTAAAAAGCGCCGGACATATGGGTTGGAAAATATGAAACCTTTCAAACAGCGGCTGGGCAGCCTCCTCATTTCAGGAGAAAATATTTTTATTACTCATCATTTAGAGCTATTGAGGGTAAATTGCGACAAAGACCTCAGTGAGTCAGTGCAGAACAGCACGGCACGGCTGACAGAAAGTCTCAGAATTACACAGTATCACGCTGTGTTAAATGAAATTTAAGATTATGAGATTATGATGTTCAACTTTCAAAATCTACAAAAATTAAACACTGACTCACCGGCCCGCTTAGGACACAATGTGCAGGGGTGTGATTGTTCGAAAAGCCTCCATCGGGCGAGACGAATGGGGTGCGGCTGTGATATTAATTTTTCTGAGTGACAGTTCATCAGGGGGCCAATGAGATCTAACTTCATCTGTTTTTCTCACTCTTTGTCATTTTGAGTTTAGACTGAACGAACGAGGCAAACAGCGACTTAACCTTGTTAACTCTGTGTGAGGCACTATAAGCGGTTTGTTTCCCATTAGATCCTAAATGAATTCTTTCCAAGTGAACCATCATAGACCCTCAGGAGATGCTGTCAGTTGTGAAATGACCTATTTGAGACCTTTTTAGTGTCAAACTGTAAACACCAGTAGTCAATGTTTTGCAAATGTGTGTTTTGCATGTCTTTTGGCTCCAATGTTGTTTTCAGTAACATGAAGTAGTGATAACATGAAAACGTGGTAAAGCACATTCAAAGCAATGGGGGCCGACAATGCATGTTTAAACTTGAAAAAAGCAAAAAGTTGTAGGATTTGATATGAAATTGAGGAATATGTAAAATTCTGCACAATTATATAATCAAATGAGCAAATTAGTGACACTCACCATTCACTTTTATAGGATTGTCTTACTTTCATTAAGTGATGAAAATTCTGTCATCACTTACTCACCCTCTTCATTTCAAACCTATATGACTTTTTTGTTCTGTTGAACACAAAAGAAGATATTTTGAAAAATGTTGGTAACACCACTGACTTGGTTTTGTTTCAATACAATAGAAGTCAATGGGGACCAACGTTTTTTTCAAAATATCTTCTCAAAATATCTTTACATCGACCTGTGTGAAAGAAAATCACACAGGTCTAAAATGACAACAGGTTGAGTAAACGATGACATGCTTTCATTTTGAAGGTGAACTATTCATTTAAATGAAAAATGGTGGTTCGCATTGAATTGTTTTTTTTGTACGAAGGTTAAAGAGGATGAATATGCTAAATAATGACAGCATTTTTGGGTGAGCTATCACTTTAAAGCATGCGATGCTCGCTCTGTGAAACAATTTAAAATCAGGTTCAATGATATAATAAATGATTTATTCTTATTTGATTTATGTTTCAGTAGCCTACAACTTTTCCCCCAACATTCCCCCTCTTCCTCATTTCTATTTCTTCTGGTTTACGATGGAAAGAAACTAAACTCAACCATAACACAGTAACTGTGTCACCGACATAGACAACCTTTACCAGCAGTGACTCTGGTGGTGCTCTTACAGTCCTGCTATTGACAGCATACACGAAACACACAGCTGTGATCACGCTCCAAAACCACGCCATAAATGTGTAACAAATTAAACCAGTTAAGGACGTCACGGGAAAATTGGCGAAGTTAGGCATGTTTTGTATACATATAACTTACTCTAAAATAAAGACAGATGCTTTTCGTTTTCCTTCTCCTCAAATTCAGCTGAGCTAAAGCAAAACCACATTTTCAGAATCCTTCGCTGGCTGTGTCATTTCTACGTTTCACCTCTCCAGTATCTAACTGGGGAAAACTAGTTTACCTTACGAGGTCTCTTGACAACGTCATGCAGATGTATGTAATGAGAACTGTCGAAGGGTGATTGACGCGAGTCCGCAGAACAGTGTACCGGACATTTATGACAACACGTCCGTCACAGCTGCCAGGGCTAAATAATTAGATGATTTACCACCCACAGTTTAAGGGGCCCTGCTGCTGGTTCCTGTATATATGAACATTGGCCCAACAGAGGCCACAATTTCACAAAATTGTTTGGATTAAATTCACAGTCGACAGGGTATGTGCTTATTGCTTTACAGTGAGGCTGGGTACTGAAGACTTTTACTCATGGAACTCACATCACTTTGTGTCACGCCGTGCTCCTGACACATCAAAGAAAGCCTGTGGCCTCTTGTAAAAACTCAACAACATCTCCCACTGCTGTAAACCTTCCACAAAACACACAGGCAGCACTTTCCTCCAATGCAAAATAACTGTAAATGTTTAATTACGTTCATAAAGTAGATAGAGGTTGTAAATCACCCATGGTGAACATTTGTGTGTTTGTGTGACTGTGTGTGTAATATAGCAACAGAATAAATGCATTACTGTAACTGTTCTTCGCATTAGGGGGCTGCTAATGGGTGGGGCGCACAGAAAAGTGGCATTCTGGAAGAAGGTGGCCAGTTTCTCCCGTAGTAAATACATTAAAAACCCCATATAAACTATTCTAGGCCTTGCGGCTGGTGTTGAGTGCATCTTGAGGTGGAGGGACCGAGGTGGGGGTACCGCTGTTGAGGGCTCAGGGTGGGCCAATTCCAGCTTGCTGATGGGTACGTTTTAAGAATTATGACCAGATGTTCATTAATGAGGTTTCAGAGGACCACGGGGGGGAGATGAGTAAGAGAGGGTGAGAAAGAAAGAGAGAGAATTATAAGAGCTCAAGACAAGGACAAAAGGGAAACGTTGCTGTTTGCGTGTATGAAGTCTGTGGCTAACAGAGCTCAAGAATTGATGCCACCTGCACTGGCCTTCATTGGATGCCTTTTCAGGAACTCCTTTGTGAGCTCATTGTCCACAGCAGCTGCGAAACAGCAGTTGTTGCTTACTGGGAAAAACCTCTGAGAAAAAGGAGACAGATAAGGTGTTGAGATCAATAAGAGGGTCTTGTTCAGCGCAGCATGCAGCAACAAAGCAAGAAAGAATTGTCTGTACAGTTGTTTGTTGTACAAAGGGATAAGCTTTGGTGGAAGACTAAATGGCTCATTCTTCATCATCTGGTAAAACAATAACAGACATCATACCAAACTACTTACTGTACATGATCACATTAGCATGTTTCTCATTAAACTGTTAAAACCATTTGCTCCGTCCATTTTTTTCACATGTTAACAATAAGCTTTTTGACATTTATAAATGTGCTCTTGTAATATTTTTGTAAATATAGTAGGAAGGCGGCCAGTTTAATATTTCTTATCTGCGGGCATGTCACGCAAACTTGCTCATACTGATATCGCTCTAACTTGGCTATAGCTCAAGTGACAGAAGAATTTGTCCTGAAATCAGATTCTTGGAAATGTCCATGCCAAATTCTTTCCACCTCGGTTTAAGTATTTTAAAGCATTAAAGGGATAGTTTACACAAAACGAAAACGCTGTCATAATTTATTTACCCTCATGTGGTTCAAAACCCGTATATGACTCTTTTTTTTCTGTGGAACACAAAGGAAGATATTTTGAGAAATGTCTCAGTGGTTTTGTGTCTATACAACGGAAGTCAATAGGGTCCAATGTTGTTTGGTTACCAACGTTCTTCGAAATATCTTCTTTTGTGTTCTGCAGAAGAAAGAAAGTCATACAGAGGTTTGGAATGACATGAAAGTGAGTACATTTTAAAAGAACTCTCATTTTTAGAACTATGGCAAATTTTGAGAATGGTGAACTATGCCTTTAAAATATTGAAAAAGAATACAATGCAGGGTTTCCATTCATCTTTACAAAGAGAAATAAACTGTTATTTTCTTTGGACGTTCTTATACATTATATGAAACCTGTCATATTAAAATATGTAGAAAGTAACACTCTTACATCAAACAAGTTATTTCATGACATAACAGAATTTTATCACATTGTTTGTACACCAGAGAACTTTACACAAGCACTTTGAATTATATTTGAGTTTGTATTAAAGAGAGTTGTGCTTAAAAAAGCCTACACTTTATTCATACATTGTTTTTCTCCGTTATTAACCATCACTTACAGCAAACGGAGCACTTCAATGAACCCATCTTTATCGTTTCATCTTGAAAATTTGTTTTGCTTTATGCTTGAGGTTCTGCCAGATGTACTGTGGGTGGCAATACATAAGACCTGCAGTGAAGTCCTGGATCAGAGCCTGAGCTGCCCGAAGCAAAGCAAAGCTGCTCATTCAAGTGGTTTTGGCACAACTTTAGACCATAGGTAGAGTTTGACTTTTTAGAACTTCAGGACAGGGGCTAAAATGGTCTTGTTTCTGATCCTGTCTCTTTCTGCTGACCTCTAGTAATGTGTTTCAGCTTTACAGAACACATCATGTCAAAGGGGGAGTAGGGAAGTCTGTTAATAGGATGTATATGAAGAATGAATGAAACTTCCATGTAGCTTAACCGGCAGAGGTTTGTGTTAGTGATGCAAAGGTGTGCTCGATTTCCAGGGAATGCACATACTCATAAAAACGTATAGCCCAAGTGCACTATAAGTAGATTAAAATGATTAAAATAGATTAAAATAGATTAAAAAATCCACTATAAGTGGATATAAATGGATCTACCAAATGCATCAATGTTAACAGTTCTAGAGCGATTATACCTTTTTTCTTTGTTTCCATCTGTTTGGCGCAGTAATTTTTGTCAATCCTACTCAAGCATTTCAACATTCTTCATCAATTAAACTCAAATTACTACACAAAGTGCAACATGATCACCGCAGGCACCACTTTAACTCCGAAACTTGAGGCAGCCATTATACTTAAGGTTTTAAATGAGGTGGGTTGAATTTTTTTCACCTCTGGCATCAGAGATGAGTTAAATGAGAAAGAACGTAGGAGTTTTATAATAAACATACAGTGAAAGAGACAGCAGATGATCACAGGATAATTTCTGTCTTTTCTAATCAGTGCGTGACATCACACAGATCGCTCTCTGGTACCCAAACTCTTTGCAGATGGCCTGGAATCTGAAACTCTGTTTCGCTGCGTAAACAGAAAGAAAAGCTCTGTGAGAGACAGAAATGTGGTAGAGTCAAAACATGTGGGGTTTTGAAACCATTACATGTGCCTGAAGTTCAACCTTTGCGTACGAGTGACAGCTCTGACCCCTAATCATCTCCATATTGACCTCAACCCTACATCTTCCTTGAGGTCAGCCGTGAATTGGCTGTTTGTCTTTTTGACCCGTTCACTGGCTGATTAAGGGAAGTATATTTTTATTGATAGTTAAAAGTCACAGAGAGGGCATGGTGTGCACTTGCTGTCGCTAAAATGATTCCTACTCAATTACCTGTGACAAACACACACACACACACACACACACACAGTACTAATGATGTCATGCTGTCTAACCAGATATCCTAGCAATACAGCAAAACTTCCTGTTCCCCTTACATGGTTTAAAATGTCAAACTTGATCTAATTGGGAATTTGTCTGGCTCACAAAATAAATATATATTTTATATTAGACTGTGCAGATGTAGTTTTGTATAACTCTCTTGGCCAGAAGACAGCTCTCTCATAATACAACACATAATGTGTCATTCGTTGTTGATGTTGACCAAATCGTTCCATTTGATTTATATACACCTATGTTATGTTTATATTAATATAAACCTATACGGATTTAAAAAAACACTATCTCATGTCTCATTTTAGAAGGCCAAGGTTGTTATCAAGGTGTTGGGTGATGTTACACACAAATTTGCTCAAATTTCTCCAAATTTAGGATCATTAGTCAAACACAGCTTATTGAAATGTTACTGGTGCCCCTTCATGCAATGAATATGGTTTTATTAACAGAGAGGACAATGTGGTGTAATAAAACAGTATTTATTTAAAATTCATTACTCTCTGTCCCTATAGAGTAGACTATCCAGTAAGTCAGTATTTAGATGTAGGTGGGCCTTCGCCCCACAGCTTCACGTAAACACATCTAAACATTACCTCAAACAAAAGTGCAAGACTTATTATGCCCATAGGTGTATACGGGGCGCACTTTATAACTGCCATTCTTCTTAGCAAATTTAAATGTATGAACTGCAAATACAAGCTTGTTCTTTGAGCAATGGTGGAAGTTTCCCACTGGCCTCCCTTTAGCGTCCATACAGGCCTTCCTTGTAATTGACGTTTGGTCAGCCCCGTGACCAAGACTCTTCCATCTTAATTTAGGACAAGTTCACAGTGATAGACCGTTCAGTCGCCCTGCCATATGGAGCCCACGCATCAGTCAGTTTCCCCACCGGTCTACATTTATCCTCTCCTGAGGTGTTGTTTCTGCTTTAAAGTGCACAAATAATTCCAGATGGATAAAAGATGTGTGTGCCTTTAAAAAGCTGCTATGGAGCAGTAGTGACTGGCCTAAATGTAGAGTAATTAACAGTGTGTGCTTTTGTTAACGAAAGTTTATTAAATAAAGTTGAGGGATAGTTGTGGGGTCAGAGGCACATTTGGCCTCTCCTGACACATGGAGCTAGATCCATTATAACATGTGTGTGCTTCATAATCGGTAGTAGGCATGAATTTAAGATGAATAGGGAAATGTGTGTGTGTGTTTGTAAACCAAAAAGAGAGCGAGGGAGAGAGAAAAATACGGTGGTTGTCAGCTGCAAGATTTTGTCAGTCTTTATTTATGGTTTCCTGTCTGGATGAAGTGTTGTGTCATGGCAACACTTCACCTTGAGGGCAATGGGTCAACACATCAAATGGGCTGTCAAACATGGGCGCCAATTTATATGAATTAATAGCTGATGTTTGTGAGGAATCCCAATTTGAATTTATAGACAGTGAACTATGTTTGAATTGGCATGTAAAACAAGAGCTTAAAAGAGTGATTTAGTCATCTAATTGTACTGCATGGCAAAACATTAGGAAATTCGTTTTTACCCAAAAATAACAATTCTGTCATCATTTACTCACCCTAATGTTGTTTAAAAACTGTATATGACTCTTTTTCATGTGGAACACACACAAATACATATCAACAATTTCATGTCTATCCAATGGAAGTCAATAGGGTCCCATGTTGTTTGGTTACCATGTTTCAAAATTGTGAGTTCTGCAGAATAAATTCATTTCTGGTCACTTTTAGTCAGTTTTAAGTAATTGTTTTGGATCTTTGATTAAAATCACTTTTGAACCCTCAGACGCTTTTGAATTATGTTCAATGTTGACAGTGTTTGACCACAAGTTCATCTCTGTAGGCTCACTTACACTCGCCACAAAAAAGTCATACCAAATGTTCCATTGATGGTAGAGGTAATAATGGGAAATCGGGCATCAGTGTTGTGGCTTGTGGACTCATACACAGGATTTAACTCATTCAAGCCTAATTTGGCAAAACATGCCACATCACAAAGATAAGCAGTTGGTACAAAGAAATTACAGGCCTTCCATAATCCCACACTTGCTCAGACTTGCTTCTGTCACAATCACGGGTGCTTTTGGCAATAAAGCAAAAGTGTAACTTGAAACAACTGTTTCACGTTTCCTGCTCTCTGTGGATTTCATGCTTTTTATCACCAAGCATGCTCTTTCATTAACCTCTGACCTCTCTGGCCACTAGGAGTGCAGGATGGCTCAGTGGATGTGAAGAGGGTAATTGGAGCAAGAAGAGGAGGATAAACAAAATTAGTCACCGACTCCACTAGTCTGACAGATTTCCTGCTGAAAAGCAAACACTTATATTTATACAAAACAATTAAGCCAAACTGATTTAACCTACTGGATATACAATCTTAAATCCACGTAAGATATATCCTACATATATTTTAAATGTGCATCATTTTAATAAGCACTTGTTTACTATGAAATAATAGTACAGGATTAAAGCAGTTGGGGTAGTCTTGCAGAAAAAATAACTATTTTGTATCTTTTTTACATATTTATGTTAGTTAATTTTTTGAGATTTTACATTATTTTCATGACTAATAATAACAATAGCTGGTTTAATTGGCACTGAAACATCTCCCCCAAAGACATTTTAAAAGTAAATGCAAACAGGCAATATGTGAGGGCACATGCAAAAAAGGGACCTTGCTGGGTCTTGAACGTGGCAGTATATACAAACATGGCGGCTTCGTGAAACTCTCAAGTTAATTTCATGCATAATTAATAGCATTTTAGTGTATGTATATTTATATTTGAGAAATCCGATTTCGTAATTAGTTGTAAGCAACTTCTCGGGTGTACAGAGTATGGAAAATGGCTGCGTGGGGTGGGTTTTCAGAGGAAGAACTGCGAAGAATGCAGCACAACAGCGATCAATGTAAGTATGAACGCTTAAACATCATTTAAAACTTATTTAATCACGAAAGTGGCACTTATCTGCAGCATCTGTAAAATAAATATGATGCCGTTTGCTATTTCGCGAATTCATATTTGAATACTAAAAACGACCTGTATCTCAAAACCTAGATCGCATTTTGGGTAAGTTATTATAAATGCCTTTGACCGTTTCTCGGTGCGTTAAAGTGCTGTATACTTATGCTGTAGATGTTTATTGATAGTTCATTCTATCCGAAAGTATAATCACATATCATTGATCTCGTTTGTTTGTATCAAAGTTCTCCTGATTTAGCTCTGCTCTATTCTTAATCCAGCTAACCAGGCTGTGCCTGTCACGTTAGGTCGTGGCCGCAGACCCGCTCCCACCAACCGGAGTAGGCAGCAGCTACAGCGGGAAAGGGCTTTGCAGATGGCCGCTAAGCAAAAGGAGGGTATCGACTCTCTGCCACCTGAACAACAGCTTACGAAGCCCCCGGACCCACCTGCTGCCAGTCACCCTGCTCCTTTAAAATCACAGGAGGAACCCAAAGTGTTGGACTCAGAACCGGTTAAGCATGAATCCGAACCATTTAGGCATGAATCAGAAACGGTTGCAGAGGCACTACCACCAGTCATTGTCAAAGAGCTGGACAAACAGGAAGTGGAATTGTTAGTAAGTTTATTTCTTGTGCAAACGGGACAGATATTCATGTATTGATAATAAATAGTGAGAACAATGCTACTGCTTTGCTAACTAACTAAATAGAATAGAATAGAACTTTATTGTCATTGTTTAGGGAACAATGAAATACAGTTTAGCAGCTCTTCGTGATTGTAAAGTTATATAAATAAAATATATACAGTTGAATGTCAGAACAGCCAAGACATACATACATAAACAAAGGTGTGTATATATACACACAATAATATACAAATATAAATCCTCTTGAGGTAGTGCAGTGACAGTGCAAGTAAAGCAATAGTGCAGCAGAGTAATATAGTAGGGGAAGGTTATTGCACCTTTATAGGAGTTTTTATTGCACATTTTAGATTGGTTGGGAGCGTGTAAATGATTGTGTATTTAAGCATCTAACTGCTTGGGGATAGAAACCGTTTTTTAAATGGCCATGGGTGGGTTCAATTATTTTATAGATGACATATGTTTGATCAAATGTTTGATGTTTATTTCATGTAAGAATTTAACAAACCATTTTTATAATAACAGGCGGGATAAGAACCGTCTACAGCAGTTGCAATGGGAACAACGAGCAATGGAAGAGAAGAATAAAAAGAGAAAAGCTCTCCTCACCAAGACCATTGCTGAAAAGTAGGAGCAAATTTTGTGATTTAAACCAGTGTTTCTTAACCAGGGGAACCTCAAGGGGGCCTCAAAATGATTTAAAATAAACAAATGTTTTGTTTCAACATTTTTGAATAAATCATTTCTTGTTTCCCAGGTCCAAACAAACACAAGCTGAAGCTGTGAAACTGAAGAAGATCCAGAGAGAACTTCAGGCACTTGATGATTCCGTGTCAAGTGATATTGGGATTCTCAGAAAATTGATAGAGCAATCCAGCATGGATTATTCTCTGGCATGGTATTCATCTCTTAATTTTGAGTCAGTGAATGGTCCATCCCAAGTGTAATGTCCTATTGGAAGCAATGTCACATTCCGGACAGTTGCAATATAATTTGAAAGGATAGTAATCGCAGGGTCTGACCTCTAACATAACCCCGTCCTATTAAGAAGATCCAGAGAGAACATAGAAATACTTTAAATACTGCCATGCTTGCTGAGGTTGAAAATACTGCCCTCTGTAGTCTCTCTGTGTTAACTCTGAAAACTGATTCACAAAAAGGTTTTTTATGAATACTTGTAGGACACGTTGTAGTAAATGTTTACATCCTTTAGGGTCATGTCCAAAAGCACAATCTGAGAGTTAAGGTTGGTTGGGTAATTGTGTTATTGTTTACAGGAAGCGTTTTGAGAAGTCAGAAGCCGAGTATGTTGCTGCTAAAATGGACTTGCACAGGAAGACTGAGGTAAAGGAGCAGCTCACAGAGCACCTGTGTGCGATCATTCAGCAGAACGAGCTACGCAAAGCCTGCAAACTGGAGGAGCTGATGCTACAGCTGGAGCTTAATGCTGAAGAAGTCCCCAACCTGGAGGAAGCCACACAAGAGAAGAAGGAGAATGAGGACAACTCGCAGTCTATTACTGAAAATGGTCCTACAGAAGGCATGGAGGGTCGCACAGAGGTGGATGGTTCAAGTTTAAGCAAAGACAGTTCCATTACAGACCCAAAGATTAGCCAAGACAATCAAGAGATCAGAGCAACAGATGTTTCTACAGATGGGCCAAGCTAGCTCCCAATCATCTTTATAACTTCATGATGGTTTACAAAACACTTTAGAATTAGAAATTTCTTCATTGTGAGAAAGCTGAACAAAGGAACAGGCCTGCATTTGTGATTGAAATGTTGACATTTTGTGAGAGGACACAAAGGCAGTCTTAGTCTTGTGTCAGTATTAAATTCCTTAATGCTGTTAGGCTGATTGTGATTCCATTACTGTTGACACTAAAAATGCCTTAATGTTCTAGGTCTCAGATATTGACTACGAAATGTTAAACTCAGAAGTAATGAGAAAGCTATAGCAGATATGGTTTTCTGGTTGTCAGCTATTTTATTATTTAATCTCTGTCTTACATTAGGAAAAAGGGTTGGGAATCTTTTTATAAAGATACATTTTAACACTATACCACACTAAACTTCTTTTGACTGTTCCATAACTGTAACATTAATTTAAATAGAATACTGGTTATGATCAGGTGGAAATTTGCAGTTGTGATGTATTTCACATATAATGTTGCACAACAGAAGAATAATAATTTTACGAAAACTTTACTTAAAAACTACGCAAACCTTAACAAATCAAAGTTTCTATAATAAAAGGTGGGGGGTTGGCTCAGCTGTAATAAGAATTGTGTTATGGGAAAATGTTGTTGGAGTTCTGGGGATGTGCTGTATGCGCATAAGTATTCCCAAAGTATATCTTGTATGTATATATTTTATACTTCTTTAAACTCTGTGCTCTTCACTAACTTTATGAATGTTGATTTACATAAAAAAGTAATCATTATCTGTTGTTTTAAAGGCTTTATTTTTTCTTTAAAAGCTGAAAGTATGTCTTAATTTTCTGTTATGTGTGCATGAGGTATAAAGTGTGACTCAAATTAGTTATTTATTGGTTAATAAAGTATTTTAAAACGGTTAATTATTTTTCTTTTATTCCACTTCATTAGTTTGTTATTTAACTGAATTAACTTGGTGAAATCCTGTTTTGCTTGTCTTACAAGCTTTAATTCTTTCATTCAATCGGTTAGTGGTCGGATAAGGTATTTATTTACTTGTCAATTTATATGTTGGTAGGTGACAGCTCATACCAGTTAGCAGTTCAGTGTGCAAAGGAATGTGAGGAAAGCCATGAACCTCTCTTTAAATGCCACTCGACTGCTTTTAAGAGTCTTGTAAGAGTCCTTATAACCACTTCAAACTTTTACAATGATTCATTGAAGTCTAGACATATCTGGAAAAGCACATAGAATCATCCTTTCTAAATTCGTGTCTTTTATTTTTTTCTTGATGAAACATTGTGGGTTTACCTTATTAAAGTTTTAAATCTAAAACATTAACGATAGGTAACAGTAACATTTGTTGAACATAATCATATGATCAAACCTGATTACATTAGTTTTCGCTTTGGCAACTGCTGTTTAGTATTGGCAAAACACTACAAAAACGACAACATTAAATATTCTATTATAGGTTTGTATAAAAGCGAAGACAGGCAATTTATTTTATATAAATGTAGAAAATGAAATTTTCGTGAGCGCGTATTTTTATTTATGTGTACTCAGTCCTTTGAGACAGGTTGAAAAGGCTCTGAAACCCGAGAAACTCGAGGGAAAAGCACAGGTCAGCTTTTACGGAAAAATTCTGCCTTCTGACAAATCTGAAAACTCTCAAATGTACAGCAGATAAAACTATTGTTTGGTGTTTGAAAAGAGAGATTTTAATCAATTCATTGGCTGTAAGTTATTTATTTCAAGTTATTTTTAAGAGATAAATAAATATTTTTTTAAGTAATTTTCCATTTGTATGTCAGTTGCTTTAAACTACAATAAAATGCACTTCATTAAGAAAAAGTTGTCCCTTAACACATTTAAGATGAACAGATAATCGCTACGGTGTTTTTATTATGTCATGATGTTGTTATGGCCTCTATGAGAAAGTGCAGAGTCAAAAAATAAAAATATTTTAGCAATTGCGCAAAAGTAAAACAAATAAAATAAAAAATAAAGGCCTACATAATTGTACAGATTTTTGTGTTCGAAATCAATTTCACAATACTCTAAACCATAACAAAATACATAAATAACGTCATCACGTCAGAATGCAGAACGCAGTTTAGATAATTTGACAGACTCACATCTAGCCTATGACATTAAGGGAAGGCTATAGCCTATATATTTTTTCGTATAATTTGTATATTGTACAATAATATTAAAATGCGTATAGGCTGTACAAATATTACGTTGTAGCCTAGGTCTAACACAGACTCTTTTGTTACTGTAGTAGGCTAACTTATGTATAAAATGTTGACTAGGCCTATTACAAAACAGTAACGCGACTAAACTCCTCGTCAGCATAGCGTTAAACCCGTTTAGAAGCGGCATGCTGTCCAGTAACCCCTGGTGCTGATGAGACTACTGTAATCTCTGACCGCTTTTATTTCCCTAATTACAATGAAATCGCCTCCTCCCGTAGTCGAGCTTCAGATCTTGAGCGGTAAACACTCACGGACCATTCGCTCTTATTACATAATGAATGGAATTCACCAGTGCCTTGGTGTCATCCGTCCTAAATCCTATAGGTATCTCATAAAAGTTTTAACGCGCAAGAGCAGATCCACTTCTGTTGTCGGTTAACTGGTAAAGCCTAGCCTATACATTAATTCATTAAAAAACGCTACTCAGTATCAACTACGTGTTGTAGTTTTTAATCATTTATGTCATATTAATTTACGCCAGTTGAAAAAACACTTACAGAAAGAAGCCTCTGTTAAACTGTCTTGATGTGCACTTGGGCCAGCAGTAAATATAGCCTATCATTTTAAACTAAAGGATTATGATTCATCTTCATTTACTCGACACTGTTGCTGGATCCTCTGAGTTTAACAACTTAAAAAAATTAAAACGAACATTCTAAGGTTCCTGAATTTACTCATAAATTTTAATTTCCGTGCAAGATGTTTTAACCACTGTAAATTAGGGATTAATGCGAACAGATTACATACACATTTCACGAGCTGTCACGTCTTTCCATTTCATTCTGCTCGTCCAAAAACATGTATATTTGAACTGAAGTGTACTGTCTCTGTTGTAATTCTTGCACTCATTGTTGAGTCTGTGTTTATCAAAACGTCACAATGTCAGTCAAAAGCACCAGAGGGTTGTGTTTTCAATTACGCACATTTAAATAGCCTATTATCTAGGCTAGACATATTTGAACAGGCCAAAAAACTTCTGAAATATATTATTAAAAATCCTAGTATTGTTTCATCGGTCATTTCCTTTGCCGTTTTACATTAGACACGGTAGACTCATCTTGATTCGTTTTAAATAACTTTTAATTCAATTTAAAGGAAAAATGTACGTGCTTTTTGTAAATATATAAATTTCGTATTTCAGGTAGGTCTTGGCTATACAATTGTTTTAGAACAAATAGTATTTCGATCGCTAATACAATATAGAAGTTTTACATTTACAACAAGAGCTCTACCCCAAATCCATCGTGAAACTGGAAATAATTTTTTTTTAAAGATTTCACAGGCCATAAACAAACACGCGCGATTTATTTTATTTGGGATGCCTGCTCAAATGATGACGGACATATGCCACAAAGTTTGGACATTTGAGTGCAAAAAACGTTTTCTGGTTAAAGCATCAATTTTACAGATTGTCTCCTATTGCGCGATCCCCTACCCGACAGCAGGCCTTTATGAGAAGTCGCTTGCTCCGGCAGCTGAGGGAATGTGGAGGGAAAACTATAATGATGAAAAAGGTCTACTCCATCCCAAACAGCGGCTTAATTAAATACATGGAAAGAACGAAAGCAGCACATCTGGTTTCAATCCGTTTTCCTTTGATGGCATCAAGTGCTCTTTTCCCAGATCTGGAGTTGCAAGCTACGGGATATCTGTGTCAGTGAGGAGCCTATTCTTGCCATTGAAACACATGGACATCTACCTTGTGAAAACCAAACTTAGCCTATAACTCAGCAAGTGGTAAGACATTTCCCAGCTATTTGTTTCAAAGATAACAAATACGTTAATGTAAGCGTCGGTTAGCATCTTGAACATTATAACCTTGACCAATGAATGTTGCCTTCGTTCGTAAAGTAGCCTACAACTCACTCTCTGTGACGTCAATTTTCGTATACTTTTTAGAATTTATGCATTCTATTTATTTCTTTATGATATATTAAATGTAAACTCCCATTTCCATTCGTAAGGTCACGGGACGAACGAATCAACTCGACTGGTGCATCATTTTAATATTTGACGAAGTCTACAATGCATATGTGCCACCACTGACTAACTAAACATTCTTCGAATTTCTTTGTCAGTTTTGTTGAGTGAAATCATAATCGTTGAGTGATATGTGATTTTCAGAGATCGGGGAGGGTTAACATGAGGAAAGCCGTGATGAAGGAGGGAGGGGGGCTGTTAAACGTCAAAGACAGCACAGAGTCTTTTGCCACGTAATTACGAGAGCCTTTCAGCTTCATCTTCTCTCCCAGGGGTCTCCATTTTTCATTTACAATCCACTCCACTGCATGCCAGTGCGCGCAGCGTTTGAAGTGCCAGAGCGTGCGTTCCCGTGTATGCGTGTGCATGATTGAACAGAGAACGGCGTGGAGCAGAGGAGAGAGCCAACAGCTTCGGGAAGGCGGCGGAGTGTCCAGCCTCCTCTTGCATTTAGCCAGCCCGCTTTACGCACATGCATCTGTAAGGCATCAGCACTTCTGGATTCGCACTCAGTCAACAACTGCGTGGAGCTCGTGGAGTTTTTCCCCTATGAACCACCGTGCTGAGCAAACTTTTGCAGATTTTATTGCGTGAAAGGATTCAACATAGTTCATGGACTTCACAGTTATATTAAGTTCCACAAAGTTACATAGACTTGAAACGCTTACACCTGGATTTACGTTATAGGTAGCTATCATAGAGAACACCAGTCGTCATCTCGAGTCGCTTTGGAGGCGCTGCTTTATATGAGTTTGTTTTCAAATATATGCAAGGAGGATCCGTTTGGTCAACCTAATACCGCGGCACCGCTTTTTTCTCTTGTTTCGTATTTGCGTCATGACTTCTAGCTATGCACATGTAATGGACAGACAAGCAACCATATCCAGCAGACTGGAGAGTCCCATTACAGCCAACCTGGAAAACCTGCAGGCCAAAAAGAACTTCTCGGTGAGCCATCTGTTGGATCTAGAGGAGGCCAGGGAAATGGTCGGATCTCAGACGGACGAGAATGTGGGAGACGCGGGCAGGACTATGCTGGAATCTCCCGGTTTAACAAGTGGCAGCGACACAACGCAGCAAGAGAGTAAGTGCTGGTTCAGCACAACATATCTCAGGTCGATAGATAGATAGATAGATAGATAGATAGATAGATAGATAGATAGATAGATAGATAGATAGATAGATAGATAGATAGATAGATAGATAGATAGATAGATAGATAGATAGATAGATAGATAGATAGATAGATAGATAGATAGATAGATAGATAGATATGCACAAAACAACTGTTTTTGGAAAAATAACGAAAGAAATCCCATATGAGCGAAGTTTTTTTCTATAAAAACAAATAGTAAACGATAGCATAGACATTAAAACGTGGCCTGTCACCATCAATACCTTTCTTTTACCTTTCAATAATTTTCAATCATTTGTATTACTTTGTGTTTAAAGAATTGCTCTTTAATAACCATTTTGGTAAACGAATTCGACTAGATAATTTGCATAACAATTACACAAATGTGTAAAATGCCTGTAATTTTAGATTTGTTTTGTATAGTGAAAATATAAACGATAAAATACGATCAAAGCAAAAACAAAGACAACGTCAAATCGATAAATTTCCGAACCTTTTAGTCAATTTTAAACACCATAATTTGTATATTGCATCCCAACATCTGCGATTAAGGTATCAAACAGCAAACTGTCAGTCCATAAATTGTGTATTGCTTGCCATAACGTTTTTGTACATTGAAGAAGTATTTTTATGGATAACAAATAAAGCTTAATAATACATATAAAATATATTATGTCTCTGTCAAAAAAAATATTTGTTACGCATAACTGCTTTTATTTATTGCTTCTTTTCTTTTTCTTAAATACATTTTATTTATTTATTCTTTTCTTAAATCAATAGACTGTCTTGTAAATTCTCGTTGTTTTGCCAATTAAACGCGCTATTTCATATATAATCCTCATTTTATTCGTAGTATTTTAAAAAAAACAATGCCTCAATCCTGAAATAATTTAGTCAAAATTACTCAGGAAATCATTATCAACTGATTATCAACAGGATTACATTTTTTGACACGAGTCTGTATTGTTTAGGCTTATTAAGCAGCGCGCGTTATGGCGCTGCGTGTATAGTGCATTAGTTCAGCAAAACTATTTACGCAATTAAAGGTAGGACATATTTTCAATATAACAAATAACTGCTCAAAATAAATAAACTCAAAAATTTTAACTGATCCTCGTTGGTAGGCCTAAGGAACAATCTAAAAATGTAACTATTGAAATAAATGTAGGCCTATAATTCTTTAGGCTATAAAATATTTTTTAATTCGGAGAAATCACACCTACAGGGTTATAATTAACATATGACTAAACAGATGTGGAATGTAAACAAGTCTTCTTTTAAAATGTATATTTATAGATCGGTGTATTGTTTGTCAGTATTTATGATGTAATTTAGTAGCATTTTAAGTATTGTAAATAACAAGCCTGATGTTTTAATTTAATTGTAGTAAACAGGACTTGTAAAATGTAATCAAACTGACCTTTACAATCTGCTGAATCAGACCAATAAAATGCTGCCATTTAACAATCTTTTCAATAGATTTCCAAAAGATCATTCTTAACCCATGCTATACACATAGGCCTCACATTTTCATCAGGCTTTCTTTTAGGAAAACTTTGATTGATTTACTGGTGGGAGGAAAAGCAAGATGGCACTCCTATCAAAGCGAATTTATTGTTGTTTTGCATTGTTGGTATTGTGTTAGGTGTGAAGAATTTTGCAAATGATGGAATTAACTTGTTTAATGTTGAACAGCTATTTTCAAATTGTAATATGAACAGAGTTTGTGTGTGGACTACAGCTTGTGTTCTGTCAGTTAGGTGATTATTGAGTCTCAAGAGAGTCTAAGTAACTTTTGTGCTTTTGGCTGTGAAGTGAGGCTACTGTGATGTGAACAGGCATTGCTTCAACAAAACAAAGATCATTTTGCTGTATGCTAGATCCTGGTCAAACTATAGAAAGGCGCTGTTTTTTTTCTGAGCACTCTCTCAGTATTTATACATCTCTTCTTTGATGCAACCAGAGTAAAAAATATAGCACAAGCAACAAATGTTAAAACATCCTAATGATGTAAAAACAGAAAAAACACTCAGATTGCTTTAAGATCTCAAGAGGATCATCCAAGGTAATAAAACAAATTTATACTCTGTACAGTAATGACAGGAATCACATTGTTTATTGTCTTGTTATTTTGCTTTATATGTTTTCATAAGGACAATTATTCATATTGTTGTTTTTCGGGCCATATGAAAACAGTAAAAAAGTATGGAATAATTAATTATTAAATATTTATTTACACAAAAATATAGTATATGAAAAAAAACATTTTATAAGGCATAATATTAAATACATCTAAATGACAATTAAAAAGCCGGAGTCGCTGTTGCATTTTTTCCTATTGTTCCACAATTGCATCTCACAATTTGTAGAACAGCACATCAACAGTAGGAGAGATGAAAAATGTCAATAATAATAATTAATAAAAACAATAACTAGCCTTCCTGTGGCTCAGTGGTTAGAGCATGGCGCTAGCAACGTCAAGGTCATGGGTTCGAACCCAGGGATTGCACATACAAAAACAAATGTATAGTTCATGTGTAAATGTAACTAACTATAATATATAAAGTTTAAACATGACAAACACCCACTAATGAACCACAGTATACCCTAAATTATTTACAAACCCAAGATAAGCCAACAACAAGCAAGAGATACGCTGAATAACTGTACATGTGTGTGTGCGTTACCAGATGAGCAGCTAAACTCAGAAGAGAAGAAGAAGAGGAAACAACGAAGGAACAGAACCACGTTCAACAGCAGCCAGCTGCAGGCACTGGAGCGAGTGTTTGAGCGGACACACTACCCCGATGCCTTTGTTAGAGAGGACCTGGCACGCAGGGTCAACCTCACTGAGGCTAGAGTTCAGGTGAGATTGAACGGTCTCCGGAGACATGTTCTGTAGGTGAAGTTTGTAGAGAAAATGTACTTCAAGAACAAGAGTCATATCAAATAGATTTTTAAAAAATATTAATTGCATGGCAGCTTTGCGTTAAATACATCAGTGACGTTTAGAAATTAAAACATTTAAATACTTTTAAGATTGAAAAAGATTTCGCATGCCAAATTGAAGGTTCCAGTAGAGAGGTATTTACAGTGGAAAGTGACTGTACGCCCATCACTGTCAGCACACTGCAGTCTCATTGTCATCAGCCCCATCATCAGTGTTTAAAAATCCTCGCTCGATCACTATCCCTATCCGTACATATGCTGTAGGTTGCAGCCAGTCTCCACATTTTCCTGTAATGAGAATGTTTTTCTAGAAAGATGGGGATTATTCCCGTTTATAGATCAAGAGAACGGAGAAGAGGGAAAACGAGAACAAACACATCTGCAATTAATGTGTCCCAGAAAGGGAGCGATACAGAAATACTGGATAAAAGAGACTCAAAGCTCATTCCTGAGGCGCTGCGTAACCGGACACTGTGCCTCCACCAAGCACTGTGCTGGCTTCAAGATCTGGGCTCCCGGCTCCGTCTTCAACCATGTTTCACAGCCGGCCTTATTTCACAGAGCTCGTTCTGCAGGCCTCTGATGGTTTTTCTGCAAACAGGTGTGCACAGGTTAATGCTGGATATCCAAAAAGTGCTGCAATTTAGCATAGATTTGATGATTATTTTTGGGTCTTGACGTCAAAATGTAGATGGACAAACATGCATTGAATATACAGAAAAGCTCATAAAGCTATTTGTTCTTAAACGCAAAATTAGAATCAGGGAAAAAATCTCAGGGCCTCGATGAGGTTTTGGTTAAAAGATCTTTCTGGAAAAATAGTGTAGGCCTAGTGTTTACATGAACTTGAACGTTAGCTATTTAAGCACAATGGGTTTAAAATTGTGCAGAATCATAATATCGGTAATGAATAAGAAAAGAAAATCTGTAAACCACCACCATACATAACAATAATAAGAAAGCTTAAGTATAATCGGCTATGGAACCAAAACACAAACTTTTTTTAGTCTTGATATCATTTTTTAAAAATTGTGATGCAGAAAACACTATACCAGCTATGTTTCCACTGTAAGAATCTGGTTTACCGTACAATTTGTCTTTCATCACAGTGCGATATATATCCCGTCTAACCACCATACCGTATCATTTCGGGTTGTGCTCTCATAGGTGTGGTTTCAAAACAGACGGGCAAAGTTTCGACGTAATGAGCGGGCGATGCTGGCCAGTAAGAACGCCTCGCTCCTCAAATCCTACTCGGGAGATCTGACGGCCGTGGAGCAGCCCATTGTTCCCCGGCCCGCACCACGTCCCAACGACTACCTTTCCTGGGGGAGTACCGCTCCATACAGGTAAACCGTCAACAACCCTCGAAATTCTTGCATCTTCCTTTTTTAATTCTGTATACGTCTGCCACTCGCAGCTTTAACACGTTGTGCCAGCTCTTACTGTACTTCTCCAGTTGACCCCATTTTTGCATTTATTTTCTTACTCTTGATGGTTTTCAATTACAGTACTTCACAATCTAATTCCATAGCTTTTTCTCATCGAAAAATATTGTTAATTTTAGGGAGTCTTAGAGCTAGGACGTCAAACAAACAAAATGGAAACATAATGTAGTCTGAGCTAACACACAGAGTTGTTTTCTATCGCTCTCTGTTGAAAGGTTGGTGGGCCGAACCCCTATTGATGAAGTGATAATCTGAAAACAAACCGTATTAAATCCGCTCGTGCCCCCAATGACATTTGGGTCATAAGATACACAATAACTAGTCTATTGGGCAGGATTTTTTGTGTCTCTAATTCCACCGGTTGTGATATACAGTAATCTTTATACTTAAATGGCGTGTAGAGTAACTAACCCTGCCTCTCCGGCCAAACTCTTTTCCCAGCAGCTGAAATACGCAACTAGACTGGGAACACTTTCTGTCTATACATTTGACCAGCAATCGTGCCAATAAAACATGCTTACACAATTTCAATGCACACCTAACACATCACTGTGCACATATGATGCATTTACTATATTAACGCAGTATTTATATATTCTTAAGCTGGTACCCAAGGCCGGAGGGAGGGCCAATGCGAATGCCACAGAAAATGCTGCCCACAGAAAGCAAGTACTTTTTTCACTTTTCTTTTTAAAGCTTGTAATTTAAAACAAGATTAATACTATTTATGGATTCAATTAAAGCCATTAGAAAAATCCATGTCCTGCCTTATATTGCTGTTTGAGCAACAGAACAGGATTTAAGATTTGGGGATGGATTTTTAATATTTCACTTATTTAAATAAACATTTACACAACTCTAACTCTAGAAATCTGTTTCGTATCTTCCTTTCAGCGCAATGGCAACCTACCCACCCACTTGTGCCAACGCCACTTCCACCCAGGGAATGAACATGGCCAACAGCATCGCCAACCTGAGACTGAAAGCCAAAGAATACAGCCTCAATCAGGTGCCCACCGTCAACTAAACCTGAAAAAGAGGGAGAAGAAGGGACAGAAAGGAGCGATGAGAAGATCTCAGAGGAGCTTATTTGAGATTTTTTCGGCCTTCTGCACTGTCAGAACATAGTGGATATGACCTGTCACCCCCTCCCACAACAATGGAATTGCATTGTTGTCCCTTTCATTTGGCTTTTGGCTTCATCACAGATGAAGGTATGTTTCAAAGAAACTAAATCTGATTTTGTACTGATCTGGAGACTGTAAAGACAGCACTAGGTCTGCTCCCCGGAGAACGAGTCAATGAACAGGGCTCCACTAAATCAGTACGAAGTAGCAGGCAGAGCGTCTGGATACTGTAAGCTGTTCTTTCTTTGTTCTTTTCTGGCTTCGTTTTGGGTCAACTGGATGAAAAGTAAAGAAACTTTCATGGCAAACAATGAAGGACTGTTGTTCGCAACAGAGCGATTGAAATTACACCGGGAGTGTATGTGCCTGAGTTAAATGCCGAGATCTGGCAAAGAATCACCCCAAAATGTGCTCAGTTTTTACGTATTGGGAATAAAGACTCATTTGTGGACTAGTCGGCGACAACTCTAGACATCAGATGTTAAATAGCATCAGTGCAAAAGGAAGGGCTGAGGTCAAATTGCAACATCTTTTAATGTCGGTTCTTAAATATTGCACCACTGTTTAGGGTTAAATGATGTTCCCCATAGTGAATAATGTATATGCTTACAGTGCGTTTCAGTTGTTCCGTAGGTTTCGAGTTGTTTTATTTCTTTTAGACCAATTTTTCTTTCTTATAGTTTGAAACCATATAGTAATAAAAGCATTTTCAAGCAATGTCTCTTATACTAGTGTGTTGAATTCTGCATTTCAAGACTTGCAACATTGTTTGGAACTGTTGCAGGCAACAGTGTAAATACATCATGACAGAATGTATTACTTTTTCATGTCAGTCAAAACACCAACAATAAAGAAAATCCATTGTTATGAAATAAATAACTCAAAATAACTTATACATTTTCAGTCTGGCGCTTCTCATTGAGACGAAATAAAAGAATGGGATTTTGGATTGAATCCACATGCTAGGAAATGTTATATTTACTTTAACAACTTTTTGTCAGAGTAAATCTTTCCATTAATAAATACATCTTTATTTATAGTTATTTTACATTATTACTGCATTATTATTTTTTTAACAAAAGGTAAATCCACACAGCAGCATTTTCCCATGTATTTCTTTGATCCAAGACAAGTAATACAGATTAGAATTACGTGGTTTAGAAATCTGGAAAATGAATCCAATTTTCCAATAGTTAGGGGTATTTTAGAGAGCAAGGCATAGAAAGCTAGTGTATGGTTTGTATCCCTGTATGTAGAAAAAACAAAAAGTCCCAAATTTGAAATTATTCCACCAACCAACTGAATTTAAAAAAGACTAAAATAGACAAAAGAAGATCTACATTTGTAGAAGACCTCATTTTGCATATGTAATTATGGGTCAAATAAATAACCAACATTTGACGGGACTGAACTCTTAAACATAAAGGTTAAAAAGGGATTCTTCACGGTGATGCCTTAGGATAACCATTTTTAGCTCTTCAAAGATCCTTTAAGTCAAAAGTTTTCAAAAAAACCCATATCTTTCTTACATTTTCATAGTCATGCAACAGAAAGGTTCTGCGGATCACGTTTAAGGTTCTTTATGGAACCATACAGCCAAAATACATACTGTATTCGATGCATTACCGAAAGCTGCAATACAGTGCACATTAGAAAACTGTCAGATAAATATAAGATATTCTGTTATGTCTGGTTTGTACTGTAGCCACACCCACTTTCAGGTAGAAATTAAAAGATGACGTGAAAAGTGCTAGATATAGAGATGACTTCCAACAGTTTTGTCAAAAATTAAGTCAGGGGATGAATTGTTCTTTATTCTTATCTGCATTCTCAGCCAAACCTATGCAACATGCTATCCAGATTCATATTTAAACCAGCCTACTTTTATATACCTATTTACGTATACAAGTATTGATTTCTTACATGACTTATGAGTGAGTATTCTAGTGCCCGAGTCTTGCTCTCCATCCCGAGCGTTGCATGCTCTCCATGCTGTGCTGCTCAGGTCAGGTCGAAGCGTCTCACCTTTCATGCAGCCAGGCCCTGCTGACCCGAAGTGCTTCCAGATGTGTGTAGGCTGTGACCCGCTTGCCCCACCCCCAGCCCCATCACCTCAGGCCTGGGCCCCTCCATCAGGTCTGACAGCATCCCCTTTGGATGGGTGTACGCGCAGCCGCCCGCGCAGATGACATACAAACACCTCACCCCCTTCAGCAGCACATCTGGACCCTATTACAGAGGAGACAGTCGAAGTGAGCATGGGGGGAAGAGTCTGCACGAGTGTGTGTGTGTGCGTGTCAGGGAATGTATGTATGAACTTTATGTATGATAAGCTGGAGATGGTTTGGAGTATGCTTGTGTGTGCATATGTCTGTATACTTTTGTTATTTCCTGTGACCTTTTCTCTACATTATTCTTGAATCTTAAGATTTCCCTACCAGTCATTTTTCCTTTGCTCTGTAACAAATACACCGCCTTCCATGTGAGCCCTCTGGCTATTGGCTAATAACATGTGGCCACAACAAGTTTATAAATGTGAATTTTTGAGTTGGGGTTTGCAGAAAACTAGTAAATGTTACTTGCATTTTGTAAAATATGGCACAGCTGTTTACAGTGTACACAGTTCACACTGTGATGGCATTGTGCTTAACACATTCTGACGCTGAATCAAATGTGTTTCTGTTTTGCAGACTTTACTGTGGTCTTTACAGACCACAATCCACCTGCTGCGTGCACCTACAGGAGCATGCGGTCATCTTAGTGACAAAACTTACACTGAACTTTGACCTTCCTGATGGCTTGATTGACATTTTAAATGTATGTGTCTCGCTGATATGCCCTTATGTCAGTTTACTTTCAGATACGCTTGTGCCTAACAAAACGCTGACATGTAAACACAAATAATATAAGATTAACATGATTGATTTTCACAAAGTGTAAAGAATGTGTTAAAATGGAAAGAGTAATGATAATAAATGCAATGAGCAAAAATGTCTGTGCTGATTGGGTCTTCTTTAACCATCATCAATAAAACCATTTAAAGTTAAAGGGATAACATTAGTTCACTAAAAATAAAATCTGTCATCATTTATTCACTCTCATGTTGTTCAGAACCTGCTTGACTAGGGCCCTGTGATTTCCACGATGCGGAAAATGCAGACGGAGTTGCGGAATCCAGGCGTAAAAATGGAATTTGCTGTATAACACAGAATGGCACGGAATCTGGCAAATGTATTACTTCTTAAACAGAAAGTAGCGCTGAACAGCTAACAAAATGCTAATTGTGCTATGAATAACGTTAGAATTATTCAGATGCTGTTTAAATAATCTGCTTGTTTTGCATGTCTGTATTAAAAGTGGTAGATTGCGTGTACTGCAGAGTAATGCTCGTGTGGAGCTCTCAACTGCATTAAAGCTACTGTCAAACAACCTTTGCAGCGACCCGTCAAAATAAAAGTCCGGTTAACGTTTACATTTACATTTAGTCATTTAGCAGACGCTTTTATCCCAAGCGACTTACAGAGAGTTTAGGGAGCAATAAGCGATATGTCATACAGGAGCAATAATACAATAGGTGATAATACAAAGTTACTAGTTTCAGCAAAAGCCAGACCAATACCTGTTGAGAGAAAGAGAGAGGGTTAGTGTTTTTTTTTCTCATTTGTCTTGAACTTGAAAGTTATATCACCAACATTTCACCACACCATGCCCCTTAATTTTTATAATTCGACCACTTAGTACATTATTTACTTTAGTAAATGGAAGGTAATGTGCTAGTAAAATTATGAAAATAGTACTTATTAAAAAAATATTACTTTATTAAAAATAGTACTTAAAGTTAAGTAGACCTGAAAACAAAATAAAATGAACTGCTTTATTAACATGTTAAGTACATTATATTTTTTCCTTGTATGGTTCAAAGTATCCACTGTTTTTTAATATCGTTTATATAGTTTACTTATAGTATTTTTTATGTGGGCAAATATATTACTTACTATTGTACAGTAAAGAACGGAAAACACGGAATCCAGAAAAAAAGAAATTGAAAAAAATTAATTTGGGAAAAAATAAGATGGATTTGGGAAAAAACTCTATTTGACTCTGTCTTTGGAACACAAAAGAAGATATTTCGATAAATGTCTCAGTGGTTTTGTGTCCACACAATCGAAGTCAATGGGGGGAAAAAATGTTTCTTTTGTTCTGCAGAAGAAATAAAATCACACAGGTTTGGAATAACATAAGGGAGTAACTAATGGAAAATGTCCACCAATTTTTGGGCGATCAATCCCTTTAAGGCATGTATATGACCCTATATGCTGCCATATTATTAAGAATAATTAAGAAAAGTCATACTGGCACAATGTTCTCTAGTATTTCTAAAAATGCAAACAAGAGAGTAACTCCCTGTGGCAACCACACAGCTTTCTATTTTGCTACACTTTCACTATGTCTATAAATATGTGCATTTTAACAAGAAATGCTAATTATTATGCAACATATCTTCGAAGGGACATTAACTGGCAATTCAGACATCTCCTTGGATAAATACTGTATGTATTTTCATCTCCTATCGCTGTAACAAAATCTTCATCACATTGCTCCTCATCATCGCCACGTAATCAATTTCAGCTTCACCCATCACGAAAAGTCACGTCTATATTCCCACAACAGCTAAAGTATTTCAAATATGCTCTGTTAAAAGACTTTTATTTATAAATGGGGCAACAGAGAAGTGGATTGGGGTTTGGGTTTACATGGCTCGCAGCAAAACACATGTGAGCCCTGGCCTAGCCTGGTGACAGCTTTCAGCTCTCTCCGTTCTGGAGTGAAGATGGAGAAGAAACGCAGACCAAAACATCTTTCTCTCTCGCCAAATTACTTCAGAGCACAAATCTGTCTGACCTGGTATGTGGTTTGGGTTTTGCTTAAAAAAATGTTCTAATGGAATACAATTAACCATTAGGTGACCCTAAAGGGGTCAATGAATAACAGCAGGCATGAGCTACGAGAATCTGTAGCATCTTAATTTACTTAATAGATTTAAAACCAAGACACGTGGATAATAAATAATTATCTTAAAAATAAAGTCTTATTGTTATCTGATGGAAAGAATGGCAGACTTAAAAAAAGGTTTTAATTCAACAATTGTTTCATTCTATAAACGTATTAATCCATTTTTTAAAAGTGATTGTTCACTCAAAAATAAGAATTCTCTCATCGTTTACTCACCGTCTTTTCATTTCAAACCTGTATGACTTTCTTTCTTTCACAAAACACAAAAGAACATATTTTGAAGAGTGTTGTTAACCGAACAGTGGCGGCACCCATTGACATGCATTGGTTTTGTGTCTATACAATAGAAGTTAATGGGTGCCGCTGCTTTTTTCAAAATATCTTCTTTTGGGTTCTGCGGAAGAATGTAAGTCATACTGTACAGGTTTGAAGTGACAAGGTTATATAGGGTGAGTAATGATGACAATTTTTTTATTTTTTGGGTGAACTATCACTTTCAGTGGACGTTTATTTAAAGGAAATCTCATTGATTTATTTTTATGTTCTTTGATTCGTTTAAGCCTTCCTTAGGAAAGCCTAATCTATCATACTTCACTTTGACATCAATAACAGTGACTGTTTAAAATAAATTATTCACTTACGAATTCTCACAATGGAAGATAACCGAGCGTTTTTCAAAAAAGATCAAATGCAAATTTCCCCTTATGAGCAGACGGGATCTGAGGCCTCACACTTGTCACCCGTTTGTTGATATATTCAAGGAGTGTGGAATAGGCCGTTTAGGCTGACCTTGGTGTTTAAACTATCACTAATTTGAGCTGGATAACTTCCTGCTTCCATTACTCTTGCCAGCATGGCAGAGATGACAGAAGTCCCAGCGGCGCCGGCCTGATGGAGAGGAAGCAGCGCTGCGACGACGGCGCCCGAGTCAAACGCAAAGGTCAACGTCCACCGTGCACCACAATCCCCAGAGCGCCTGTTAAAACCGCAGGACAATGCAAATAGGTTTCGTCGTGCAATTTCCGCCAGCCAACTGGGTTTTAGAAGAAAGGTAATTTCTGGGGAGAATAATTTAAGATGTTTAAAGGTTAATTCGAACGTACGATCGGTTCTTCATCAAAGGTCCCACTTAAGGAAGCCATTCATCAGTGCTGTGACACCTAACGCTGCGCAGTCCCAAACCTAAACTGCGTAGAATTAAAGTTATGAAGACAAAAGCAATGGAGGTACGAGGTAACCCTTGAGCATCAAAAGAACAGGTCAAGAGCTTTTAAGAATCCCCCTTTCATCATAAGTAACAGTTTGTTTCATATTACACCGTAGAGTCTATTCTTTTAACTTTACAGAGAGGAAGTAATCCACTCATTACAACCACAATCCATCATATCTGGGAGAAAGGATTCTCTCTCTATCTTCTATTTCAGAAATGATCTCTTCTGTGTTTTGTGAGCTCTGTGTAAATGGGGAGGGGGCGGAGGGGTACATGCTGAAATGAATATTATTGTCACATCTCGAGCCAGGTCAAATTCCCCACCAAATGTGCAATTTGGAGATGACGCCTGCCACGGAAAGTCTGCCTTTAATTTGCTCTGCTGGCACACACGCTGACATGTGCATGCAAAAAAGCACATGCACACACACAGAAAGAAGGAGAGAGAAGCAAGTGTAGAACAGCAAAGTTAATAGTTTATTTGGCTCAATTGTCCATTTAGTTTATAAAGTAGGGTTGTGATACATAGATATCCGATGAGCTTTATTAAATAAAAGCTTTAAACACATTAATAGCCGCTGTAAAAATACACCGACTTGATAGCCATCTATAAATGTTTGGTTTTATTTTGATTAAGACGAGGTGGGGCTGATTTTCTCCCACCGCTCTTTTAGAACTCGGTTTGAATTGCCGTTCACAACAAAAGTTACTCCTGTAACATGATGTATTTCTCAGTGAAACTCAAAATTGCTAAACGCAAATTATTAGTACTTTAGGGGTTTTACTAGATATACAGGGCTTAATATTCTCTAGCTCAGAGGTTTTCAAACTGGGGTCCGGAGACGCCCCCAGGGGGCCACCAGAATGTTGCCCAGATTTTTTTTTTTGAGACAAGACATAAGACAGCAAAAGTTGTAAATTCTACTGAAGATTATTACAGTTTAATTTCTAAAAACAATATGTTATCTTTATAATATCACACCTAATATATGTCAAACAGTTTAAATGCTTCTTTATACAAAACATAGATTTGTATTTTAGAAAGGGGGTCCCTCGCAAAAGGTTCATCATATTTGGGGATCCTTGAAATAAAAAAGTTGCATGAACGCAGATGAGCAAACAAAATCGTGTACGGGTCACTGTTGGAACATCGGCCTGCCGGCTTCGATTAGAGAACAGGGATTGATGGGATTTTAAAAGCTGCGTTGTGTTGCAGATGTAGAGAACTATGTGGTTCTCACAGTCACTTACACTAATTGAGAACATAACATTCTTTACGTCTGTAACTGTATATTGTACCAAATTACTGTTTATTGATCAACTCATATCCAGTACATCTGGAGCCTGTTTTAAATTTCCAAGGCATTACGTGACTTTTCGAGTTACTATTAGGCTTTGTTTAACTTCATTAATCAAATGTATATTTATATACGACTAGCTCTTTATAAGGGCCCGAGTATAAATTGTAGATTTTCTCAAGAATGTATCCAGTGAGGCTTGTAAATCATTTGGCTCATAAAGTATGTAAAACTCAGTTTGTTGGTCTTTTTATGTTGGCATTTATTAAAAGCGAGGGGCCCTGCACACCACAGGTGAGCATGACATCTTGATTCACATCCATCTCTTACATTAAGGGAAAGCCTTGTAACCATCTGTTTGCATTTAATGAACAACATTCCATCACCTTTTGAATTAATGAAATATTAAACCGCAATGTTTGAAATACCTTTTCAAAAGATTTATGCATTTGACATTTTTATGTCTTGTTTTCGGAAACAATGTAAATCGAATGTAAATCCAATTGTCATTTTCAAGGTTTTTTTTTAGAAAATGTTTTCTTACTCAAAAGCTAAGGTAATGCAATGATTATACAAATGAATATACCAATCATACATAAGCACATTTTACTTATGCCCATGATAGCAGCCTTGCTGATATTCAGCATTAGTCTTGCCTGTATGATATTGATCATATTTAAGTTTTAGCGTGTTGATGTCAGACAAGGTTGCTGACTCTTGCGAAGTCACTTTAAAAAAAAAGCTTTCCTATGTTCGTTGTTGTGCACTAAGGCTTTTTTGAGCAGGGAGCAGCAGCTTGTGCTCAAGCTGTGCTTCTCTGAGGGGAGCGCAGTGGAATTTAGTGCATTTCCCCTTTTCGTGCGCTGGTCTTGTTCGCTTGCTGCCAACTCTGGGCTCCATTTGGACTCCACATGGATTCTTCCCTCAAGGGTCACCATGAGAACGAGCAGATCGATAATTAGAAAAGCAAAAATGGAAGGCTGTGGACATGGAGGGCAGAGTGCAGTATTAACACACTGGGGAATGGCTGACGAATCACAGACTATTATGACAGCTCTAAACAAACCAGGGGATGGCAGAGGGACAGACAGTGATGACTGGGTAGGGACAGGCCAGTCTGACACCCACCCAATGGTCATAAATGTACGGCTTTACATATTTGTGACCTTGCATGTAAAATCCAGGCTAAAGTCTCAGAATCTAATTCTGAGAAAGCGGGCATCAAAGTTTGATTTCAAACATTAATTTTACAAAGATTTCCATGTTTGACGTGGTATAATTCAATTAATATTAATCATGTTAAGGGTATATGTTTCACAGAGTTTTTTTCACATTACGATTTTATGTAGAAAACAGTAAAAAATGATTTTATCTGCGGGTTTTCACATGTAGTGGGTTCAAAAAGTCCAAATGTTCTTAGTGTATATGTTTTTTTACTTGAAAATTTTAATATTAGCATTACTTGTTGAGTGACGCTGAATTGGAAAAACAAAACACTTTTACATATTTCATTCAGTACCTCCCCCAAATTCCTGACCAAACAGCTCTCATCCCCCATTTACTGCCATAGTAGGGAAAATAAATATGGGAGTCAATGGGGGATGAGATCTGTTTGGTTACTGACATTCTTCCAAATATCTTCCTTTGTGTTTAGCAGAACAAAGAAGTTTATACAGGTTTGGAGTAAATGGGGACAGAATTTTCATTTTTGGGTAAACTATCCCTTTAAGACTCTTAGTAAAGCACTTTGGTCAACCTTGTGACTATTTTATATGTGCTATATAAATAAAGTAAACTGGAAACTTAGACACTGCATAAAACTAAAAGACACTCCTAAATTTCCTCATACTGAAAATAAATGCTGTAAAATTAAAATAGTTATTTGAAACGAGTAAGAAAGAAAACAGAATTGATGACAACGACCTGTGCAGCAGTTTTCATTGCTTTACCAAGTCTTGGCCACAAGATGGCCTTCAAATCAGCAATCAGTCTTGCACTCTCTCACTGCAAGGTACAGGCCGTGGGTGGCAGGTACCACGTGTTTTTCGTGACCCCAAAACATTTGACAACAATTAGTTTATTTCCATGTTGTTGTGGGCAAAATCTGAAGGTTGAGCTTGTTTTGTAAATTAACTGGTAACTAACACATAATTATGCAAGTGCTGCTCCAGTAGTGAAAATTGTTTCCTCGTTTATCAGAGAAAAAAGAAAGCAAAATATGTTGAAATCTCAATTCTCAGTGCTCAGCTGACTCATGTTATGCCACAGTGTGTAATTATTTTAGAAAGAGTTTCAAATACCATCAACATGAAAAATAAGCTTACATCATAGTCAGATTCCGATATGATCCAAACCCAAACACATCTTTACAACTGATTTTGGTGAATGAGACTTATGTTAAGTTATTTTCTTGTCACATTGTATACATTCCTCGCATTTTCTCCTTATTCTTTCAATATAAATACCCCCATATTTATTACATCATACTGTTCCTTCAGTTGTGTAACTAAAATAACGTTTAACGTCTTCCCTGTTAATGTGATTCTTATGGTTACACTTTAAATGGATGTAGCAGGAATAGAAGCAGCCTATTTAGACACAGTCAGGTTGTCTGTGACGTGATAAAGGTAGCGCAAGTGGTGTTTCGGTTACTTACAGAGTTGTTTGTCATTTGTTTTGAGTTGTTTCAGGGAAGAAATAACTGAAAACGGGAGTTTCACGGGAGAAATAACTGAAAACGGCAGTTTCACGGGAGATATATACGGGAGGGTGACGGGAGACGGGTATGAAAAACGGGAGACCCGAGGCCAAAACGGGAGAGAGACCAGTAGCCTATGTTTGACTGACGAACAAGCGCCTCGATTGTCATGTAGTTTTCGTAGTCACGTTTGATTATGAGTGGCGCGGCGCGCATGGGATTTCTAAGAAATTAATCTCTCAGGCAATAAAATAGAAACAACGATTTTTTTCTGCATTTAAACACGAATGATGTTGTTACATCTACTCCCTACATAGTAATATTTTTTGGAGTGAGTAAGTCAAAGTGCACATATGAAATGAAAATTCGGCCATTTACTCACCTTCGAGTTGTTACAAATCTGTATAAATGACTTTGTTCTGATGAACACCGAGAAAGATATTTGGAAGAATGCTTATAATAGATAATAGACATGTACAATGGTAGTCAAAAGTGTCCCAGAACTGTTTGCTGTCCTACATTCTTCAAACTGTCTTATGTGTTCAACAGAACAAAAAAAAAGATAAAGTAATTTTTCCTACTATGGGAGTCAATGGGGAGATCTGTTTGGTTATATAAGCAAACATTGGCGGCAAACTTGATTTGTAGTGTATATTTTGATGCTTAACTGCTTTGATGCTTGCACTCGTTTGATATATCGTATCGCGCTCTCGTGCAGCATCTCCTGTCCTGGCGCGTGCAATAACCGGAGCGCTGCCCAGCCAGCAGTGTTTTATTGAACCACGGGGGGTTGTGCGTTCACTCTATACCAATGACTGCTGCGCATCCTGAAACAATGAGTCACGTTTTCTGTCATCTACAATATAACGACACAGTTTTTACCTTATTTTGATGTTTTGGACCACACACACGATAATATGGATTTATAAGGAGGCGCAAGAGAAATAGACTGGACTAATATGGACAGGGCACCGTATGATGAGCGACACAACGGGGATGTCGAGAGGTATGAAAGGTCTCTGTGAGCCAGCCCTCAATGAAATCTATGAATATACGTCATTTTGCTGTGTTATTTTTATGCTATTTAAGAGATTTTTGTTTGTGACGTGCTGTCTCGAAACAGTTAATATAACTGTTACGTTTATTTTCATGAATATAAATGCAGACCAGTAAAAGACTGCCTATGCTGCAAAGGGTAATGATCACCTGTCCATGTGTACTTTGTTATGGCTTAATTAAAACAAGCCTTTTCATTTTTTTTCTTTAAAACCCAAAGAGTCTAATTGTATTGTAACAAAATGGGAATAATTTGAGAAACATGGTTTGTACTTAAATAATATAATAAAACCATGGTTAATTTTCCTAAAGGTAGATGTGCATATACATAGATATGTACTTTGATGTTATAATTACTTTACATTTCTTATATAGCCTAAACAACGATTTGTTCCAGCAGGTCTTATCACTGTTCAGAAGGTCTGGCTTTATTCAGGGGGTCTACAGGGTTTGTGCAGGGTTAAATATTATTTGACAATTGTGGATTTTCATTAATCACATAAATGACCATCTGATACTTTTCAAGTGCTTGAGAGAACCATTAGAGGAAATGATGTGTAAGTGCGAGCAGGTAGCCAAATATTGATGGAATTTGTGTATTTAAATATAAAGTTCGGTCAAAATAGTGATCGACAAAAAAATCAAAAATCATGTTTGTGGAGGTCCTGTAAAATTTTATCTAATTTGGATTGTTTTCACTGAACAGATTTTTTTGTTGTTGTCTGTAGTGAACATAATAGAACATTTAGTTTCTAGAGCTGGTAAATCCTACAGAATATGTGAGAGCAGTCATTTTACTATATTATCTGGTCATTAACTTCTTGGAAGAATTGTAATGCTTGATGGGTTTTGAATGTTGAAAATGATCGTTCCTTTCATAATGTTGCATCCGCTTCGTAATGACTTAATAATTGACATAATATTCTGTCTGCTTTTAATTCTGCTGCTGCAGATGGATGCATAACAAGGAATCGTAAGAGTTACACAACTTCATTGACAGATTGTAAAAATGTAATTCTGGAGCCCATCACCTCCCTCCCATTAACACACACACACACGCACACACACGCACGCACGCACACACACACACACACACACACATATAGAATGAAGGACATATTTCCTGTTTCTAATCAGCCTGACTGTTAACAGTGAAGGGATTGCCTGGAATTTATTCTACACAGATGGAAACCCAGAGGTTTCCTGTCACTGCTACAAATTCACTGTATATAAGACATGTAAGCGTGAACCATTCCACCAATGAAATGATTAAATAATAATAACCGTGGCATGTCCTCTCACACACCATGTAATAGTCAGTAAACGTAACCATAACATGTGCGGTCATAGCCTTTTGAAATGTATATAATAGTTGTGGAATTCCACCCGTCTTATGTTTAAAAATACATTATGCAGATAACGAGCTTGCTTAGTCTTAATATGTTTATGCACCACGCTCTGTAAATATAGAGGTTGTGTGATGTCACAGATGTCACGAAGTTTCACCTGATCTCTAAGGGAAAATGTTCCCTAGTATGGAAGAATCTGCTTCTGATATGAAACAAACTGTTTGTGGTTTAGTTCTAGAATCTTGTGGTTCTCCGTCAGTCATACACCGGCAGCTGGCCCCGGGCAGCTGTTCAAACACAGGGGTTTTAGATTGAAGGGTGGGAACACGGTGCAGTCTCAATGGTAATTACAGGGTCACAGCAGCTCCTGGGTTAGATACACTACTTCTTGCTCAGTTATTGAAGATATAGCTAACTTTAGTGTGCCTGTGAGTGTTCCTCTAGATTTCCGTACGTAGAGATCGTAGTTGTGTTTACACCTCGAATCGCAGAGCATCTTAAATCATTCTGTCGAGCTGTGGCGAGTTCAAATACAGTCACATGCTGACTATTCCTAAAGGGGAAAGTGTGGTATTTCTCAGGCCCGCACGAAGAATAACAGCAGGCTTAATACGGAATAAAACGTGGATGACCATGAACAGACGATGATGAACAGTGAGCAGCGTTTTCCAATGTAAATGTAACCGAGGGAAGATATTGTGATTATGTAACATGGCTGGCACAGAACACCCTGGTCGGCATTGCTTATTCTCCTTATACCCGGCTGCAGGAAAAAAGTAGCTCATAAGTGCTAAAAAGTGCCAGAACTGCTGAGCTTCATTTAACAGCTTTGTGGGGTTTAACTAGGCTCAAGTAGATGACACAAATATCTTGCTTTATCATTCACTTCCTCTATGAGAATTCATGTATTTGAACATTTATGTCAATATTTCTCTGACTAAACCATTGTTGCGCAACTCGCCAGCCTCTCCCCACCTGACTGGAAAACATGTCATGCTATTTCCATTCTAGTCTCCTTGAATTTAGTCACACACACGCAGGAATGTAGCAATCATGTAACAAGACAGAAGCGTACTGTTATGTCTGCGTTACGCGTTTTCTGTCAGGCTAATTTTTTTGTTTTTCATAGTCTGTCTGTGCTATTGAACTTAGCAAAAGTTTCTCATCCTCAGTGGAAAGACTAATCCTGTTTTTATCTAGAGACCTGTCTAAACCTGAGTCCCCAGAGACTCCGCCCCTCAGTGTCAGCTATCTGCTAGACGCTAACAGCTGGGGGCGAATAGCCCATTTGCAACTTAAAGGATGCTCCTCATGCCTGGGCAGGAAGGCCCTGTTGCAGCGGTTGAAAACCACGCGCACACCCTCCTCCCCATACCTACCGCCATACACAGAGAAACCTGTCTTTGAGCGTGCATGAACAAATCAGCCTTTCATGGCAAGTTAGTGGTGCTCAGTGTGCGTGTACCCTCACCTCTGTGCTGTTTACCTCTTGTTTCGCTGACTCCTGGTCTGGCCTTGCCACGTCAAATGACCATCTCTTGCCTGCTGTCTAGGGAAAAATAGTGGCTCTGCGTATGTGTGTGTATGTGTGAGTGCTTGTTTGGTTGGACTCCTGACCAGCCTGGTCTATGGAAATGAAGAGTTTTTCGCTAAAAGACTGGATTGACATCAGAGCTGCAGAGGAGCCTGGATGTTTCCCTCTTTAGGAGCTGAGGAATAGTTTGTTCCTGTCTGTTCTTTTTCAACTTTGGCGTGGTTTGGATGGAGCGAAGATGAGTGGATTTCTGTATCGTGGCAGGTAAGGGATTTACCTATGACAGAGCTGCAACCGTATATCTCAGTCTGTTTTTGAGGAATTTGTTTTAGGAATGTTGTGTTACGGCCTGACTTTGGAACGTGTTTGTTGTTCAAATAGGAATCAGAGCTGCTCAGAGTAATTCCAAAATATGTAAATGTGCTGTTTACCCGACTCACAGTAAAACTGAATTTGCTGCGTTGGTTCAGTGTAAACAAGATACTAACAAGTTGGATCTTGTAATGCAACTGCACACGGTTGGCTGTTTACGCAAGGAATGTGAATACTGTAGACTATGCCCCTAAGTTTATGTAATACTACTGTTCAAATAACATTCTCATGTGGACAACGTGTCCATTTGTCACTGTGGAAGGGGTCTTGATTTCTCACCGATGTGACCCAGAGCAGGTGGTCATGACTCGGGGGTTTTCTGGGCGTATGAATTTGTTGGACTTCCTTTTTTCCCTTCATTATGGAATATCCCATTGCAAACATGCCTCTTTACAAAAACAACAGGGAATGTTGGGAATTGAATTGATCTGATGTCCCATCCCCCAGAACATTCTCACCCTTAAATTAGTGGGAGCAAACCTGCAGACACGGTGAAGTTGTTGACACCCTCAGCAGTCTGTCATCTGTGCGTGAAAAACCATCTGTTTGTGTTGCTTTTGCCTGCTGGACCCTCACATCGAGCTCGTGGTGGAGTTATCTCTGTGGGGCTTTAAAGCAATGTGAGATGTTTTGGGCGATTTGGAGACTTCTGGTGATCTTTAAGTGGATTGATAGGCCTCATGTAAATTAGACCCATTCTCACCACCTTTGTCTGTGAGATTAAAGTGAAAAAGACAGATGGCCCCATCTGTGTTACAACTGCCTGGCCTGTATTATGGTTATTAGTATTGTCTGAGTCTAGTTAAATGACAAGTGTTAGGAGTTCATGATAGGCAGTCATTATCTAAAGGAAATGGGCAAATGCCTTCATGAACTCATTGGTGCTTTGTTTTTAACAAACCATGGTAATAAGGCAATGTTTTTTTCTCCCAGACTAACATCCATGTGTTCTCTCTGCACACACGCTCAGAACTTGTGAGTTATTCATTTAAAAACAGCACCGCAGTCAGTTTTGTGTGGTGTTTTAGACATGTGAGCATGAGAAAGCAACGTCTTACCGCATTACTCTATTAGAGGCATTAGAGCGCGCAACACGCAGCTGATTCTTAGCTGTCTCATGACAACAATATGTGATGTCTTGTGATAAATGTGGTATTGTACTAAAATAAAATAAAATAAGACAGACAATTAGATACATAGAGCATATATACTGTAAGTCAAGCACTCAAGCAGTGAGTTCATGCGTAATATGAGTGCTCGTCTTTCTCAAATGTCCTAGTGTCAATTTGTGCTGATGATTTGCAATCTGAGCAGCGTTTTAGACCATGTGGGCACCGATCAATAAGAAAGTGCTTTGGAGGTTAAATATTAATGGGTGGAGGAACAACACTGAGCGAGCCCTGAAATCTGAAAAGGGTGTCTTGTATCAAGAGTGGGGCAAAGTTTCTTTATTTTCTCATTGTGTTATGGTTATGATGATTATTATTGTATGTTATGGTGGTAAACGATTATATAACCAATGACACATTGTTTGTTTCAGACACTGTAATGGGCATAAGGCGAACCGGCCTAAGAGCATGATCAACATGAGTGGTAAGTATATAGTCCCACTGGTTTGACTTGCATTGTACTCATACGCCTGGAGGCAACTGTTTTATGATTTGCTGTATAGAATGGATAGTCCTGATCCTCAATTCTGATTGGACCTGCTTCATTTGAAGTCGACAACTTACAATATGACCACAGATTCAAAATACAGGGATAGTTTAACCCCCCAAAAAATTCTGTCATCATTTACTCACCCTCATGTTGTTTCAAATGTAAATGTATACATTTCTTTGTTTTGGTGAGCACGAAAGAAGATATTTAGAATAATACACCAAACCAAACCAGACCATTCTAGGGCACCATTAGCTACCATAGTAGTTTCATTTCCTACTATGGAAGTCAGTTGTGCCTCAGAACTCAGAACATTCTTCCAAATATATTTTTTTGTTCAGTGGAACAATAAAATGTATACAGGATTAAAACAACTGAATAAATGATGACAGAATTTTCATTTTTGCGCAAACTATCCCTTTAATGTGCTTTTTTGTTTAGCGCCCAAAGACAGTTATGCTTTCTGTAGTTCCTGTATTTATATATGTTGTAAATAAAACCTCTTATCCTAGTTAAACCACTGCAGTCTTTACTGTCTTACAGTTTAAATGAATGGGTTTAAATTCAGCTCAACCATTTCTAAAGCAAGTCCTTTACCCATAAACCCCTTAGTAGTTGGAACAGCTTGCTTGAGTCTCCTTTTGTGAATTGTTCTTGGTGAATCGCTTTGAGCTCTGCTGCTTTGTTCTACTGCCTATTTTCTGAGACAAATCTGTAAAAAGCTTTTTCACAGATGTTAAACTGTCCCCGTCCCCGTCTCCTCCCTTCTTTCTTCCTCCGCAGGAAAACACACAAAAAGGTTTAATTCAGGGCATACTTATGTGTTGTTAATAAAAGCGCGAGGCTAATGGCCAAATTGTGTTTAAGTTAAAAACAAAATCTCACTGTGAGCCTGTTTGGCATTTCTTTGGCACGGTAAATGTCTCTGTTTGGTATGCAGGCTTCTCTAATATGCCTCCGGGCTCACTTCCAGTACACATCACTGGTACATATTAAATAAAAATCCTTTAATAAGCTTTAATGAGGCCATGCCATGGGTTTAAAGAACTGCAAGAAGTTTGGGCCTTGCCAGTGTTTCAGTGATTATGCCCTGTGGGGGCTCTCCTCTCCTCTCATGCTGAGAAAAAAAGAAACATAATTTTAGCCCTGTTCCTGGAAGCTTTTTTCTGTAATGGTTTGGCACAGTTGTGCTCTCATGTATGTGTACTTTTTATATTGTTCTATGTGTGTGTGTGTGTGTGTGTGCGTGCGTGCGTGCGTGCGTGCGTGCGTGTGTGTGTGTGTGTGTGTGCATATAATATTATTAGGGTTGTTAGTTTCTAATATTAAACTTTAAATGGCTTTCACAGACTTCTACCCGGTAGTTTTTATTAGAAGTCATTTTGTTGTTGTTTGAACTGTGGTATGGCAGTAAGCTGAGCTGTGGGGACTATGTGGGCGAGGCAGGTTTGAGTCTGGCATGCAACACCTTCTGATCCCATTTGCCCCCTGATCTCTACAGTATATATAAAATACATTTTCCCTGTGAGACTCTAACTGTTGGTTGTATTTTCAACAGATTCCCCTAATGATGACACCGAGAAGATCTCTGTACTTCAGACACCTAGTGTGAGAGAGTTTGAACAGGTAGGTGCTTGCTTCATTTTCTCCAAAATGGGCTTCAACTGCAAGCATGTGAAAAACAGTGTTTTCCACTGTTCTGAGAGTGTTGATATATGGCGTTTGCACGCAGTGACCCAGCAAACCAACAGATAGCCAGCTTAAAATGATTTAGCCAGCGATCAGAAATCATTTGAGTAATTGGAAGGGTATTGCTTAGTGTTCCAGTTCTGACATGTCAATAGTTTGTTTTTCTTTCTGGAAAGGCACAGTTTTGAACATCATCACTATTGACACGTTCTTTCAGCTTGTTGCCTATTCCAATCTAATGGTCCCTGTTGTTGTCTAGTAAACACAGTGGAATCCCTCAAGTTTCCCAACAACTCTGTGTACACTACACTGAGTGAAATCTCATATGGTTTTTGTAGGGGGGTTTTATGTGATTTCCATGAAACACATAATGGAGCAAAGCAGGATCTGGAATGTCTTCTGTACACACACTGCCATGGTCGATCTGTAGGTGAAATGCTTTCTGGGAAGGGAGCCAGCCTGTTATGGCTGTGATATAACTTCAGCCCTGCTACCTTCAATTATGAGAGACCTTTATAAAACACCCCAGTTTTTTTTACCTGATAGAAGTTTAGGAGTGTGTCTGTGAATGTGTGTGTATGGCTTGGCAAAGAACTTTACGTTTTGAGGCCAAAGAAATAAGGTTTCTGAGACTGTGTCAACTTCAGAATTTCTTTTAGCGGCATCTAGCTGTGAGGTTGCGAATTGCAACCTCACTCCACCCCTCCCTTTCAAAGCACTATGGTGGCTGACACTGAACTAAGATGTTTTCAAGTTTTCGCTTCTTTGCTGAAGGACATAACGTATTTACGAAACGCGCTCTGTAGAGCAGTTTGTCCGTTTAGGGCTACTGTAGAAACAAAATGGCGAATTCCATGTAAGGGGACCTGTGGTGTATGTAGATAGAAATAGCTCATTCTAAAGTAATGAAACATAACGCTTAATTATGTAAGGTCTTTATACACCTCTGAAGACATAGTTAAGTATATGATGTTGTTTCTGTCAATAGATCCTTCAAAATTACAAATTGGAACTTTAAGTTATCCAGATAATTAAAAAAAAAGTTAGCAAAATAGAAACATTTTCACTGAAGGTCTCAGACTTTTAGATCCTGTACTGTTCTTCTAAAGTTTGTTTTGCAAGTTTTAAGTTGGCACCGTTATTGAAGTATGACCCACTTAGTGCTGAATTTCTCAGACTTATCTGTAGCAGAATTTCCATTGAATCTGCATATTCAAACCTGCCTGAACAGAAATAGCATCTCATCCCAGATTTGTTATAGCTGAAGCCATTAAAGCGTTTTCGCTAATGTAACATACTAATGTGGTACATACAGTGTGTGCTTTTTTGTTTTGTGTGTGTATGTTTGTATCTGTAAGATTTCAACGAGAAGTACTAGTGATCCTTTCTCTGTGGATCTGATGATCGTGCATTCGGCCTCTATATTCCACTGATCTGTCAAACCTTTCCACACTAGCTCAAGAAAATATGAATCTGTCAAAATAGCTACCATTTGTAAATGTCAAACAGCTCGATGGGGTGTGATTGAAAGTTAGAAAGTAAAAAAAACACTTATTCAAGTAGCTCTTTCTGCAGCATTTGAGAAATTGAAAGCATATGGTTGCCTGAGAAGTGATTCAAAGTGACCACAAAGGCACAAACATTGATATAAAAAGAAGGTTGTGTATAATTTGGACTATTAAAACCTCAGGACAAATTACAATTCCTAATCTGTTATATTGCCCTTGTTTTGAAGTCTTGGCAGGACTGTGGAGATTTTGACAGGCTCTGTCAGGACCAGATCATTTCTTTTCATTGTGGCCTGGCCTTCTATGTACCTCTATTGCGGCCTGGCCTTCTGTACACCTTTCAGTATTAGTAGCCAACATTCAGAATGCAATGAAAAACAAGAGCTCTCTAGAGTTTCTGAGCTCATCCTCTGCTTCTCTCTTTCATTTTTAGTCTGTCATTCAGATTCAGAAAATAGGTCAATGTTTTTCACGTGAATAGCAACAGGTACCTTAAAGCATTTGTGCTTATTGTCTGATGTTTGTCACCGAAGCAAAGTAACTAAAGGCAGGGGCGGACTGGGAAGCAAAAACGGCACTGGAGTTTTCGGCCCACATTGGCCCTTCACCTTTTTCGTTGACCGGGGGGGAGCAGGAGAGTTTGATAGGATCAGCCCTCCACCATTTCTGTCGACGGGGGGGGGGGGGGGAGGGGTGACGTGCCTTCGCGTTAATATCGTCCGCCTGTCCGGCCCGAACGTCCATTACATCCCCATACATTAGCGGCACACTGGGAAAATTTCCGATACTCCAGATGGCCGCAGTTCTGGACTTTGACAATATGTCCTATTGGTCAGTCCGCCCCTGACTAAAGGTCTAATCACAAATTTTTAATGAAAAAGCTTCTTTTGACATTTTAAAGACATGTTTCAAGTGCTTGGGTCAGTGTGGTGAATTTTTCCAGTCCCAGCACAGTAGGCTAGTGCATCCTTCACAAATGATTACCCAGAACCAACCTGCAAGATGTAGAATCACACCCTATGCAAATAGGACACATATGCCGTTACCTTATTTTCATAATTACTTTAGTGAATCAAACAATGCTAGTAGCTGGCACAATTTATTCATATTGAATTTCCCCTCTTTTTGTTAGTCGTGGGATGGATGGACCCTACAGTGTGCTGAGCACACAACTGAGCAGTGCCAACTGAAGTGGCTGTTTTGAAAAAAAAAAAACTAACCCTCTCTCTTTCTCTCAACAGGTATTGTTTCGGCTTTTGTTGAAACTAGTAACTTGGTATTAGCACCTATTGTATTATTGCTCCTGTGTGACATATCGCTATATTGCTCCCTTAACTCTCTGTAAGTCGCTTTGGATAAAAGCATCTGCTAAATGACTATATGTAAAATGTAAATGTTTTCGAGGCAGTGTGACGTTGAATAAATTAGCTTTATAATCTTTATTTACCTATTGTAGAAAAATTTGATGACCCTTTATAAGGTTGGATTTGTTATTATTATTAAATGCTTTAGCTAACATGAACTAACAATGGGCAATATAGTTTTTCAGCATTTATTAGTCTTTGATACTATTAGTTAATGCCAATACAGTTGTTCATGCTAGTTTATTGTGTATTAACTAATGTTAACAATTACGACTTTTATTTTTCATATATTTTTCATATATAAATATTTATATATATTTCATATGTATTACTGAAATTTACATGAACACAAAAAAAGATTTTGAAGAATGTTGGTAACCAAAAACCAAATGGTCCCCATTGACTTTTATTGTATGGACACACAACCAATGGATGTCAATGGGACCAACGGTTTTTGGTTACCAACATTCTTCGAAATATCTTCTTTTTTGTTTTTCAAAAGAAAGAAAGTCATACAGGTTTGAAATGACAAAATGGTGAGTAAATGATGACAGAGATGTCACCTTTGGGTGAACTATTTCTTAAATAAATGGTAGTTGACAAATCAATGAACGTATGGTGTGAAAGCAAAATATGGAAAACAAATTGTTAATAATATATTATTTTGTATTATTATTATTATTATTTATATTTACAATAAAAAATGGTACAAGCGACATCTTCATTGTTAGTTTTTTTCTAAATTTTTGCTGTCACGCCATTGGACACATTTACCGTTTATTTGTCAACTAACCAAAATGCTGTTAGTTCATGTTAGCTAATGCTAAGTAACTTATTGAATAGTGTTTCCATTTTGACTAATGTATGTTAGTCGCACTATTTTTGTTTCATATTGGTATATTTGTATATTTTTAACTCAAAGTGTGTGGCTTAAAAGGTTTATAATTCCATTAAAATTCTATTTAATCTTTAGCCAAGTGCACCATCCTCAGAATATAACAACATGCACGTGGCTCTTTGCGGAACTTCTCTCAAGCTATATATATGGAAAGCCATTGTTTTCTTCTCACTGTTTTCACTCTCTCTCTCTTCTCTCTCTCTCTCTCTCTCTCTCTCTCTCTCTCTCTCTCTCTCTCTCTCTCTCTCTCTCTCTCTCTCTCTCTCTCTCTCTCTCATCTCACTCAAATTCATCTGGATTGTTGGGATATTATTCTCTGACATAGAGTGATACCTGATACAGTTATTCCAAATAGCTTTCATTTCCAATATACAGAGAGCCTGGGAAAAAAGGTTAGGATTTGTGTAGATGGTATGCAGCACTGAATTTATCCACCAGCTTTGTGAGTGTCTGGTACTGCCCTCTACTGGGTTGTACCGATCACACCATCCTATACGATCCACCCCCTGACCCCATTTCCTCTTCCCTTCCCTCTACGCTCTCAGTGATCAGCACCATCAAGCATACATTGAGAAAGCTCAGGCAGACAGCCTAATTCAAGCCAGATCTACACAGGAAATCAGTGGACTGCATCAGAGGGACTGAGCCATCACGCTGAGTAAATTATGGAGACAGTCATGGTTGATAATGATAGTGTTAGATCTAATCTGCACCATGCCTGTCTACAGAAGGGATGCGTTTCTTCAGAAGAACGTGTTCTGTATGCTACTGATGCATTCTCACAGATTACTTTAGGTATAATCTGAAGTGTAAAACTGCATGCAGGAAGAAATTTGGGAATCTCTGGAGAAAAACACATTTGGAGTATCAGGATGTTATGTATATGTGACAAAAAAATAATTAAGAAATTGAAAAAAAATGAGATTTCAGATCAGATCTGTTTCGAGCAGCATGCACACCGTTGACTGTTCACATTCATAAGCATTTTCCTGTAAGTCTGCATTTCAGTATTTGTATATTTGGGTCCATATGGGAACAATTACAAAAAAATATGCCGGGTGGGGGAAAACCATATTTTTATGAATCGCTTCAGCACTTAGTGGCAGATCTCATGCCGCAATTATTGTACAATAAAGCAAATACATTTACTAAGGTCAAAGAACCAGCAAACCAAACTCTACTCGGTAAATCTTGACAGTCGCTGGCCAAACTGAACAGCAGAGCTGAATAAAAAATGATGAAACATTCAAATTTACAGATTTAATGAGACCTCAGATGATAAATGGATTGCGGTCGGATTCCTGAATGACAGAAAGATTGGCCGAGTCTTTTTTCCCTCCATTTAAAAGGCTCTTAAATCATGAATCAAACTGTTCTTAATTAAATGTAACCTGTCTTTTGTGAATGCCAGCTGTCATATATCAGTGTACTGAGTCACTCTGTAAATAGAAATGAGTACTGTAGGCCAGGCCTGTGACACACAACCCCAGTGACTTGCTTGCAACAAAAATAGCAAAAGCCCTTTGAAGAGAAGAAAATCATTTTATGCATTTGTTTTATTCATGTATTTCTGTTTATAGTAATTGAAGGATGGAATTAATTAAGCAGAAACAACCCTTTAAGTAGAAGGTTGCTGTATTTTTTAAAGTTCATTTTTATTCATTTCTACATATTTAACCCTTCCATGCATGAATTTATGAAAGCCAAGGTTGGGATTTTTTGTGTTTTTTTCTTAAGGGAATGTTTTGTTTTTGTTTGAAAAGCTAATGCTATAGCTGTCCACTGTAGTGACCTCTTTTTATGATAGGATTAAATTTAGAACACCAAAAATGTTGATGACTTGACTTGCACTCGGGTGTATCCAATTTTTTTCAAATAATATGTAGTCTACAATACGATTGTAAGATCAGAATGAAAATGTGAACTGTAATTGTTTTTAACCTTATATGTTTATGCCGCAGATGCTGTTAGTTATAACAGGATTTTTTGGTAAGAAAACAATAGTTACATGCCCAAAATTAAAAGTAACATTTTATTGAAATTTGCATACAACCTCATGGGTTATCAGTTTTTGACCCTTTTGTCTCATAAGTGTTTCTTACCATTAAAATAAAACAGAACTGACTGTGTTAGTGTGTCCAGTGTCAAAAAAATGGTTGCCTCTTTTTATCTTAAATATACAATCTGAATTATTATTTCTCTTAATTATAAAATCATGACATAGAAACAAGACATACATTATGATAGTGTAGAAAAAACATACATTATTACATAGGAAAAAAAGAATAGATTCATTTTTTATTAAGAAAAAATATCGCATGTAGAAAAATATCACAAGTTTTTTTTCACTTTAGAGAGCATTCCTGACTAATTTATTTCTAACCTTAATATTTATTTTTCTTTTTTGAGAGCCATGTTTAGTGGTAACCATTGTATAAAATTTCATTGTCCAGTTGTCTTCCAGATGTCTTGCTGCTGGATTCCTCAAACAGCTCTGTTTTGTTCCAGCGTTTAGTGGTTTGCCTCTTTATTTCGTGTTGTGTTTCAGCGGCCCTCTCAGGTTCTGCAGTTTATGCAGTTAATTCTGTCAACTGGCCAATATTCATATATATTCTTTGGTTCTTTGTGCCGTGGTCGCGCTCTCGCGTGGTAGTTTGGAACGGTAATAATACTAATTTCACTCTTTCCTGAGGGAATCTTAAAGGCCGTGAGATCATATTTTGAGATCTCAGTCCAGTTTCGTGATCAAAAGCCCAGGGTTGTGTTTTTTTTCAGGCGAGGGCGTAATCCGATTTTGAAAATATACCTAACGTCGACTTTAATGAGCTAACTCAAGTGCCCCATACCCCCTGTGAAAATATCCTAACTGCCTATGAAATACAAGAATTGAACCATCAAACCGTTGTTAAAGCACTCTGGGCTGGATGGATGATACTGCAAAGGGCCATTATGTGTTCTGGCTGGTTCTGGTGAAAAGGTGGGCGGCTAGGGGCCCGGGAGGACGGAATAACAGTGTTTGTAAATACCTCTCCAATTATCGGTAATGCGCCACTAATAGGAACCAGATGAGCGTTTATTTAATTTGTCAGGAAGGTAGAATTAAGAAGAGAAAATCTCTCCGCTTTAGCCAGTCATGCGACCACGCCGAGTCCGTATAGAGCTCTTATTCCAGCGTGTTTGTGTTGTTCTTGTTGAATGTTTTTAAAGGTCATAATCAAAAATAAGGTCGGTCAGGAAATGCCGGGGGTCGACTTATCCTGTCTAATTGGATTTTGTCTACTTTTTTATTCTTTCACACACAACTGAGACGGAATAGCCTAAATCAGATCAAGGTTATTTTATAGTAAAAAAAGAAGTCGTTCATGGTTTAAGCACCACAAATCCAAGGCCAAACCGATAACAAGTCTGTCTAATATCATGTTGTAATATTGAACAAAATATATATAATAATATTAAAAAATATATATTTGGACACATTTTTAATGTTACAAAAATGTCAAAAGGTTACAAACATTACAACTCATGTAAAACCTACATCCGATTTTTTAATTCACAGAAATTTATGTGCACCACCCGTGCTATTTTATGTACAGGCTGTTGAAAACAAACTTGATTATATCTTAGACATGTAAACACCTTATAGTGTTTTGTTTTTTTCTTAGAAAGCAGCAGGACATATTATCTCTGTACTATCACAACAAGTTTTTCGTTGCATAACCCAGATTGAAAAAAGCCTTTTGTGGCCAGAAACACTTGGCTGAATGTGTTGACTGCAGATGATCATTAAAGCTTGAAAGGAGGAAGCCACAAACGATTTCTCCCTGTGCTCTTTTGAATATATAGTGTTTGACAGTAGTGCCTTCAAGCATTGCTCTGTAATTAGATGTAATGATATGTGGTAAAGATTGAAATAAGACAGGCAGCATAGTCCTGTACAATGTGTATATACGTTTATCTATTTTTCATTATCTTTTGACAAATATATTTATATACACATGTAGCACTTTGACGGTCACACAAGTCTTTCCACAAGGGCCTGTTCTCTGTATAAATCATTTTCAATACCACAAAAGCGGGTTAGTGCATTAACATTTACCCTAAAGCAAGGTCTGTGATTGTTTATTATCGTTTACTTGTATATAAATGGACATACTCACTCAGACCCATGTCATTTTATTTTACGAATGTATTGCTGTTTGTGCTTAAAGGTGCATTCGTAACTTAAAGAATCACTTCATATCTGTTCGTTATAACTGGTTTGAATATTCTTTTTAAAGCAGCGAGTTATTGTCAGGAATCTGTTCTGTGTTTCCCAGTTATTTTGGACTCTTATGTTATTTCCTGTTGTGTGCCATGTTTGTAGTCCTTTGTAGTTTTTCTTGTTAATTAGTGCCCCAGGTGTTTCTTGTTTCCTTTGTTACCCCAGTGTATTTAAACCTAAGTGTTTCCTTTGATTGGTTGTCGGTCTTTGTTTTATGCTTTATCCAGTCTGTGGTTCATGAGGCGGTTTGTCTATAGATTACCTTGGTTTAGTTTTGTCTTGTATTATTTCATTAAATCTTTTACTGCACGTGGATCCGCTTCCTGTCTGGATTACTCAGTGTCACAGTTATTAAGTTCAATGCGGACACTGTTCTCAGATCAGCTCTAAAGGGCTCATATGTTCCAACTGCAGAAATCAGCTTGGACAGTATTTCAAAGGCCTGTAATTTCTCTTTTTAGTCTGTGAATCCGCCCGGACAGATGCTGGAAGCCTGCAGTGACCTGTGTAGGTCTGGTTGTTGGCTTTAGTTTTTTTCTTGTTTTGAAGAATGACTGCTCTCTTTGTTTCCAAGCTCCGTTTGATTTGAAGCAACTTTTCCAATCAGGGTACAAAACCAAAGCAAAAGTTGACCGAAGCACAGAGAGAGAGACGGTACAGAAAGGAAAAAGAACGTTTGAGGGAAATTCTGTTCTGCGTCACTCATGGACTGTAGCATCTAAACCTAAAGTCCACAACAATTGCTTTTCAGAATTGGTTGAACTTGATCCCGTCATTTAGTCTCACTATAAACACGCTGAATTAAAGGCAGATTTGGTCTTTGAAGTGCGATGAAGAAACAAGCACTGTGTTTTGCCTCCACCAAACAGAATTCGTCCTGAAACATGAAATCTTGCTCAGAGGAGGTCTTGTACACTGTGTTTATGGTTTGCTCTGGGAAAATGCCTCGCTGGACAGCTTGTCACACATCACACAGTAGTTGATCTCATGCACTTTTTGTTGTACTGCGTTTAGGAATGCTAGTATGATCAGAATGAGTTTTACAATGGCTTTTACATGTACATAAACATGAGTGGTTGCTCTGTCACAAAGTCATTTTTCAATTCAAATCAGATGCGGAGGATTTTTGTTAAACATATACAGATGACAACATGTTAAAGGGACAGTTCACCCAAAATTAACTTTATTTGTGAGTGCACATGGTGACATAGTGTTTTGTGCAAAATACAGGTACATCAACACAAAGGCATGCATACAGACGTGTCAAGATGCATTATAGAAATTTGACCTCAGTGACACAAAACGCTATTGGTTTACATGTCAAGTAACCAAGCTGCAATATGTATTGCATGCAAAAAAATTGTCTTTACACACGGCTTCAATAAAGAAATGCTAGCCATCCAAACTTAGACACTTAAATAATTCGGTTAGTTCTGCTGCCTCCCAAAAACATATTGCTAATGTCACTTCCTCTCCTGGCAGGAAGTTTGAACCTGCACTTCTAAAAGATGACACGAGATGGATAGAGCAATGAGTGAGGTAGAGAGTGCCAGACTTTAGATCTTCCATAAATGGCAAGAATCTCCATGTCTAGTTATATCTCGTTTTTTTCTCTCGTGTGCTTTTCATTCCCAAGAATTGAAAGAAATACGACTGAGGTAGCATAGAAAACCATCTATACCAACTCTACCTGCTGCTTTCACAAATAACATTGAAAATTGCTGTAAAAAAATATGCTGACGAAGAACAGAGAGCGGTAATGACTACCTCAGAACTTTGATCTGACGGTTGGCTCTTTATGATGAATGGTTTTCATCGCATGGCTTTATGCAGTTGACCGGGCTGCTCAACCGTTCTTTTAAACTCGGATTACTGTCCTTCCTCTTTTTATTTAAAACAGATGGGGAAATAATTAATTGTTGTTTTTAGAGAGTAACGTGATGTCATAGAAGAGATGATGTATGATGTATTTCCTGTGAGTCACAGCAAAGGAAAGAGGATTTAGCATTAAAGGAATAGTTCACCAAAAAATGAAAATTAAGTTATTGTTTACTCCTCTTGTTGTTACACAATCACATGCCTTTTTTTTACAGCGTGGTGTAAATGTGATGATTTTATAACAGTGTAGGCAACATGATTTAGCTTGCCATACAATGACATGTAACAATTCCTTAAAAATGTCTGCTTTTGTACTTTGGAAAGACTCAAGAAGTAAATATAACTTATTTTCCTACTGGCTAAATTCTAAGTCATTTAATGATAAATGTAGAGGTAAAATCTAAGAAGAAGTACAGATAATAAATAAGTCATCTTGTGTAGTTTGACATAATAATTTTACCGGCCATTGTGGTGCTGTACCCTAATGTCTGAAATGAAGCCAGGACTCTCTGTGGGAGTATCGGTGTGCAGTATGGAAGTGAGCTCGAATAAGAGGGTCATCCGTCACATGGCATGCTCAGCGACGTACACATTTCCCCGGGTAAAGTATCACAGGCCTGCTAGGACTGGGGAACTCCAGCAGGAACATCAGATGTTCAGCCAAGAAAGCTTTGGTCTGGTATTCGATGTCAACCTGAAAAGTAATTTGACTGTTAAAATGTATGGTTTGTATTCTTAAATTCTACAAGATGTAATGTTCCCTCTCAAAGTTGCAGTAAAGAATGCTTTTTTAAAGGTTGCCAGTGGAAACCAACTGAGCTACGTTCAAAAATATCTCAGTGCTGAGGATCTGTTGTTGATGGATGACAGGCAGTGATGTTTTAGGACGTTCGTGATTGGATTCAGCAAGCACTCCTTGCAATCTTATCTTGAGGGGCTGATCTGAACATCTGGGGTTTTTGCTCGGTTCACACTTACTTTTTGTATATTATGTATTATTTACACTGAACTTCATTAATGATCAATTCTCGGGCTTTAGCACCCAATGTAACTTTAGTCTTGTCCGCCAATGGACTCCTAATGCTCTTGTGACCTCTCCTTCAAAGAAACTGGAATTGGTGGTTACAGAATCTGTTTTCTGTGCAATATTTTTGAGGGATGTTTGAGGAGAGAGTATCCTGTGGCTTTCGTGCCTCTATGTTCTGCTTGCTTTAGCTTGCATGTTAGACTCAATGGGGTTGGCATAGTCTATGGAAAAGCTCTCCCGTCGTCTCAGTGTGATGCTGGCACATGGGCTGAAGCTCTGCTGTACATGTACCACCGGCACCGTCCTGTGCCATCACATCTGGAAAGAATTAACAAATGGGAGAAAGAGAGAGAGGAGGGGGGGGGGTGGGCGGCCTGGTTTGCAAATAGAAAAGAGATGCAACAGATACAACAAAAGAACAATGAAATTAGAAAGAGTAGATTTGAAAAGATCTTGGGTGAAATGAGGTCCAGAGCTATTCTTTTTTAGATGCATAGTCATGAAAATATTAGGCTTGAACCAGATTTGAAAGGAGATTCCCATTGCCCCCCCATTTATTTCGTCTCTGTCACCATGGCAACCAGCAAAGAAGGATGTACTGGGGAATTGGCTCACGAATCTGGGCCTCTACAAGATTAGCTATAGGAAACCCACTAAAATGTACAAAAACCATAAGACTTGACAAAACATCACAATCATCATATGTAATGTGAATCAGTGCAACAATTTCTTGAGTCATAGATTGGTGGGTTATTCTGCTGTACGCAGATGGGCTCTGACCGTGTGCGGTGTAGCTGTGACTGTTGATTTTCTGCTTGATTTATGTCTGTGTTAAACAGAGCGCAGACTCTGAGGTCTCAACCCTCTCGGGTTTAGATTCTGTCAGCCTCATACAAACACATGAACCATGTCATAATCACCGTGATTACAAGATGCGAAAAGTCAAATAAACACAGAAACTGGAAAAAAATAATGCATGTTTTCATTGGGCTGTAAAAGTGTAGTTAATTCTGAGTTTACTTTGAATCGGATGATAGACATTACAAGCCTTTTTTAAAAGCACATCGGGCTCTTTTATATGTTTTTCTAGCGATATCTAAAAGCATTTTTCATTGAGCTCCAACAAGACTATGATGGCTTGCTACATGATGTACTATTTAATAATTAAAATATTTCACTGCATGAAAATTGGACGATCTTTATTGGTGCATATTGTTTTGTTTGTGTGTATTGTAGCATGTTTAAAGCTAAATGTTATTGCTTCAGTTATTTTATATTTGAGGTGAATTAATAGAGTTTTACAGTAGATTATATTGTATCTCCAGAAAGTCCTAAATTTATAAACATAGACAAAAGTTACAAGTGTTGTCGTACAGTAAGGTTTCCCTAGGGCTTAAGCCTAGTCCCAGACTAATTTAAATGTTAGAGGTGTCTTAATCGAAAACAACTTGCACTGACATATCATAAAATATATTAGTGTGATTGTTTTGTCTCCAGATGCCCGCCAGTAATGTTTTTTTGTAAAGTATGATTTTAAAAACGACTTAAACATCCTGGTCCTGTCTTAAACTAACCCCTGTCCGGGAAACCGCCCCTAAGAGCGTAGAGTTATAGAATGTATGCAGATATCATTGCACAGTTTATTTGGTCATGCAGTAATTTGTATTGAATGATTAGATGGCAGACTTCTTGGCAAATTTCAACATAGCTTTTGACATTGTAAAGATCTCTTCGGAAACTCTTGTTGAGAAATGTGAGATGTACAATGAGATGAACAATTTTTTAACAAAGTCTAATTTAAAAAAGTAAGAATATTTTATATTCATGAAAAATCCTCAAAGTTCTTAAAATCAACAAATCAACTGGAAAAAACTGAATCAATGAAGAAGAAAAGAAATTTTCCTGAAAAACTAATTTTCTTCAAAATTGTTGCAAATAACATCTCATCTTAGAATTCACAGTGTGAACTGTTAAGAAGTGGGTTTTTTTATGCTTAACATTTTTGTGAATCCAGGCCCAGGACACACAAGTCACTATTTGTATTCCATGTAATCTCTTATGTATATATAATAACTATATATATAAAACCGTTGAGATATTAAAGCAATCTAATTTGTCCGTTTTCTTTTTTTGGGGTTACATTGCCTTATATGCCATACAAAATGAAGTATGGAGTGCTGTATGTCTGTGTTTGATTCCTCCTGATTTAGTTTTTGGCTCCCTGTAGAACAAAGTGAAGTGAAGTGTTTAACTTTGTCTTTTAATCACATTACATTACATTTAAAAATCTGTTTGTCAGTGTTCCGTAAAACTTTCTGAACACTGATAAGAGGATAGAGAAGTGAACAGCAGTTGTGACTTAGGAAGAAACGGTCCCGACACAGGGCGCCATGGCAACGCTAAAACTGTCTACAGTACATGCAAATGAGAAAGACGCAGAGCCAATCATGAATACATTTCTGCACGATTCTGGCTTCAGTTATCTTTGTATTTCATCATTTAGCTAGTCTTGTGTAAGCGACTGCAGTCATAACAAGATGAATCAAGCTTGGATTGTAATATTGTTAGTATCATATACCGGTTAATGCTGAGTAAGATGTTTCATTGACATTTCTTATATGCATATATAATAATAAAAAATGACTCCCATAAATGATTGAGTTTATGCTGTCATTTTTTATTTCTAACCCAAACTGTATGTAATCTGTGCCGTCTGTTACCCGACAGCGTTTTTTGCTTAAGACATATTAGCTCCCTCCTAAAAGCAAATTTCAAGTACTCAAAAAGTGTCCTGACTCCAGATCAGTCAGTCACTCTGAGAGTAAATGAAGAATATGTGTCCAGCGGACAGAAGCTCAGTCTTTGCTCTCCTCATGTCAGAGACATAACGTTTTAGATAGTGACAGTAAGACAGAGTCCAGACGCCAATGTGTCTCTTGACAAATATGTCAAACCTCCTATTTTCCCCCACAACGGAAAACCTCAGACCTCCAAAAGTCAAGATCCCCTTCACTGACAGACAGAGCGGCACAATTAACCTCATCGGGCACAGACGCACAAGGAAAACGAACTACGCACAGAACACAGTATTGCATTTATGTAATCAACTCTACTTGCCTAAAAGTTTATATGCATTAGTTGGTAAGACTAAGTGTGCGCGTGTAGGTGCGTGTGTGCGTGCGTGTTCACAGATGTTTTTGTGTTTGGCCCCCCGTTGTGTAGGCTAAATCATTGAATGTATTTTAAACTCTGAGTCTGATCCTGTTTAGTGTGATCTGCTTAAAATCTGTCATAATGTCTTTTTCTGTATGAAAGAAAGTGGAAAGTGTTTTTGTTGATATGTGTACTGTATGTTGGTTGGGGTTTAAAGAAGTTGACAGAGATCCCGCTACAGGATTCCACAGTGACAGCTGGTACAAGATTCCTCACAAAAATAACCCTGCTCAGTCCACACTTCCTACAGATTAGAGCCACACTGCCCTCCTATGGTTAGACATATTCACAAATAAAACCAATGTGTGTGTGCAAATTTCAACATTGGTGTATTTCTGCAAGCTGAATAGGGCTGGCTTAACATGAATAATACTACTGTAATGAATCAGACTTGATGAATTAAACCTGATTTGCGTGTTTTCTTGAATGCACGCACAGGGATCTCCTAAAGGTTGGTTGATGGGTTGGTTTAAACAAGTCTGTCCTAGTTTTTATTTATTGTTGACATGAAGTGAACATTGGCCAACAGTGTAGGGCACTCGATCCAGTTGAATCTAGATGTATCTACTTTGAGATGAACTGTCACTCGTTCTCTTTCTAGATCATCTTACTTTTTAGATGTGCCATGATCCTCAATTTTAATTCCTATGGTGGCTGTTGAAGTGAAAAAGACCCCCATATCATTCCGACAGCCCCCTCCTTATTCCCCCACACCATGCATTGGGGGTAGACCCCTCTAGGAGGAGGACCCTCAGTGTCACTTGTGGTTCATTCAGTTCATGTTGTTGTGGTTGTAGTTTAGGGAAACCTGCTACGTCTTATTTAGCTTCTTTTAGATCTTTTCACATTTTATTTGAGCATTTTATGCGAGCGTGCGATTTAGGCAATATGGGGCAAAAATGAGGGGTCTGAGAACCCCGAGCTGAAGACGGCGGTCATGTTTAACGGCTATCGTACTATTTCACAGCACCTCAATGACCTGAAGAAGGAGAACTTCAGCCTCAAGCTTCGCATCTACTTCCTGGAGGAACGTTTCCAGCAGAAGTTTGAGGACAGCAGCAGCGAGGATGTCCACCGCAGGGTGAGTGTCAACTGGGTGAGAGGTATGGGGACATGGAAACCAATCAATTTTTGCAAACTTTATGAACCAATTATTAGCCATGAAGGTTTTATATTATGTGACATTATATTTTCAAGTGAAGCTGTCAGATATGTACAGTATAGTGTACAGTGCAGCATTTGTTGTGCTTGCTTGGCAAATGCAAGGACCTAAATAACCCACAGACAGAGCAGCAGACACACACATCTTTAAGTTAAGCAGTGAACAACAACTGCAACCTGCATATGTGCTACCAAAGGCTGTGTATAAATAAGCTATTTTAATATGGATTAGCAGTCTCCCGCACCTGCCGCAAACCTAGGATCATTATGGGTAGTGTGATAGACTGGATGACTCTGGTTACTTTGGGGAAGTAAAGGTCACACTCTCTGTCATCTGTCGTCTATGTACTACTGTACCAATATGGATCACAGGAAAAGTAGGGTATCACTTATGCACATTAAAGCAGAACGGGACATACCAAATTCTGAAATTCATATTTTTCAGTTAAACTCAAATTGGTAATCATGTCATGCACATTTGTAATAAGTTTCCTATAAAAAGAGAATACAAAATATAAGCATTACAGTGGAGTCTCAGACATTTTGACCCCACTCTCCAGGGTCTAACTCTCAGGTCGACCACCAAAATTGTCTGTATATTGTACGAAATGCACAAAACACTAAACTTGAGAAGTATTTATTGGACAAAGTGATATTCTCCCCAAAGCAGAGTTTCAGTTTGCACTCCAAGTAATACTATGCAACATGAACGAAAAGTTTTTACCCAAGACTTTGTATTATATTTGTGGTGCCTGGTTATTATGTTTATGCATGGAAAACACAGTTTTGGTGTAGTAAATTGAGCAGTTTGATTTATAAGAATGCATAAACTTTTTTTTGTCAAAGACTTCAAGCAGCATCGCTTATCTGTTCTGATAACACTACTCAAAACTAAAATATGTCTGTGCATGAAAAGCGAGAATGTTACTGCCAAGAAAATGCTATTGCTATTTCTGTCTGACCTTTTGAAGTGAACTTGCTCCGATAAAACAAATATTGGTCCCACTGACCCAAATCAGCATCATTAATCATTAATATGGACTGATTCATGACAGCTGCTCCTCATTCATCAGAGTGTACTGGCAAAGGTTTCTTTGGATTATTATGGGATACATACCTATATTTACACAAGTGGGCACTGATCTCTTGCCAGCTATGCTGAGTCTCTGGTGTCGAGAGTTTAAAAAAGTTGCTGTTGCTGAGGTGCAGTGCATTATGGGAAGGAAAAAATAGAGGGGCCTGCTGTGGGTACATGTGAAAGAGACAGCGTAGAGAGCGAGATGGCAGGTGGTCGTGTCTGCTGCTCTATTTTAGGGTCTCTTTACAGCCACGTGACTACAGCTGCATGTGCACTGGGCTCACGGACGACTCTGCAGACTCAGCAGAGATGTGCAATTAACTTAATAATTTACAGCTTTTCTTTTTAATATGTGATTTTTTATTCGGAAAATTATTATATCTGAGTAGACAAATTAGCAGGATTTAAAAAAATATTTACAAATTTTATAAAAGATTGTTTGTCTCTGTATATGATGAAACTTCAATAGCTAAAGCCATGCAGGTGAAAGCTTGTAAGCCATGCGTTGATGAATTTAATATAGGGATAGCATGTGGTTTTCAACCCGTGCACCAAATGTCAGGCATCCACGTCTGCGTGGTACAATGCACGTATACAAACACACAGACTTAGAAGTATATGAGTATGGACCTCACATAAAATAACATTATTTGTTATACCCTATACCTCACTATACCCCAAAACTAATCCTCACACAAACATGTTTAAGTAGTTTTTTGTAATAAAAATGCGATTTTGCCCTCAGATGAGCATTTCAGATTGCTTTTTTGAAACATGAATGAATATTTTTTAAACCCTGTCTCTCACTAGTATACATTAGTACCATATGTGTAAAAGATGATATGCAAAAGCATATGCATAAAACAATAATAATGCATAAAACGATAATTTTTCAGATCCTGCTTAGTGTTACAGTCCCACTTTTGTTGAAGACAGTTGAACATGATTTGAATGACTTTTAAAAATGATTCTCTTGTTTTTCAGAACATTGAGCTGAAGGTTGAGGTGGAAAGTTTGAAACAGGAACTCCAGGAAAAACAAGAGCAACTTGACAATGCCCTGTAAGTATCTTACACCATAAACATTATTCCCATTATTCATTCTTCATCACTTATATTCAGTACTTATGTAGATGTATTTACATTAATCCTTTGCAGCTATGAAAACAAAGTAAAATAATAGTATTTAGCACAGGGGGTGAAGCCAAACATAGCCACAAAAACCATCAGGAAAGCAGTTCAACTGTCTTATACAGTAAATCGATCCTCTATCTCAATCAGAATCCTGGCTCAGTGCCTGCTACTATCAGCATTACTGCTTCTCATAACTAACAGCAATGTCAAACTTATCTATCTGACCTGCCAAATGCATAAGAGCAGACTCCACTAGCAAGTCTGTGTCAGACTCTTATCAGGTTTGGGGGCAAAGCAGCTGGTGAGGTTGAATGCCATGATGCCATGTGAAGCATATACCCAAAGTCACCTGTAATGTGAATACACACAGAAGCACAAATCAGGCACAGCTTAAAAGACAAGACTCACTGTGTATGTAGATAGAAATAGCTAATTCTACGGTAATAAAAACTTATAATATAACACTTCATTATGTAAGGTTTTTATAGACCTCTGGAGACATAGTTTTGTATATATTATAATGCATTTCTGTTAAAGTTTTCGTTTTAAAGTAGGCTCTATTGTCCTTGTGCAACTGGTCCGACTCGCCCCGCTCTGTGCGGGCCTCGAACCAGCGTCGGTCCGGATGGAAGACGGGCACTCTAACGAGGAGGAGCATTTGTCGCTAGAGCGTCGAGAGTGAGGTTTACCTCGCACATCTCTCTCTCGCTGGCCTCTGTTACACTTACAGGGATGACCTATAAATGAGACCCCCTTCCCTTGTGTTATTCTTTGGGTGACATCATTGTTCTGTTCTATAGCACCGGCTGCTATATGTCATTTACATCACACTCTGTGTTCATATCTAATGATGATATCTGCCTGGAGAACTATGTCTTTGCTGCCAAGCAAAATTCCCCTTACACTTTCTAACTATTCGCTCTAGGGCTCAGAATGAACATTAAACGCTCTAGCACTGAAAACTGTCATGAATTCAGTGACATCTCCGCAGGTTTTGATTAGTGATGGGAGTGACCGGGACGATGGCTCAGACTGCTCTCCGTCCTAATGGATGTCCTGGCGAGGTAGTCAAAAACCTGAGATGCTGTTTGCTCTGGATCAAACGCTTACAGCGGGGTCAGAACCACAGCAATCATCACGTTTGAAAACAGCTCAGCAGAAATGGAGCACGGGATCTGGAAAAGCTGTTAGGAGGTCCCGAGAGGGCCGCTCTTTAGTTCTAGAGTGATGTGTTGAGTGAGGGACACTCCTGAATACTTTAAAGTGTCAGAGCAACACCCTTCGCACACTCAGAGAACCATTAAGCCAATCCCAAAAGAGAGACGAGCGAAGATTGTTATAACTCCCTTTTGTGACTCTTTTACTTGCTTTCACACTTAATATCCCTTTGGGGAGTTGAAAAATGAAATGAAACTGGTTTACAGAGGCTAAAAGGTATGAATGTGCTCAGGGACAAAGATCAAATAAATTAGACGTGACAATGAGAAGTAATTTCTTTAAGGGCGCTATTATATCTTGTTCAGCTAGGGATTCTCTGCTCAGTTATACATACCAAGGGCGATGATGATGTCCTTATTAATGCTTAAAGTTGTAGTTCACCAAAGTGAGAATTCTTCCATAATTTCTCCTAATGTCATTTAAAACTTGTATGACTTTCTTCTGCAGAACACAAAATATATTTTGAATCTAACTTCACCAGAAGTCTTTCAGTAACCCCACATTATTATGTGATATTTATCCTTCTGGAGAGTTCCTATAATGTGTAAATTCTATAACTCATTTTCAGAAAACACAGACCATATTTTCTTTCAATGCATATTTTTCTTTCATTCCTGGACAAAGTGCAATTATTGTGGTTAAATGAGTAAAATGTGTTAGAATTTAACATGTCGTTTATAAAATTAAACATGGAAACGTGAAAAAGGAGGTCAAACTTTTTAAAATTAATATTAATAACTTTTGTTAGCTAAGAATTTTATTCCCAAATGTAATTTTTTAAAATCTTGTCGTCTTTATTAAGTCATCACTTGTCGTCTTCATGACGTCATCACCTGTCATATTTATGACGTCACTGCCACAGTGATGACGTCATCACTGGTAGTCTTTATGACGTCATCACCTGTCGTCTTTATGACGTCACTGCCATAGTTATGACGTCATCACTGGTAGTCTTTATGACGTCATCACTTTATGACGTCATGACTAGTCTTTATGACGTCATCACCTGTCGTCTTTATGACGTCACTGCCATAGTTTGATGTCATCACTGGTAGTCTTTATGACGTCATCACCTGTCATCTTTATGACGTCATCACTTTATGACGTCATGACTGGTAGTCTTTATGACGTCGTCACCTGTCATCTTTATGACGTCACTGCCATAGGTATGACGTCATCACTGGTAGTCTTTATGACGTCACTGCCATAGTTATGACGTCATCACTGGTAGTCTTTATGACGTCATCACCTGTCATCTTTATGACATCATCACTTTATGACGTCATGACTGGTGGTCTTTATGACGTCATCACCTGTCGTCTTTATGACGTCACTGTCATAGTTATGACGTCATCACTGGTAGACTTTATGACGTCATCACCTGTCATCTTTATGACGTCCTCACTGGTAGTCTTTATGACGTCATCACTTGTCGTCTTTATGACGTCACTGCCACAGTGTTGGCGTCACTACCACAGTGAGGACGTCACTGCCACGGTGAGGACGTCACTGCGGCAGCCACGTGATAAAGACGACCAATGATGACACCATCACTGTGGCAGTCAATGGCTGAATCCGAAATCGCATTCTCAATGAGTAGGTACTCAATTTCAGTAAGTATCTACTTAAGGAGGGCTAAATGGGTACGTACTGTTTTGCCTGAATGGGTGTAGTATGAAGGCGATCGGCCGTCATATGCCATATTGACGTGATCATGTGACGTAATTCTTCTTCTGTTCCTTTTCAATGGCGGGTGGCTGGCAACTTACGTTTTAGGTGCATATCTGCCACCTACTGTACTGGAGTGTGGTAATGACAAGCGCAACAACTTAAGTTATGAGAGGCAGGTTGCATTAACAACGTAACATGGGTTTTGTACAAGTAAACAACACATGAAACAACGCTTTCAATTTTCTTCAAGTACAGCACATTCAGAGCTATTTTGTAGTTTCATTTTTACCTTGTAGAGCTATATGCTTTTGATAAAAGTACAAAATTAAAAATATAACCGCTTTGTGATTTTGCGATGCGTTTTCTCAGTTTTATTCAACTTTGATTGAACAAGTGCCCTTAAAGAAATTACTTCTCATTGGAAGTGATGGCTTTTACTATTTTACTTGTATATCTTGTTCAACTAGGGATGCTCTGCTTAGTAATACATACCAAGGACGATGATGATGTCCTTATTAATGCTTAAAGTTTTACTCGTGAAGGCGCACGTGATGACAGAATTATTTTTTTTGTTGAACTATCCTTTTAAGTTTTGAGGGTGGGCATCCTTTTTCCATTTGTCTTCATATGTTTGTTTTGATGCATTCTTTCTGAATTGTTTAATAAGAGTCTATGTCACTTCACAGGACCACAGCAGAGACTCTGACCAATCAGAATGAAATGGAGGTGCAACGGCGTTGTGAAGAAAGGCAGCAGGAGATTCGACACATGCAAGAAGTTCTGGAAACCAAGATCCAACTTCTGCAGGAGGTGCATACCAAGTTCTTATACACAATACCGTTCAATCAAATACATATTTGTGATATTGATTCATTTATTTATTTGGAGATTTATTTATTTTGCTTTCAGGAAGCTCAGCTTGCAAGAAGTGAAGCAGAAAAGATGGCTTCCCTTGCTGACTTAGAGTCCCAGCACTGTTTGGCTCTGGAAAGGAGGATGATGATGGAGATGCAGGGCAATGAACCTTCATCTGTCACAGAACAGCAGGAGAAGAACAGGTGTAATGATCAATCATCTCAACATGGCTAAATCAGCTACAATTGATTCTATGATGCTAAATACTGTAACTACATGCTTTCTTTTAGGCTGATAGATGAACTGAATGAAAAATTATGCAGGAGGGAACAGGAGGCAGCTGCTCTGATCGCAGAAAGGGATGTTCTTGCTGCAAAAGTAACTCAGCTGGAGGAACAAGTGCAGAACCTGGATGCTCCCCTCCAGCAGAAAGAGAAACATATGCAGGTAGCTCTACAATTGGGCTGATATTGTGTCCTACAATGCCCTCAACACACACCACTGCACATTTATTTGTAACCTAGTTAAATCTGTGTCACCTCGTCAGCAGCCAGTGTGTCATCACATGCTTTTAGGCATAGACACAGGAATAGAAACGTACAGGTCTTTTAAACATTGGGATTTGGTTATAACAGTGATGGGGTCATGCTGTTTATTTATAAATGTACATTCAACATTTTTGGTGGCATGCATTTATTGTCCTGTGAGACAGTACCTAAGTCTGTGCCTCTAAATTATGTGTGGTTGGAGCCTTAAAGGGATAGTTAACCCAAAAATGAAAATTCCCAAAGTGAAAATTACTCACTTTCTAGTTGTTCAAAACCTTAATATTTCTTTTTGTTTAGTTGAAGATAAAGATATTTAGGCGAATGCTTGTAACCAAACAGTTCTTGGCCATCATTGACTACCATAGTAGGAAAAATGACAATGGTAGTCAAAAGTGCCCCCAAACTGTTTGCTGTCCTACATTCTTCAAAATATCTTCTTTTGTGTTCAGCAGAACAAAAAAAATGATAAAGTAATTTTTTCTAGTAGTCAATGGGGTCCAAGAACTGTTTGGTTATAAGCAGTCTTCCAAATATCTTTCTCTGTGTTCATCAGAACAAAGACATTTATACAGATTTGGAACAAAATTACAGAATTTTTATTTTTGGTTGAACTGTCCCTTTAAAATCTGATATCTGGGGAATGTGATCATTCACATAAGATCTGGCTCTACTGTAACTCGATTTGGCTAGCCTGTAATTAGGTCACTTTGGCTTTTAGCCCCTAATCAACCCCAAAAAGAATATGGATTCAGATATCTGACTGTATTTATAAACACAGTCACGCGTATAGCTTTGTAAATAGATTCAATGTTTCATTCAGATTGGAATATTTACAGTGAGGGAGTAAATAACAAACAGAGAGATTTATATTCAGTTTGCATTATACAGATTATAATAGCCATTTGTATAGGAAAATGTATAGGTGCTTCCCAAATCGCGCACTAATGCACTATTCTACGCCATTTTGTAGTATAAATAATGTGAGTAGAGTCGTTTTTAACGCTTTGTGAAACGTGGAGCAGTAGCATCACTAGTTGTCAGAGAGAGACATCTAGTGGCATTGTAAAGTCATAGCAAGCTAAGATTGATCAGGGATGTGATTTTTTCTGTTTAAATATAAATACGGATTTTTTTACCTCGCTGGGATCACCCGCGTAAATTGCATACATTTCATTTATTTTAAATCGTGACAGGATTTGGCGTTGGGGTTTTGGGAATGTGCGCGTAGTCATCATACAGCAGGTGTTCTGTCGAATTGTCCTATACCCTGTCAGATTTTCCTACCGCACGGCAAAATTTAATATAATCTAAACCACATCGACAAAATAAACAGGTAGGATGATTTTACAATGCAAAGTACCCTGTCAGATAGTCCTACCATCTTAAAACAAACACATAAAAAAGTTTACAGCGTAAAATCAGATTATCCTACAGTAACAGGTAGGATTAATTTAAAGTGCAAAATACCCTATAAAATTGTCCTACCAGTAATAAATAAATATGTAGAATGATTTAACAACGAAAATACCCCATCAGATTGTCGTAGCAGTATAAAATTCACAGGTAGGATTATTTTACAGCGCAAAAAATGACGTATAGGCTATTGATGTGCGCATGCCTGGTATAGGACAATCTGACGGGTAGGATGAAATTTCAGGACACCGGCCAACAAGATCCTTTATACGCTCTCTATGTCATCAGGGATGGATTACTGACCGGGCCAGTGCCCAGGGGCCCTTAACTAGCATGAACCCGAGGGGTCCCTGGGCTTCAAGGTTGCGCCATCCAGTTTGGTACAGAAAACCCCAAAAACAATGAAAACAAATGATTATTTATGTTTAATATACGGGCCCCATAGCCTATACAAGGCCTCTTAGACAAGGCTTTTTATCTGTGAGGGCTCCCTGGCACTCCTGTTACTACTGGGCCTGAATACACTGTAAAAGTGATATGATCAACAAGTCATGGCAACATATGTTACTTTAACTTATTAAATTAAGGTAGCCTAACCACTTTATTTTTCAAATACGAGAATCAACTTGATGTTTTAAGCCACTTCAATGTAATGTAGATGAGTCAATTTAAAAATGTAAGGCAGCAATTAACTTTTACAATATACTTGCACACACAGAGAATTTGTTGAGGTGACAGAACGTGATTTCAGTGCACAGATATAGACACATTTGTAAATACAAATTTGCACATGTGTACATAAAATTATTAACTGTCCATCTGCCATATAGGTTGAAGGTAAAATCATGCATGAAACAAAGGGAAATACACAAAGGAAGAAAGAAAACATTTAAAGCCCACCATCACTTTTTCTTTTGTCTAAATTGATTATTTTTAATAAAAAATGGCATTGAGAGAGCAATAGTCTTTTTTAGCATGAACATTTTAACTGTCAAATCTTACACACTTTAATACAGTTTGCTGAAAGTAGTTTAATACAAAAAATACAATTTATAATAAAAAAATAATAGAAAATGATATTCCTATAACTTGTTTCTGTAAACCCTGTACAGATTGTTTTTAGTGCAGGCATTTGACGCAGAGCGAGAATGGTTTGAATATATATGATCATCTTAACTTTCTTTTTCTATAACTGAATGCGCAGCTAAGGGAAAGAACGGGAAAAATTGTGGAAGGGAGTCCTTGGAGGTAACTGGCCCCGGGGCCCTTTGAAGTCATAATCTGTCCTCATTGTACGTCATTGCACACACTTGTTATAAATGCAGAGCGGCCGCTTCATTCAGGGCATCATTTTGGGAGTAACCTTTATGCATTCAGAGAGTCCGTGAAAATAGACGCCAAACACAGCTGTTTTGTAAACTCAAAAAAGCGGTGTCATATTTTATTAAGTGGGGAACTGAACAGCGTTTTGTAACGTATACAGAAAATCCCGAGTCTGGAAGTTGAGACGTCCAATTTATATTATATGCTTTAACATGATAACATCTATATGCAGAGAATAAAATAGGCCATTCCGCGATTTAATGGCTATACAACTGAACTATACAAATGGCCGAAATAGTCACTGTCTAATATAAACGCGCTTAATGCATATATTTAAATGAACTAAAACCGCAACATGCAGCGTTTGCAAATACTTTTATTACGTGCGGATTAATGCGGACAAACGCGGCATGAATGACGTATATGCGCCATCTAGTGGCTGTGTATGGAAGTCTCTTGAGGCCACAGTATTCGTTACTTTTTGTGTTCAATTATTGTTTAATGAATTATTGCTGATTACAATAAAATTAAAAGTAGGCCTAATATAAACTTCTCAAGGGGTGCCATTTGTTAATGCAGTCTTCTTTTACATTAGCATAAGATATTTGCAAAAAGCATCAACCTATTTTATTCAATATTGTTTAGGTGACTGTTAAACAAATAAACATTTGAACTGATATTTTCAAAATTGCCAGTCAGAATTGGTTAATTATAATAGTTTGTTTTTGTATTGCTAAGTGAATCATGTAACATTTAATCAGTAACATTACTACTAACAGACTATTTGGGGGGGGGGGGTTGGGCGAGGGTGCCTGCAGTCATCTTTCTTTTTTGTCCTTGGCTGATCACATGCCTGATTTATAGAATAGCAATTATTGCTCGCAAGCACTCACATTAACAAACATAAACATTTTAGAACATTATAGGCAAAAGCAAGCTAGCTTATTTATTATTTAGGTTTCATAGTGTTTTTTTCTTCTTTTAAGTAATCTTACAAATAAACAAGCAATTACATCATACTTGTAAAGTACAGGGACTAATAATGGAAACCTACTTATTTAACTTCACTCTCTCTGTCTCTCTTTGCAACTCTACCATCTAAGTGATTTGTAGACATAAACAATGAGATAATGTTACATTTGCCTGATTAGGATAAATAGGTTTTTGATTATGGGTGGTTTGTGTTTTAGTGCTGTTATAGTATTCTGTCTACTTTGTCTATATTTCACTGATAAGTGAATGACAAATTCGCAAAGGCACACTAAACATACTGCCAGACTGTGCAAATAGGGCCTATTCATATGTCAGCTTTCGGTTATTTATCTATGGGCAACAGGGTCATTAACAATTCATTAGGTCTGTTTAAAATAAGTGTCCGTAAGGCTGCTGTGTGGGTGATCGTAGCAAATCTGGTTACTACTGTACTGATAACTTGCTGTTATTTCATTACATACAAACATTAAGCCGCAGTAGTCGGATCCATTATGACAGACAGACAGATTTTCTGTTTTGAATATGGAAATTAGTATGTAAGCGCTGCGTGGCTTGTTGCCCTGTGTTCGACCGACACCACTGCAAAACATCGAGGGGTGATCGGAAAGTAAAAAAATAGGATTTAACGATAAAGAAGCAAATTTAATGGTAGCTTGATATAGTAATAAGCTATTCTATCGTTAATAAATTTGTTGTTTTGGTTGATTTGAAATCGGTAGCATGCATTACAGAAGCGCATATTTTCGACACCCCTCTTTGTTCACAAAATGGTATGCGCCATTTGTTTCCTCAGCTCGCTCGCTCTTGCCACATCGTTTCTCCTCCGTTGCCTGTACATTGACAACCCGGCTACACAGAAATCTCGTGACACATCAAGAGGGAATGTCTGACGTTGCATGATGGATATTATGATGATATTTTCTTGTAAATTAACGGTTAATGACGGTTATACAAAAATGACCCGTTGCTGCTGAGCTGCAGTCGGGCGGTGGGATTTAAATGATGACAGCGCTCGTGTCATGTCGGCGTCTTCAGAGGAAACCTAGTGAAACATAATCTGGAGGACAGACCGCGCATCTTTATTTCCTGGGAGGAGAGAGCATCTCGACATCGATCTTTCTTCTCGACAGAGACAGCGATATTTATCTCTGCCGACACGTATAGAACCATCTCCATAAAGGACATAAATAAAACGACGTATTGTTTGTGCTAACATCATTGATCATTGATACAAATATATTTTAAATTAGTTTTAATCTGTGGTGAGAAAAAAGAGATTGAAACTTTTTGTAGCATGACATCATTCTCATTTTAACCTTGGTATGTTCTAGAAACCTTGGCTCAAACTGCTGTATACTATTATTAAATTGAATATTCATGATGTTGGACTCGAAGATGAAGGACGTGTGCCGTATATGTGCCAGGGAGCTGTGTGGTAACCAACGGCGATGGATCTTCCACCCCACTGCCAAGCTAAGTATGCAAGTCCTGTTGTCCTATGCGCTGGGCAGAGAGATGACCCGAGATGGCCGGGGAGAGTTCGCATGCAGCAAGTGTACCTTCATGCTGGACCGAATGTACCGTTTCGACACCGTGATCGCCAGGGTTGAGGCGTTGTCCATTGAACGGATGCAGAAGCTCTTATTGGAGAAAGACAGGCTCAGACAGTGCATCGGTGGACTTTATCGGAAAAACAACGCTGAGGACTTTGGGGGGATAGACGGGGGTGCGGGTGACTCCCCTGTTGCAGACTTTTCTGGATTGGCTGAAGCTAAATACAGCGCACTGCTGCAAGAAGACCTGACATACTCTGTCTATGAGTCCTGGGCTGAACAAAGCCCTCAAGACCAGGACCACCAAAACCCTGTTCAACACCATCATCAATGCCCCGCAGCAATGGACGGCGCTTCCGGACCCCGTCCCAGGAAGTGCAGGGGGTGTGCTGCGTTGCGAGTAGCAGATTCAGATTATGAGGCCGTCTGCAAGGTTCCCAGGAAAGTAGGCCGAAGCACCTCTTGCGGTCCTTCTACACGGTACTCCAGCAGTGTCCAAGACAATCCTGAGGAGTGTGTGCCATCTGCTCCACCGCAAGAACCGGAGATCGCAGAGAACAACCAAACTTGCCGTTCTAGTGACCCGGAGCGCACCAGTGTGAGTCCTGCCACGTCTGTGGAGTCTTTGGACACTGCCGTAGATGTCACCCAAGAGTCTTGTCCAAAAGTCCATCCAAACATTATTCAGGAGGAAACTGAAGAGGAACGTTCACCCATTAGAAGGCCTGAGTCGCTCTCTGAAGGCACATCCAGGCCTGGATCTGTGTGTGGACTGGAGGTGGCCCTCAGTCTGCTTAGAAGCTATGAATATCACCCCATCCAAAGCCCCCAAGGTAGTCGGATTCCTGTGCTCATGAAACCTAACGCTACACCCGTGGAGAGTCTTTACCCACTGCTACAGGTGACTCCCACAGGGGTGGATTGTCCCCTTACCCCACACATTCAGGATGCTCCTTCCAGCATCCAGCAGGAACTGCAGCAAGAGCTGGAAGAAATGGAGAACCTGTGGTTTGATGAATATATGCCGTGCAGGCCATTGGGCCATCAGAAGGTACACGAGAAGATCTACAGATTCACAGTGAAGAGCTTTTTCGTTCAATACATGAAATGAATGAATTCAGAATGGTGTTTGAAAAGAATATTTTCTTATCAGATGTTATTTCTTGTTTGTATAAAAAAAAAGATGCATTTACACGACTCGAGTTAAATTTATTGGTTAAGAATTCCCCCAGCTGTTCAGTTTTTCCTCCCAGAGCTTACCCATCATTATCTTAACAACTCTGTCATAGCAACTGTTGTTGAGCAACAAGGCTTCCTGCCACAATCCTTTAAAAGGATCCTTATATTCTTGCTCCTCCAGTCTGATCTTAAATAGTCATAGTTAGCAGTACTAATTGTACAATTCGGCATTATTTCAGGTAGACGGATGTAGATTGGAAACATCCTGTAACCAGTTTAACTATTGTGATAGTTTATTTGTATGTGTTTGTTTACTTTTTACTCTGTGTGTGATGGATGCACTAAATACCAAAGACACAAGGCTTGATTATTAATAGGAACACATTAGTACACTGAAAGAGAAATAGCACTGAGTGAAAACGAAAACAAGGAAGCGAACGACACGCCATCATGAAAAAATATGACTTCCTGAGGAAGTCATAGAGAGAGACTACAGCCAGAACTGTTTGTTCTGCACCGTGTGTGTTCTCGTGCTTAATCGTCTAGTAAACTAGATTTGTCTGCACAATTATCCTAAAGTTATTTGCGTGATCTGTGTTTCAGAGTTTGATCGAGGAACAACAGTCTCGGCTGGTGCAGTATGAGAAGGCGGCGGGTCAGTGTGTCAGTGAACTGCAGAAAGCCCAACAGCAGGTCCAGTCTCTCCAGGCCAAGATCAGAGAGAGTGACACCAACAATGAGGTATGATTGGACTTTTTTTGTTAAACCCAAAAACTGAGTCACTGGGTTTGTGTTTTATCCAGCAGCTGTGATTTGCTATTTTAGTTTTGTACAAATGTTCTTTTGTTTGCTTTGCGTGTTGCTATGGTGTTACGTCATCTCTCAGGGGATCATGAGATCATTGGTTTGTGTGTGTGTTGTGTGTGTGCAGAAGCTACAGCAGAGGCTTGAGGAAATGGAAAGGGAACTACACTCTGTCAGAGAAGCAGCATGTGGTCAGGAGAGAACAATACAGACCTTGAGTGACTCGCTCAACACTAAAGATTGTGAGGTATGTCTGTATCTCAAGCTGAAAGTGGTGACTGGAATATTATGCATTTCCCATAGGCTTGAAATGCAATGTTTGGTACCTCAGTTGTACACAATTGAACAATCAAGATCATTCTATCATCATAAGTATATTTAAGTCCATATTCTTTAAATACCCATTTTGCAAGATTCCATTTACAGTATATTCCAAACTATAATGTCCTTTGTGCTTAGATTACCAATCTCCACCGGCTCATTGAGGAACAAAAAGAGCTTTTACTCACTCTAAAGCAACAGAACAATCATTACCATTTTCAACAACAGCAGGTGAGAACTCTTTTTCACTTGATGCTCACTTAAAGGAACAGTTCTTGGCCACCATTGACTACCATGGTAGGAAAATTTGCTTTATAAATGTCTTTGTTCTGGTGAACACAAAAGAAGATATTTTGAAGAATGTAGGAAAGCAAACAGTTCTGGGGCGCTTTTGACTACCATTGTCATTTTTCCTACTATGGTCGTCAATGGTGGCCAAGAACTGTTTGGTTACAAGCATTCGTCCAAATATCTTTCTCTGTGTTCATCAGAACAAAGAAACGTATACAGATTTGGAACAACTCGAGGGTGAGTAAATAATGACAGAATTTTTATTTTTGGGTGAACTGTTCCTTTTTAAGTACACGCACCTCAGATTCTCATGGTAGTTTCCTCTCATCCCTGATTGTTTGTGTCCTCCTCTCTACAGGCGTCTGGTGTGGCTCCCAGCCGAATGCAGGCTGATCTCTTGGACCTCCAGGGCTCTCATTTCTCTGCCCAGTTGGAGCTACAAAGCCTCCAAAGAGCGCAGCAGCAGAGCCAGAGACGAGAAGATGACCTGTCCCGTGAGAACCAGCGCCTCCGAGCCGACCTGCAGGAAGCACTACAGCACCGGCAGGACACAAACAGACACAACCAAGATCTGCTATCCGCTCTACAGAAAGCTCGCTCTGAGCTCCAACAAGTGGAGGAGAAATGGAAAGATGAAAGGAGCGGCCGAGAGAAAGAGGTTGAGGAGCAAGAGAGGACCATCAGAGAGCTGAAGACGTCACTTGAGAACAAAGAGCGTTGGATACAAGTAAGGAACATGGACTTGAAGATAGCACTCACACACATATTAGACAATACAGTTATAATATCAGTCCCCGTTTGGTCAGGATTACAATGAGCTGATGGACGGTCAAAGAAAGCCAGGCGTGAACAAAGACAACCTCATTCACAAGCTCAAACAACGCATTCAGGAAAGAGACAGAGCGTTAGAAGTAAATAAGCACACGCATGCAAACCAGAAGGTTTTTTTATCATTTATACTCACAAGTGTTTAACACTCACTTACTCTCTGTCTCAGCGAGCGGTTGATGAGAAGTTCATGTGCATCGAGCAGAAAGAAGACGAGTTGAGTAAACTGCAGCTGGTGCTGAGAGAGAAAGAGAGAGACCAGGAGAAACTTCAGTGTGTGCTGTCCAACAACGAGGAAACCATCACGGTACTGACGTTACACTCACATACAACTAAAACATCTTATAAATACAACATTAAAATACGTGTACGATTTTCATACAGTACTCAGCTCCAGTGAATTTGCACACTTCTTAAAGGGACAGTTTGCCTAAAAATAAAAGTTCTGTCATCATTTACTCACCCTCGAGTTGTTCCAAATCTGCATACATTTCTTTGTTCTGATGAACACAGAGAAAGATATTTGGAAGAATGCTTGTAACAAAACAGTTCTTGGCCACCATTGACTTTTATAAATTTATTTTATTTATAAATTTTTAAAGAAATTTATAAAGCAAGTTTTTCTACTATGGCAGTCAATGGGGTCCAAGAATTGTTTGGTTACAAGCATTCGTCCAAATATCTTTCTCTGTGTTCATCATCTTTGTTCACAACATAATAGGTGGTGGCAGGTCACTGAAGCATTTAAGTGGCAAGACCTAATGCACAGATCCAATATTTGGACAAATCTTAAGTATGAAGTATTTCTTTATGTGTGTTTTAACAGAGTCTGGAGGTGTTGCTGCGTGGTAAAGGTTTAGAGCTCGAGCAGGTGTGTGAAGCCTGGCGCAGCACTCAGTGTGTTCAGCGAGAACGAGAGGATTCACACACACGCAGTCTGAGAGAAAGAGACACTCTCATCAGTCAGCTGCAGATGTCATTGCACACACGCACCAAAGAAGCAGAGGTGAACACATACACTTCACATTTCCTTCATGTGTGTGTTCTTATTAAGTCTTCTGATTCATTCCTGTAGTTGAAGGAGCGTTGTGCTTCAAGCAAAGTTGGAACCCACAAACTGAATGAATACCTTCAATATATTGTCGTCCAGCATTAGAAAAAAGCATCTGCCAAATACATCAACAGAACCGTTTTCTTTGCAGGAAATGACTGCGGTTCTGCTCAGCAAGGTGTCCATCGGGTCCAACGAGGTGGCCGAGGAGCTCAAGTCTCGCCTACTGCTGAAGGAGCGTCTGTTTCAGGAGCTGCTGTCGGACCGCAGCATACAGACTCAAGAACACCATCAGCACGTCCAGGACCTGCTCAACGCCATCAATGCTAGAGAGCAGTACATCAAGGTAACACTTCATCACTGATCTCTAAATGACATGCATTGTAAAAGCAAATCCACTCTACATCTTATAAGATACACTGAATCTTCCAGGAGTCTGCTGGGCGTGTGGGTCAGGTGATGGCCGAACAGACCGCTCGCTTGCAGGAGCTACGCAGACAGCTTGAGTCAACAGACCCTCGGTCGACCCCACCAGAACCTCCCGCTGACAAGCAGAGACTTCTGGATGAGCTCCAGCTGGCTCTGCGCAGAGAAAGAGAGGCACAGGACCAGCTGACCATCCTGCGCTCCACCTTGGCCTCACACCGAGATCAACTCCAGGCCCAGGCTTCAGATCTAGAGGCCTTGACCAGGACTGTGAACATTAAAGAGGAAATCATCAAGGTTTGTGGTCTTTGCAGGTTTTATGATGGTACATTTTAATGGAGATGTACTGTATATATTTAGCAAAGTTTCTTTTTTAGGACTTACAAATGCAGTTGGTGGAACCATCAGGTTTGCCACTAGTAGATCGATTGTGCCAAGAACTACAGGAGCTGAGAGAGCGGATCGGACATCAGAAGCCCATCTGTGTTAATCACAAGGTCAGTCAAGATGAGTCTATAAAAATGAGTCACAAATGGCGACTTAAAGGGAATCTGAAAATCATTATTGAGAGTTGAATCACTGTATGTTATATATGTACTGTTTGCTTGTTTTCTAAGCAGGCTGTTTTGGATCCATTGGTGTCCATGGATACAGGACAGGCAGTCAAACCTCATGCTGATTTTGGAGGTGGGGGCGGGCTGCAGTTTGGTCTGTAATGTGGCCTTCCAGAGGACAATTGATGCTTTGAGCATTGCGTTGAATTAATATTTTGCTAGCTAGATGAGCATGTTCTGATATTAAGAAAAGTTGAAATTAGTAATAATTATATTTAAGGGCTTTTAATGACTAGCGTGTTTGAAATGGCTGCAGGATTCTAACAACGTAATGTTCACTTGTTTGTGTTTTGTGTTGTGCATGAGGTTACTTTGTTTTTAACACAGTCAGTCATTTGTAATTAATTATTTTGCCTAATTTTACTAATATATGCCATTGTTATCGTTAACTATTATATAATTTATAAAAGCAAAAATACAATATACATTAATTTAGACAAAAAGGTAATATATTTTAGTCACTGTGTTCACTTTAGACAGTAAACATCTTAAAATCTCTAGAAAGCTTTTGTACACAACTGTACTACTCGGAAAGGACTGTTTCATTGTGATTATTTTGTTGTTGTCGTCATTATTTAGAATAATTGTTATTTAATAATTTATTACAATTATAAACGTTTGTAAGGAGCCTATTTAGCCTTTATATAGTCCTTGGCCTGATATATAATAACAGAAGTGTTCCTCTGCATGCAAAATAACCAGAAGTGAGATTTGTAATGTGTAATATGCAAAATATTTGCACTTGATATTCACTTGCGTACATTGTGTTGCTGCCTAACAGATGCCTTCATGAACATTTGATAAATGAGTGAAGTGTTTGTTTAAATGTCTGCTTTCTTATATAAATGTAATACTTTTTGTACGTCTTGTGCCATGGTCATTTTGACTCACAGTAGATTATTTAATGAAAAATACTAAAACAAAACAACTGGGGCCACAAGGTGAAAAAAAAAACTTTTTCATCCCTAGTGTATCAGGCTCTTCGGCCGCCCTCTCTCTCACTTTCTCTTCTCTATTTTTCCAAGTCATAAGCACAGTCTGCCCTCCCACATGTAACTACCACACATTAAAACACACTGATTGCTGTATAGAATGGTGTGTTGCACATTGACAAATCCAGAGTTGCCAGAAGGCTGTTTTTAGATACTACATAGAGCTAATCTCTCTGTGGTCTTGTGATGACACCAGCCAGAAACAAAAAGCACTCCTCAAGCTTAAAGCTTATTAGAAACCTATGACATTAAATTATAAGAACTTTGCATTTCATGGTTAAATGCAATATTCACAAGCAGTGGTTGGTTAATAGTACACTGTGCAGTTTCCTCTAGATAGATGTTTCAGCAGTAACTTCACTTCCAAATATGTAACTGTTGAGTAGTTTCAATTTAATTTAATACAATTAATATACAATCAAATATACAATTATATTGTAACCAACCAAAACACACACTGGGAGTTAACTTCTGGCCATCACGTGCATCCAATGAAACCGTCTATAAATGCTGCTGTTTTGATATTCAGTAATACTTAAATCTCATTGGACAGCATCCCAATTTAAGCATGCTCGAATTTAGCGTCCCAGTTTGTCATATACAGTACAGTAGTTCCAACATTGTGGAAGGCATGTCATAAAGTATACGTGATAAATCTATTATGAATTTAGATATTTCAGGACTGTTCAGGACTAATTCTCACACATATCGTTTTCGAATCTCTATTTCTTTTATACGACCAGAGAAAAACTTAATGCACTGAATTTTCAATTTAACTTTCAAGACTGACACATGCAGCGTCATATTATATTAACATACAAAACTTTAATTCATACAATAAAGGAATGACTCACCAGTCAAGGACAGTCGCTGTCTCTCTGAAAAGTTTTATTTACTCTGCATCTTTCGTGCACATGCTGGCCTGCAGAATCTTTTGGTCACTGAGAGTCAAAATGATCCCGGATTAGTTTGGTTTAGAAAAGAAGACTTTGTGAATAAGTTTTAGAAATAAACCTACTCATAGAGAGAAGCGTGCTGTTAGATGAGCCTCATCAGAGTATTGTGTTCACTAGTCTCCATAGCGATGCATGCAACAGTCAGTGCACAGTGTCTGTGTGTAAATGCCTTTAGTTGTGTTTCTGTACTGACTGTGCCACGCTTTTCCTCCAGGTTTTACTTCAGATGATGGAGAGGAGGAGGATGAAGAATGCAACAGTGAGTTTGCGGATAGTGCCGAAGATGAAGAGCGCTCCAAACTGACTGCTCAGTCTTTGCTCAACATGCAGGTAGAATGATATGCTGTTTACTAGACTTTACTGTAGATACTATACTATATGTACTGATCATTATTTCACATCAGGATACACAACTTAAAGGTCCAGAAGTGTGTAATTTTTTGGAGGATCCAGAAATGCAATATAATATTCATAACTATGTCTTCAGGGGTGTATAAAGACGTGTTGTGTTTTTATTACCTTAGAATGAGCTATTTCTATATACATACACCGCGGGTCTTAGGGATGCAAACCTTTCGGCGAAACTCGCCGTTTTGGATCCAAAATGGGTCATTATTGTGATTAGTCTATATCCGATGAGCTTTTGCAAATGGGGGGTGAGGGGTTCTGAGTCTATGGACGGATGAAATTATTAGAATCATGTGCAAATGTTGTGGTTAAACGGTTGTTTTAAATGCTGCGCAGATTGAGCGCACATACTCAACTCATGAATCAATATATATGTAGTGGAATTGCGCAGCACCTGCGCGTTTCTGACGTACTTCAACACAACCGTCACTAAGCAACAGGTAAAGGCGCGCTTGTTTGTTTACCTTGGAAGGAATGGAGCAGAGCTGACCCAAGAAACACAATGTGGGGTAAGTGCGTTAAGGAGCTGTGTCCACCGACACGCGGCTGAAAACGGCAGGAGCTCGGCTGAAAACGCCCGCTGAAGGCGCAGCGTTCTGCCCAAAGTTGAGCATTTTTCAACTCAGGGCGCAACACCGGCGCTGAGCGTGAAAAAAACGCATAGCAACAGCGCAGAGCGCGGAAAAAAACCGTCAGCTGATGGCGTTGTTTCAAAGCGCGGCGTTTCCATAGGAAACAATTGAAAAACACGCCGGCCGCAGGCGTAAACGCCTCGGTGGACACAGCCTCTTAACACACTGTGACAACCGCAATCATAGCATTTACGGAGAAGCCCTGTTGTGTAAAAAAAAAACGTGCTGGACAACTAGCTGTCTGTCATGTCACCCGATTACAGGCACCCTGTGTTGTGTGAAGTGAACTAATCACCTTGAAGTAAACGTGAAGAGTTCGTTTGCAAAAACAGATAACTCCCTTTTTATTCATTTTCATAAAAAATGTTTTATTGTGCATTCCAAGTAATATCATTTAAACAGTTGGGTTGCTTTGATTAAATAACAATAACTCAATACAGACAAGTAACACAATAACAACACTTGTAAACTAACGGTAAGTTACTGTTTAGCGTGTTGACAAAATGTTTATATGCTCTCCTACTTGTAAGTCGCTTTGGATAAAAGGTCTGCCAAATGAATACATGTAATTAGTAATTGCAAATTTGGTTTTGATCGCAAATTTTGGTTTTGCAAATGAACTCTTCATGTGGTTGTCTATCCTAGACACTTTTAGCAGACCATGGACTATTTTGATTATTTGCACTGAATATTATGAAATACAAATTGTAATAATTGTTGTATTATTTCTATAAGTATATATATACACTCAGTTGTAAACAGATTAATTTAAAAAATGAACCTTTTAGCAGCAAACACTCAAGTTTGATTTGATGCACACGGGGATAAATAGTACCCCTTGTGTAAAAATAAATCTACTGCTATATCTTTAATGTTTTGGGCCTAATTTTCTGCTTAAGATCATGGATATCTTGTTTAGATAGATGGCATCATGGATTCTAGCAAATGTGAATAGATAAAAAAATCTAAACCTGACTGTCCCTGCTAGTCACGTATTGGGCTAAGTTTGGATCTTCCAAAAGGACAATGATCTAAAAACAAACATCAAAACAAAAATGGGTCACTGAGAAAAAATCTAAGCTTCTACCATGGCCATCCCACTTTCCAGACCTGAACACTGAGCACTGATTCCTCTCTATAAAGGAATTGTCTCAATCTCTTGTCAGGTTTTCTCCAAGCCTATTAGGCATTATAGGTGAAGACTCAGAGCTGTTATCTTGGCAAAAAATAAGAAGTTGTCAAAGGGTATGAATAATTATGAGCACTGTGTAATAGAGAAAATCACATTTATTACATAATGAAATATTTAAAATTCTTATTCTCCAATTGAAAGGTTAGATTTTTGTAACATTTTTCAAGAAAAGATCCAACGATGCAGATTTATTTTCACAGCCTTTCTTGATCGTATTTACCTAGGGTATGCGAACTTTTGAGCACAGCTGAGCTGTATATATATACAGTATATATAATATATATATGTATAGCATTGGGGGGTCTCGCATCATTGTCACCTTTTTTCACCAGAGTTTGCATCCCTGTCCCTTGCGTGGAATTCACCTTGTTGTTTCTACAGTAGCCCTAAATTGACAAACTGCTCTACAGAGCGTGTTTCATAAAAACTTCATCTCCTTCGGCAAGGAAACAAAAACTTGACGACATCTTAGTATTGTGTCAGCCATCGTAGTGCTTCGAAAGGGAGGGGTGGAGTGAGCCATTGGTTGCAATTTGCAACCTCACCACTAGATGCCACTAAATTTCATACACTGGACCTTTAACAAATAGTTACTATGCTTTTATACTATTCAGTGTTCTATATTACACTTTACTAAACTCTGCTGTATTGCACTTTATGCTTCTATAATGCAAAATACTTTGTTCTACCAAGATATACTGCTCTACACGTTTCTACACCACAGTATGCAACACTTTTTGTTATACTACACTATGCTACTATGCACGCAATACTACACTTTGGATAAAAGTGTCTGCTAAATCAATAACAGTACACAATACTGCACTATACTCTGCTATTCAATTGTATGTATTGTCTAATGATAGTCCACTCCCCATCTTTCGCAGAGTTGTGATCAGCACAGAGGAATTAGGGGCTGTCAGGATGCTATAGTTGAGGGTCAGGGGCTAGCCGAGGTCAAGCTGCTGGTGGAGCAGAAGAGGGCGGTAGAAAGAGAACTGATGGAGCTCAAATCCCAGCTGGAGAAGAGCGGCTTCTCCTCTCTATCTCAGATGAGGTGCAGTTGTTCACTTACCAAACAAGTACAAAATGCTGTGCTTACAGGCAATAAAGCATGAATAACAAAGTGCTTAAAAATTGTGGTACTTCCTGAAATAGGAAGGCATTGTTTACTCTACGCTCCGAGAACAAGGAGCTCAGGAGTGTAGTGATCAGAGGAGAATCTGAGAGGGATAGACGGAAGATCATACCAGATGGCTCTGATGTACTTGATGGGGCAGCTGGTAAAGAGGTATGTTGGCCTTATGACGATACTTGAATTAAAGGAACAGTTCATGCAAAAATGAAGATTCGGTCTTCATTAACTCACCCTTAAGTTGTTCCAAATCTGGATAAATTTCTTTGTTCTGATGAACACAAAAGAAGATATTTTGGAGAATGTAGGAAAGCAAACCTTTCTGGGGAAATTTGGACTACCATTGTCATTTTCCCTACTATGGTAGTAAGTGGTGGCCAAGAACTGTTTGGTTACAAGCATTCTTCAAAATATTTTTCTCTGTGTTCATCAGAACAAAGTAATTTATGCAGATTTAGAACAACTAAATGATGGGTGAGTAAATGATGACATCATTTTTATTTTGGGGTGAACTGTCCCTTTAAGATAATGAAATTCATGAATTATTTGTCATTCAACCGGTTAAATTGGCATGCTGATAATAATAATAATTAGATGTATTTATATGTTATAACCTGTTTTACTACTGGTTTTACATTTTTGACACCACTCTTTATGTTTGTGTTTCAGTCTAATAGATCTACACCTAGAAAGGATCTATTAAAAGACCAGACAGTACATCTGAAATCCAACCTTGAACAGGTGCAGCTGGAGACCAGAGAGCTTCAGGAGAGACTCATGGTGTCGGAAGCAACAGTTCAAGCTCAGGCCGAGCAACTCAAAGACTACAGAGAGCTGCTTAGTGAGTAACACACACAAAAGTGGCAAAACCTCATCTGCACACACTCGGTTCCTAAAGTTCCTGTTTGTTTTGTTTAGCGGAAACAACAGTACAGCAGGATAATAAACAGGTCCAGGTGGACATCCAGGATCTGGGCTATGAGACGTGTGGTCGCAGTGAGAATGAGGCAGAGAGAGAAGATGCCAGCAGCCCAGGTGACTTCGGTTGGTGTGACCACTAGGGGGAGTAAACATTTTACAGAGGGGATTTATTAATGGGATAGATCACCCAAGAATGAAAATTCTGTCATGTTTTACTCACGCTCAGAATGTTCTAAACCTGTATGCATTTTTTTGTTCTGCTAAACACAAAGGGAGAAAATTGGAAGAATGTCAGTAAACAAACAGATCTCATACCCCATTGACTCCTATAGTATTTATTTTCCCTACTATAGCAGTAAACGGGGAATGAGATCTGTTTGGTTAGTAACATTCTTACAAATATCTAAAAATGTATACAGCCCTGGAACAACCTGAGGGTGAGTAAATGATGACAGAATTTTCATTTTTGGGTGAACTATCCCTTTAAGAATTAATTGTATGCACTGCTAACATTGGTTTTATTTATTACATTAAAGCTTATTCAAACCATAATTTAAATTTTTGAATACAGTTAACATAAAAAATGAATTAGTCATTACCAAATCATTTATGCTAAAATTATTTTTTTCCACTGCAGAGTTTGATGACCTGGAGCTGTGCACATCTCTGTCCTATCGTGACGGGAGCTCTCAGTGGTGGGGGGCTTCCGCCTCACTGAACTCTGGGAAGACAGAACAGGATGTGAGCCACCTGCAGCAGTTGGTCGAGGACCTGCGCAGTCAGCTCTCGCGATCTCAAGCTCTGATCCGTAGCTTGCAAGCCCAAACACGTGATCATACCCCGGGTAGCACTCCCCGGAAGGTCAACTGGGGCTCTGAGAACTTTGAGGCACAGAGTACAGCTGAGGAGGACGAGGGCTGGCAGTCGTCAGACGGCTTTGGGTCTCTCCCCCGCCAGCCCAAGCAGGGTCGAGAGCTGCAGGAGCTGGTGTCTCGCGTGACATCATTGGAAGAGCAGCTGAGGAAGAGCAAAGGTCATGCGGAAGATGGCAAAACTGGAAACTGGCCAGGGTGAGTGTTTACTGAAATATATCACCATTAAAGGGATAGTTCACCCAAAAAATTATTTACTCACATTCTCGTCATTTCGAAACTGTATGTCTTTCTTCTGCAGAACACAAAAGAAGACATTTTGAATAATGTTAGAGCCAAAAACCGTTGGTCCCCCATGGACTATTGTATGGACACAAAACCAGTGCAAGTGAATAGGGACCAACGGTTTTCTGTTACCAACATTCATCAAAATATCTTATTTTGTGTTCTGCAGAAGCAAGAAAGTCATACAGATTTGAAATGACAAGACGGTGAGTAACTGATGACAGTTCACCCAGAAATGAAAATTCTATCACTTTTTTTATAATGACATCATCAGTTTATGGAAACATATACAAGATTTAAGTGTTACGACAGAGGAGGTCTTAAATAAAACCTAGAGGAAAAAGTAACAAAAGAGTGGCTAAATAATGACAGAATTTGTGTTTTTGAGAGAACTCTTTCGTTTAAGGGAGGTCATGTGACCAAAATGTAAGCTAGATGAATACATAAATGCTTGTTTCTCTCACCTCCATGCAGCAAGTTTGACACGTTGATTCAAGCGCAGGCCCGTGAGCTGTCTCACCTGCGGCAGAAGATGCGAGAGGGCCGTGGCGTGTGCCACATTCTGACTCAGCACCTAGGGGACACCACCAAGGTCTTTGAGGAGCTCCTGCGTTCCAATGACATTGACTACTACATGGGCCAGAGCTTCAGAGACCAGCTGTCTCAGAGCATCTCGCTCACCCAGAGAATCAGCACCAAGATCAGCGGTCGTAAGTACTGACACTTGAACCGATTCTTGCCTGTATGCATTGACAATAAATGATGATTTTCTTTCTTGAACAATAACATTGTTTTTAATTATTTTATTGATACAGGTGATCACGCTGAACTTCCAGATGATAAGTCAGGCCATGAGCTGCTTGCAATACGGTGAGTTGACTGAACACAAACACACACACGCACACACAGCTCTCATTTTCTTTTCAATCAGCCGTAAGACATTATTGATCACAGTTTGTCATTATACCCGTTCAGAACTGAATAGGATTTGCTGTCTGTTGCCAAATCATCCAGAACATGTTGACCACAGCATATAGGCCATTGATTTGTTGATCTTTAGTTTTTATTGACCTACTGTACTGATACAAGCCTGTGCAGAGTTTACGCTTTAATTTAATCTGAGCATTGTCTCAGCAATTTGGTTTGAATTCACTAATCAGACTCATTGTTTTTAGGTAGGCCTGTATTACAAATATTTTGTGTATTTTTGGTCTGTTAGACTGAAGCCTTGTGGTGTCTTATTGACTTGGACACCAGCTGGATAAATTTTTCACCTAGTAAGCATCATGGAAACTGTAATATAGCTCAATAAAACGGAAGGAAGAAGGCGGGAACCGGCGAACAATCAAACATTTTAATTCAAAATAAATAAACAATAAACAGCAATAAAACAGGCCGGCAGCCCCTCACGGACGACTGCTGGCAACACGAACATAAACAAACTTAAACAAAACTTAACTAATGTCCAAGCCCGGTCCTCTCTCGCCGTATTCTCCTGCCGTTCGTCCTTTTATGCTTCCGCTCCTCCATGAGAGATACAAGGCCGGAATGACGCCCAGCTGACACGCGTCCCGGCCTCGATTTCCTGCATTCTTCAAAATATCTTCGTTGGTGTTCAACAGAACAAATACATTTATAAAGCCATTTTTCCTACTATGGTAGTCAATGGTGGCCAAGAACCGTTTGGATACAAGCATTCTTCCAATGCTCTCTGTTCATCAGAACAAAGAAGTTTATACAGATTTGGAACAACTTGAGAGAGAGTAAATGAAGCCCGAAATTTCATTTTTGGGTGAACTGTTCCTTTAAGATGCCTGTGTGAACTTAAGAAGGTTTGCTTTCATACTAAAAATCACCTTGAGAATATTTGGGTAAAAGAAGTCACACAAGTTAGTTATGAGAAAACATCTAGCATCGTTTTTTCACTTAGTTTGATATTTAATTTTTGTCATCGCAACGAAGAAAAATGCTTTCTCCTGTCCTTTCATAAGCTGTAAACTGTGAAGTGCACTTATTTGACCTCCTTGCAGGCCAAGTTGAGCGATGCTAGAAGCCAATGCTAATGTGAACTGTCAGGAGTTTGCTACATAATGTCACCGCTGGTTCTAGGGCTATAGTCTCTGGAAAATGTAGAACGCATGGGACATTTTAAGGGAGTTCATACTTTCATTCCCACCCACCATCCCCCTCAGAACCCCTGTAGGATATGACCCGTTTTTTCCAGGCTGTTGTGCATTGTGTCGGGAGGCAGTCAGCATGCACGCCGTATCAGCGCGGAAGATTTGTGCTCTGAACAATCTTCCTGTGAACAGTGTCATGCATTTTTGTACTGAACGGAGAGACAGAGAATGGTGGTATTTGTTAGCGATACTAAAGGAAGCAAACAAGAACATATTCACTTAACTGCTGCTGTATGTAGTTTTGTACCACTATATTTGGCTTTACATGATTTCATAGCAGATGTTGACACCAGATGAAGATTATTCTTAAAATTCTTTTCATTGGTGGAATCGTTGAGCTTTTCTTGTGATGTGTCTGGAAACAGCTGGAGTCATCCAGAACTGGGAATGAATAAATTGTTGGATGGAATGGTTGAAGATATTTTTTGTGTTTATCGTCACTTTATACGTATTATCTTCTCAATGGCTTTTATTGAAGTTGATCTGAGAATTAACGTCGCCACCCCATTCCTTATTTACACATGCATCTCCATCATAATGTAAGGTCACAATCTGGCAACCACGATTCCAAATCTCCTTCTGGAAAAACGTCTCTGTTTTTCTCTGAGAGAACGCAGCGTTCGTAAGACGAAAAGCGAGAGAGAACAAGTGCACAGATGGCCAACCAGATGCATGGCTGGACTTAACCTTATTTTGTCACCCGTCGGCTCATTTAGCCAGAGCTTGTAATTGAGTGAAAAACGGAGGAGATTTGCATTGGTTTAATGTGTTTTTCTGTCCTGCCGTGAACGTTTTCCCTGGGACAGAGGCATCACATGGTTGTTCGCCGAGCTGTGAGCACAGGGCTTTGGGTTGGGTGTTGACTTCAACGCTAATCAGGTTAAGTTAATACAACTTTAGGAGTAAAATGGGTCAGAGGCAGCTGAAGAGAGAAGAGAGGCACATGGGAGAAAGAGAGAGTAAGAAGAAAGGATGGAAGAAGGAGCGGACAGCGTGACAGACCATGTGAAAGAAAATTGTGACTGAACGCCAAAACAGGAGGTACACGGAATCTCAGCACGTGGAAGAGGATTCCCCCGTTTTTTTGTTTTGTTTTTGTATGCATGTTGCCATTCGTACATTGAATGGATATGATATAGTACAAAAGGATGTATCTGTGCCTCATCAGAAATATTTTTAATTTATTTTATTTTTATTATACTTTTAACTTTTATTTAATTATTTTCTTTCATATTTAACTTTCATTAACAATAAGGATGTTTTTAGAATATTTAGAATATTTTTAATTTGACCAGTATATAAATATTAAACGTAACTGTTTTTGTTTAGACCTGTAATAGTATATGGCTTAAAATTTATTTAGAAATCCAACAGTACAGACATGTTCTATATTTGTTTCTTTTTAGATTTTTTTCTTGACTGCTTTCATAAGCTTGTAAAAGGTTGAACATGCTTTGTGTTTAATAACCGGAGGATGGATGTTTCTCTTTTGACTGAAGTCCCTCATTTATGCATAGAGGAACACATCAGCCCGACGGCAAGGACCCAGACACGCTCTTCACAGTAGTTTGCTGTGTTTAGGAGCTCGTGGGGAAGGACGTTACGTTTCAGGAAGACACTTTGATTAGCCTTTTCCTCTTTTGAGTCCAAAGGGACTGGTTTCTAAAAAGAAAGAACACCCTGAACATTCAACAGCAGTGTTTTATGTTTCTTTACTATTTCTTTACTCCTCACAAGGGTGTTGGATTATTCTTGTCATCCTAAAAAGGAGAAGAACTTCAGTCAAAACCATGCTGGATATCACAACAGTTGCTACAGGTTATTTATTACGTATGTGTATGTAAAACTCTTTGTTAGGGCTGGGAATAACAGATCTCTTTGGGCATCAGCGGTTTGTGTAATCTAGGGATTTGCGTTGCTCTCTGTCCGATTGCCTGCTGGAGATTCCCGACTCCTCCCCCACCACATGGGCAAACCCCCAGTTTTCATCACGCGAATGATCACGGTCCAGTTACCACGGAGACGCAGCTGACAGACACTACAACGGCGGCCGGTTCGGCGGCCCCCGACCTGCTGCTCTGCGTTCCCCAGTTGTCCGTGAGTACAGCGAGTCAAGATGAAGTGGCTATAACCGAGTCACGGTAGAGTGCAGGGAGTCAGGTGGGACGTGGGACCATGGCCCCGCTGTGGAGGTCCATGGTGTCCAAAAACAGCCCCCTGTACCGTGAGTCGCTCTACTCCTTCTCACTGTGGGAATGGCAGGTGCAGAAGAGAGAACTGGCAATTTTAAAGAAACAAACAGAAAGGGAAAGAAGAACGCTACACAGACAGATGGAGAAGTAAGCGTTTTGTAAAGTCAATAAGGATGTTACAAGTAGAGTTTTTAGTATTTAAGACAACAAACTCCTGGGAAAGTTGTATTAATTGCTGTGTGTGGAATAGAAGGAGGAGCAGATTATTTGTGTATAGTGTACGGTAAATTATGTCGATTTTTTATGATTTGTTGGATAATTGTTATAATCCAAAATTCTAAATGTCTAAAACTGCTAAACAAAATGCTTGTCTTCTATATTTTCCAAGTTGCGAATACATGCTGAGATAAATACATTTTTATCGATTTGAGAATGTACATGTTGAGAAGAACATGTTGTGTTTCAAAATCTGGCCTAACATGGTCACTGCCACATTGACTTTAATGCTGTCAAATATTACGATTAATTCATAATTATGAATTCATATATAAAAATGTCGGTAACACTTTACAATAAGACACCAGAGCGCATAATGTTACATCTTTATTCATTTCGCATCATACCCTTTCTTAAATGTGCTGTGTGTCATTTTTTGGAGGATCTATTGACAGAAATGCAATATGTCTTCAGATCTGTATAAAGAACCTAATGAAGCGTTCTGTTGTTTCTATAGTAGCCCTAAACAGACAAACTGCTCTACAGAGCACGTTTCGTAAATACGGTTTCTCCTTCGACAAAGTAGTGATTACGTGACGACATCTTAGTTCTGTGTCAGCCACCGTAGTGCTTCGAAAGGGAGGGGTGGAGTGAGCCATTGGTTGCAATTCACAACTTCACCACCAGATGCTGCTAAAATCTCCACACTGCTCCTTTAATTTTAAATTAAATGAAGGAAATCTCAGATTGTCACACATTTTGACTGTAGCTGCTGATGTTGCATGTGTTAGTGAAAGAGAAATGAGTTGGGAAAAGCACATGTGAGTCAGATGAGACACTATTGCTGTGTGTGTTCTGGCCTCAGCTCAGACAGAACAAAAACAGGTCCTCCTAATTAATCCAGCTTTTGGGTACAAAATTAGACTAATGCACTGCACGCTGGATGCACTGTGAACATGTGCCAAACACAGACTAAGGTACACATTTGCATTTATGTACAACCTCGGGTGTATCCAGGTGCAGCGAGTTTAGAAATAAGTGAGTGAGTAAATGTCACTGATTATTGTGCCCACATTTGTTTCTGCGGAAGCCATTCTTTCCAATTACAATTGTTGACAATTACATTTATTCACTTATCAGAACACATATCAGTTTAATGGTTGTTTTTGTAATGAATATTAATAAATAATGCTTTTGTGTGCCTTGTAAATGAGAGTGAAAGTTGAGTAATTATATTTATGTAAGTTACCATGGGGCTTATTATGAATTACTTGGTGACTAAAAAGTTAATATTTTTGAATTAAGGAACTTATTTTAGTTAATAGTTAAGACACATTTTATGAAAAATCACCTTTCAATGTCAGCTTTATCATAATGTTGCATTTGTGTCATGTGTGTTTTCTCAGGTTGAGTAAGGAGCTACAACAGAAAGACAAACTCATCGAGTCGCTGCGATCTAACCTCGACCAGCAACAGCCACGATCCGACACACCCGTCAGCAGCAATGCCCTGTCCGAGGCCACCGACCAATCAGACAGGACCTCGTTTGTGTCAGATGACCACGGCTCAACCAATGAGGATCTAGAGTTGTGCTCTGAACTGGATGGTGCCAGTGAATATGGTCAAGAGGGCGCAACAAGGAGTGCCACAGGTTTAATTTTGTGTTTTTATTCTTTTTTTGTTCATCTATTTTCAGGTTAGCATCACAACCAACATTCATATTTTCATCCTCCAACTGTTTCTTTTTCAGACTCACATAGTCATAGAGGCCAAGCTTCATTACATCCATCCAATGCTCCATCCATTACTTCCTCTCACAGCCGTCAGTCATCCAGCACTTGTCCCAGTATGCATTGCACACCACACAGGCCAATGGAAACCCAAGCACAGACAGGTACAGTTGGAACAGAGTGAGGTCATCAAATCACAGATTACTCACAGTTTATACAAACGTCCCTTTTAAGCATCACTCATAAACATATAAAGCAATTGTATAACTAAATATCTTAATTTCTTAAGTAAATGATTTTCTTTTCGGGCGTTTCAGACCAGCTCTAGTTTCTGAACTTCTCATGCAATGAAAAATCTGTAGCTCTCCCATCTTCTGTCTTCTCCCATCAGGCCTTTCGACTGGACCTGTGTCCACCTCCCTTTCTTTCTCCTCTTCTCCCCACTGTCTCCTCAACCTCCCCACTCAAATTTCCTGTCCACCTGTGTTTGACCCTCATACTCATCCCTTGAGAATCCGTCACCACTACGGTGGGGGTTTCTCACTGGCAGAGGTTCATCAAGAGCTTCAAACGCTCCAGAGGCAGCTTGCAAACAGTGAGCGTGCATTTGAGTGTGTGGAGCTCAGAATGACTAACACTGTAAATGAGTTTGTTTTTGATGAACTGTTTTTGCAGTGAAACACATTTGTGTGCATGATGGCGAGGTTTCACAGAGGTTATCTGAAAATTCACAACACTTTGATTGTGACTTTGTGGTGTTTTAACAAGAAGTGAAGTTTAAAGAGTCATCCCAAAAAGAAAAATCTTCCATCATTTATTCACCCTCATATCATTTCAAACATGTATGACTTAGTTTCTTCTGCAGAACACACAAAAAAAAGATATTTTGAAGAACGTTGGTAACCAAACAACATTGGCCCCCATTGACTTCCATTGTATGGACTCGAAACCTTTGAGACAAAATATATTTTTGTGTTCCACAGAAGAAAGAGAGATATATAGGTTTTGAATGAATTAATGACGGAATTGTTATTTTTGGATGAATTATCTCTTTAAAGGGGTCATATGGCGCAAATACGTGTTTTCTGTGTCTTTGAAGTTATATGTTGTCCATGCATGTATTAGACATGTAAAATTGACGTGTCAGAACAAAAGATGCATTCTATCTAAAAGCGAATGCTCACCAGGACCTGCCTGAAACGCCTCGTGTAACCACACCCCCACAAATCTACGTCAGTTCGTGGTATGACTTGACTAAGACCGCCCAAATGTATACGCAAGTAAGGTGGGCGTACCTGTCAGTACAATTGCTTTGGAACCTGATGTTCCAAATATGGTAAGAGACGTTACATTTCCGTCACACGCTTGCAGCCTTCGATCAATCACTACGCACTGGTTAACTGGCCAATCATAGCACACCTCGCTTTTCAGAGCGATGAGCTTTGTAAAAAATCTGAGCGTTTCAGAGAGGCGGGGCAAATACAGCATTTTTGGACCTTAAATCGTGTATACACATTGTATTACATCTAAAACAAACGATAATATTTGTTTCAGCCGTGTCATACGACCCCTTTAATTGTTTTGTGTAATATCAAGCATATGTAAAAAAACAACTGTATTTTACTGCAAAGTCACACAAATCTCACTTTGGCATGTAAACCTCAAATAGTTGTATAAATTTTATTTCTAAATATCATGTTAATATGTTACAATTGATAAATAATTCTGCAGTTCGCAACCCTTTGAGATATTAAAGAGATTTAATTTGATGGTGAACAATGTGATTCAAATTTGCTCGCTCTTGCAACTTCAGCCTGCTGCTAGTTATCTGACTCTTGCTCACATTCTCTTTTGTTTGTTTCTGTTTATGAATATAAAAATGAAATAATATATTTTTATTCCTTTTTAGGCCATCACGGTCCTCAAGTCAAACCTCTGGGTGGGTTTCCACTGGGCTCTCACACTCCTGACCATAGCAGTTTACACTTGCTGTCACATCATGGTTTTGAACAATCTCCTCTTAGCAGTCAACATGCAAGCCCTGCTATGAAATCTGGGGCGAGTCTTCTAGAGAGCAGTGCAATGTGGGATATGATGCATGACCCGAGAGCATTAAGACCAGGAGTGTATGGAGATGTGTCCTCTGGTTCCTCAGGATATCTGTCGGGACATACAGGTACTTCAACAGTGACGATTGTAACACTCATAATGATGTTTAACTTTCTTTAAGTTGCTTTGAAACGAAATTTCTGTATAATGTTATGTCATTTGAATATTCAGGTCTCTGTGAATTGTATCTGTAGATGATTTTTTAACACTATGCTGTAGGTTCAGACCTGATGGAGGAGCACCTCAGAGAGATTCGCTCACTTCGACGGCGACTGGAAGACTCTATTCAGACCAATGACCGTCTGAGACAACAGCTGGAGGAGAGACTGGCCTCTTCTGCACGAAACGCAGGTAAGAGAAAGTTTTTAACAATGTGTTATTGCCAAAAAAGGGTCATATTTTTACATATACAACAAAAATACATTTTATTATTACATTTATGACTAACCCATTGTGTGGCACCACACTCTTTCACCAGCAGGTGGAGCTGCACCCACCAACATCTACATCCAGGGGATTGATTCCGTTAGTCAGCTGTCCAATGAGATTCGAGCCCTAGAGGAGGAAAATCATACCCTGCAGATCCAACTCCAACAGGCCAGAACAGGTAAGATGTCAAAGTACCTTTATCAGCAGCACTGTCATACGTCATCTTATATGTTATTTTAAACACACCCAATGATATATCACCTCCAGATGGCAGTAAAGAGATGGAGCGCCTGAGAGAGGCAGTTCTGTCTAGTCGTGGCCAATTAAAGGAGGCGGAGATGGATGCGGACAGGTGGGCGGATCAATGCAGGCAGCTGCAGGCTCAGATCAGAGATCAGGCTCAGGCAATACTACAGCTCAAGCGAGACAAACAGAACCACCTGGGCAACAGCACCAGGTACAGCGATAATATAATGTCACTTAAAATGAGCATTAGCTGTATTGACAGGCTATATTGAACAATGTGGATGTATTCATAAACAGGCTCCAGCACGAAGTGAATGTTCTCCAGCAGCAGTTGGCTGAGAGTCAGCGTCTTGTGCACGGACTACAGTGTGAGCTACAGGTGTACCACAGAGTTTGTGGTACAACTGAGAGCAACACAGGTAAGAAAAAACTGTAACTGAAGCTTTTCTTAGAGATACGATACATAGTGCATGTTAAGCGTCTTCCTTTCTTTTCTCATTTCTAAGGTTCAGGGTTGAGTTTGACCTTTGACCCGCGCGAGTCTAACATGCACTTGTTGGAGCAGCAGTTGAGAGAGAGGCTGGACCAGTTTATGCCCCGCCCATTTGCCAGGAAACAGCTCTTCCACGGTGAGACGACTAATTATCATGACTGTAATTTCATCACAATGTTTAAAAGCTCTATGCACATGTATGTAAAGTTTGGTTTATATGATCTGATAAAGATAAATTATATTTCATTGATCCTGGTCCCACCATCTATTACAGACCAATCACCATCTCCCCCCGTTCGGGATACAGGGTTCCCAAGTCCCGCCTCACCAGCGGTGGAACCAGAAGATTCAAAGTTATCTGCTAGTGGTAAGGCTCTTCTATAACATTCAAGAACACTGATGAATGGTTTGGTGTCAGGAATAGTTCACCCATAAATGAAAATCATCATTTGCCCAGTTGTTACAAACCTGTAGAAGATATTTTGATAAAAGTTTGTAACTAAGCCATTTTGGGACACCACTGACTCCCATAGGAGGACAAAAGACGACTATGGGAGTCAATGGTGACCCAAAACAGGTTAGTTACAAACTTCCATGAAAATATATTAATTTGTGTTCAGTACAACAAAGAAATGTATACGGGTTGGATCGTGAGCAAATGATGACAACATTTTCATTTTTTGGTGAACTTTCCTTTAAACTCCTCGTGTAAACGTGCCTCCTGATTAGACTCATCCAAACCCGCCACTGAAGGTGTTGACGGTGAGGCCCCAGACGGCTCCTTCGCCTGCAGGTCAGGACGTCATGTGATCGGTCACGTGGATGTTTTCAGTGCCCTACAACAACAGCTATTGGAGGGAAAAGTGGTTATACGCAAGATAGAGGCAGCGTTGCAGTCCAACACAGAACATGACCTGCCAGAGGTCAGTATCATGATCTGAATTAAGATGACAAATTGTAAAAAAAACTTTAACATGTTTAATTAATTTAAGTAAGGAATAATTGACGACGGTCCGTTGAATTCTTAGAAAATAATGCACACCCCGAGGTGTAACGGCCACTCTGCTTCGCATCGCGTGATATACCCTCTCTCTTTCTGTTTGTAGAGTTATATTAGAAGCCTTCACACCAGCACAAAGACACTAAAGCAGATTCTGGAGGAGACGGGCTCTCTCTTGAGAATGTTCTGGAGAGCAGCTCTGCCCAGCACTGATGCTTCTGACCAGCAGCTTAAAAAGGTCATCTTAAAAACTTACGACATCGCACATCTGTCTTTTGTTGTAATATGTATGTGACATTGGCAGTAAGGGGGATCTTTTATCAATAGTTCTGTCTGTCTGTGTTTGCAGGAGCAGTCCCTTAGAAGGGAGGTTGTTCTACTGAAGCGTAAGCTTTCAGAGCAAGACATGCTTATCAGGGAATCTAAGGAGAGTCTAAGAAACTCCAATCGCACTAAAGATGGCATGGAGCAATTCATCGTCAATCAACGTGAGTGACTTTACATCTCGTCTCTTCTCGGTTATTGTTCTGCTATTCACTTTGTTCCTTTTTTTCCAGTCTCAAGAACACGAGATGTGCTGAAACAAGCTCGATCGAATCTAGAGGTGAGCGCATTTACAGTATATCATATTTATCTCGCCCCATTTTTTTTACAGCCTCAAGGATGTTATTTTCAGTAGAACAAGCTTAGAATGTAGAGTGTAGCCTAGTACTGTGTCTCAAAAGAAAACGTACATTGGCACAAATATTAAAGGCTATAACACGTACTCTTTCTCACCCGGGTATTCTCCATCTCCTCCCTCTATCTATATGTCTTCTGAGTTACTCCAGAAGAATGAACTCAAGATTGCCTCTCTAGGCTGTTCCTCTCTCCCCCCACCTTTATTTTCCTTCTCCTTACCTTCCCGACCTAGAGGTACCGCTCTGACCGGCTTTGTCTGAGCATACGTGTGTGCCTTTAACCTGTGTGTTATAGTGTATGAATGTGCATCCTAATTCTCCTGATGCTGAGATTTGCACATTGTATGTTGTCCTTTTCTTTTTCTGGGAGAAACTAACCTAGTTGTTTTAGTGTAATAACTTGTCTAATATCTGTATAAAAATACTACTCTTACTTTGTGCTCTGCTGGACAGAGACATCAGATGCACTAACAGAGTTACTGTAAATTCTTTATGCAACATTACAATGACCTCTTCTGTCCTCCCATACTCAGATGAGATCTCAGGAGTCCCAGGCAAACACGCCCCTTCTCTTGGTTGGAATATCATGAGTTGTAATGCTCAGGATCAGCACATGATGACCAGCCCATGGCCTACGCAGGGATGTGATGGACGGCGCCCTCTAGAGTCGTCCTACAGAGCAGACCCAAGACTCGATGCTGCTGTTTTCTTATAAAGCGTAACATTATTCACCCTAAAAAGTTTAGCTAAGACTGAACAACTAAGCGTAACGTATTTCATGTGCACGTTATTTATGGATTTGTGTTATAGACATTTGGACTTGCGATCAGGTTTTAAACCAAAGTAACTTCTCATGGGTTTACATTGTGTGTTTGGGATTAGAAGAACCAGCAACACTACTAATGTGCAATTGTAAAACTACTGAGTTAGCAGACCTTCTACACTGTAACCTAGAGTCACCCCAGGGATGAGCTGAAGACCGACGGTGCAATAATACTTTAATGGGATGTACAGAGATAAATTTGTGTTTTGTTATTGAAGCTCTCTTTTTCTGCCAAAGTCTGTTTCTTTTGAAGCATTAACATTCTGCAATGTTTGGTCCCTTTAAAACAGTTGTTATTTTTTATTTAATGTTTTAACCCTTTTTTTATCATTTCAATACCTGAAAATATTGATGAAAATATATGTTTGGTTTTGCTCCAAAAAAAGTCAGTGTTTTATATATCTGCTGTATCAGGATGGACCACTTTTATTTTTGCTTTTTTATTTTGTTTGTTTTTATTTTATTATCATGGCTGATGTCCTGGGCTTTATGTACATGTGAACTGATCTGTCATGTTGTTTTGAGTCGGGGTTAGACACTTGTAACTGTCAAAGATCAGTCATGCAACAACAAAAATGAATGGTGTATTGTAAACTTCTGATGCACAGGTGAACACAGAAAGAGGAATGTCAATCCTAAACTCTGTTTCTATGACAATCACATTTTGTTTGTAATTCAGTAGCTGTACAGATTTCCCTTTGTCAACTGATGTAAATGGAGAGATTTGAAAGACAGTCCTCTGTTCATTCTTAATGCATGTGTATTTCAGTGAAAGCTTTGTGGAGGGCTCAATAAGGGAATATTGAATAAAAAGGGAATCTTATACACGTAATGCTTATTGTGTATTTTTCACCTCGCAAAATATGTCATATGCAGTATAAGTATGTGTTAATAAGATTCTGACACTATTATTTATCTTTTAATATGCCTATGCAAGTACTTGAGTAATTACAATTGATTACTATACTTATTTGAAGCTATTTGATCCTATTTTGACAATATGTATATATTATGACAAGATTGCATGCACCAGAGCGAACAACAAACAAGCGAATCTAATGGCAAGCACATTGGGTTAAGATTTAACACATTTGTTTCATACCTGCGTTTACCTCTGAGGAATCGGAGTCATATCTGAATCAAAACAATGCCGCGTTTGTGATGTCATAACCGGAAAGATCCAGAATGTAGGCCTACGCTACGTACCTTCAGGCGCGTGCGGTACAAACAAGCCACGAATGATCTGCAAACCCGGGTTATTTTGCGAGAATGAGTTCGTGACTTTTTCATTTAACATTACTATACTATTTCCCTTTTTGTTTGTTTTAATAATATTTAAGATGACGGTCATTTTCTGCAAGCCTGCGCTAGTTACTGAGGGCTTCCGGCGAAGATTCGGTAAGTTTGGCTTTTCCTTTTGACCTTACGACACTTCACGTTTGCGTTAATATGACAGATGTGTAAACTATTACTCTAACGTGCAATAAAACATCACAACAAACTATTAAAATACAACCTTTAATATAAACAAGAGTTTCTTAAACAAACAAATTCAGGATAAAAGGCAACACATTATTTCCAAAGTGTACAATCGAGGGAACTTGCATGTACTTCTGAACAAATTATAAGGCACATCTCTTTGTCACAGTGTGCAAAACGAATCAATATGTGACAAACATTTGATTGAAAATTACATTAAAATGTTCAAGTCAACCCACTGAACTGAAATCACACCCATGGACTGGATCTGGACTGGACTGTTTGTACAAATAACTAAATAATGTGTAAACTATAGAGAACTAGGGTTTTTATAACAAATAATATGACAAAATTGGATCAAACTTCTACTAAAACTAGTATTTTAGATCAATGTAAACATGAATTCTTTAAGGGCACCTATCTCAGTGCAAAACACCAAAATGGCTTTTTCCCCAGAGTTGATATTTTGGAAAAATACACTTTGGTTGATGAGCAAAACATGTTGTCTCATCACGGACAGGCGGATAACATTTGTGCGTGTAAACACATGCAAGACGTCACACACAGACGCTCCTCTCTCACATACGTGGACGTGCATCATTTGGAAATGCCTAATCCAGACCTCATATATTCATACACCACATAGCTGATGCTCACAGCTGGAATCACTTTCATGAAGTTAGGCAAGATCCCCCGGTACAGCCCAAAAAATCCTTCGTTCTTTATGATCTTCCGAACTAGCTTAGTCATGGACACCTGCTCCGATCCCTCCATAGATGCTAAAGAAGTGTTCATAACATTTCAAAAAACATAAAACATACAAAAGTAAATCATTTAGCTTTTAACACATACAACAGCTTAGATCAGAGGTAGTGATTTACTTTACCCTGTGCCTGCATGCGTGTGCGGATCAGAGCGAGGGGGTAGCTTGCCAACTGGCCACATGTGCTGGAAATGGTTCCGCAGCCGAGAAGAACAAACAGTCCTGGGTTGGCAGTGTCTTTGGCATAGCGTGACAACCAGGCATTCTTGAGCGTCTGCAGAGTGAGTAAAATCATACATTTATTCATATTTCTGCATTAATGCATGAATATCGCATTCTCTCGATGGAAAGAAAAGCGCAGATATGCCAATCACAATTCATTGTTCATAGAAATGAGTTATTTTTTATTAGAATGAAAATGTTTGTATTACCGTACTTGTTATAATTGAAAGTGTAATGTATATGTATGGTTTCAAATATTTTTGCTTTATTTGATTATATATAGGCGACTTCGAAAAGTGATTTACGGTGGACTGCCACGCTTTAGATCGGCGTGGTAAAAATGTATTCCGAATATCCCCGATTTTAAGATTGTTTTGAATCATTTTTTAGGTATTTGTTTAAAATGTTTAGCTTGATATGGTATTAAGATCCGGAGTGAAGACGGAAACAGAGTAAAGAGAATCAAAGCCGAAGAAAAGAAGCTGACATGGCTGGAAAAGAAGTTACCGAATTCCTCAAGTCATTCAAAGACGAAATCACGGAATTTACAAGAGAATTTCAATTTTTTTCCAAGGATACTAAACAAGAGTTCAGGGAGCTGCGGAATGATGTAAAGGGGTTGAAAGAAATTGTTGGAGATTTGAAAGAGCGAATTCGACAAGCAGAGGAACGAGTTGTTGAGGGCAGGCGGAAGAAAAGCAGCAGCTCTCAGTGCAAGCTCTAAGTTATCTGCTACAACAAAACAAATCGTTGCGCGAAAGAACTGACTACTTAGAGAACAAATCTCGACAAAATAACATACAGATCTACCGGATTAAAGAAGGATTATTTCATTGACGAAAACTCACAAAGAAAGACCACAACCAAGATCCATTGTGGTCAGATTTTTGCTTTATTTGAAGTGCAAAAAAACATCCTTCATATAATGTTTTTTTTTTGACAGGAATGAATGGTCACCTGGAGTCATGTTTTGTTGTCTCCACGCTAAATCATGCCCCCAGTACAGGACACATTACTGACCGTGTAAGGTAACTAGGCAAGCCTATCACATTTTTAACAGAAAGTATGTCAAAGTTGAAAAACTCAAACAATGCCCAAAGGTGTAACGCCTGGTTCAGTGAGCTGAAATATTCAGCAACTGGGTATATTAGTCCAGTGGTTCTCAAACTGGTATGCCTACCACTAGTGGTACTTGAAGATACTCCGGTGGTATGTGAGGTGACAAGACAGAAAATTAAAAACTCTACATATTAATTTACATTTCGTGTTTTAAATACAATTTCAAATGTTTAATACACCTACATGATTGATAAATACGGAATACATCTCGGCCTATGTGCAATTTTAAAATAGTTGTATGAATTATTGTTGTTTATTTTTCATTGGTCGATGTAACTCAGGCGCGTGACGGGCAGCTCAAACACAGCGTGAGCAGACAAGCGCTTGTGAGTCCCTCACTCTCTCTCTTCCGATGAGCTGCGTGCAAATTAAGTTTCTTATGTATTTCTGCACTTGAACCGCTGTTTAAAGCTGTTGTTAATGCTGTAAAGTGCTAATTCAACACGCGTCTGCATCTACTCGAGGTTAAATCAATGAAGCTTGCGTTGTTATTATTTTTGACACGCCACTTTGACAAAAGCTGCTGCGGTAAAGTGCAAGTCTCTGTTTGTTATATACAGCTGTTCTCTTGATGTTAAAGTATACGTGTATTTATTTATCTTCTGTTAAATATTCTTTCCAGATTGTTTGTCTTTAATATAAGTTTGTAGTCTTTCTGCAAGTCCCCACAAAGTTAATAAATCCCCCATAAGAGTCCATAAGAGTTTACAGAGCCCTGTTTACAGTGCACTACAGAAAAGTGTTTTGTGTCCACTATTACTGCTGACTAACTTGAAAACATGGAAAAAAACATGTTCTTTAGTTTGAAAACAGATGGTAAATAAAGTGTTTGTGTTATTAATAATACATTAGAATTGGAGGACGAGGTGTACAGAGAAAGATTCACAGCTCTACTATTAATTTGAGTGTTTATTCATGTGATTTTCTATGGCGGACATAAGGGGAAAACAAATTTTATTAAAGGTGGTACTTGATCTGAAAAGTTTGAGAACCACTGGTCTAGTCTAATAATATAATCTTGTGGCATTTCACCAGAGAAAGTTTCCAGAAAGTTTCTACTCGTACTCACCTCATACACTGCTAAATCTATTCCTGCATACGGAATAATGCCCAGGATGTTGGGAATGTAGCCTTTGTAAAAGGCCTTGACTCCTTCCTTCTTCAGAATCTTCTTGGCACAGTCAAACATTCCGGAATACTGACCGGTCTTCCTCAAAGTAAGTCTGGTCTTCATCACCTGCCATTTAAAAGAGGTAAAATATGTTCTTAAGTCTTAAGTGTAGGAAGTTTATACAACAAGGAATATAACAAGCAAATAATTTAGTCAAAAGTAACGTTACTCCAGTAGGAAGCGCTCCGGTACAACATTAAATCAAAAATAGAAAAGTGAAACTTAACTTTGCCATCAGTCAAAACTATTTGCCCAGGAAAAAATAAGAGTTTTATATACGCATACTGAGAAACGGCCCTAGACCAAAACACAGGCAGATACACTGAGCAACATGGCGCCCTGGAGACCCAAGGACTTAGGGCCAGGCGTGTGTGTCCGATGAAACCGTCTATAGACTTCACAGAGTATTACACACACAATACACAAATATTATGTAAACCATCTACATTCAAAGTACCTTAAATACAGACAATCCAAAAAAACAACTCAAAATCCTGCTTGACATATCTGCTCCCATTCCACACAAACATATGCAGCCATTGACTGGACAGATCTTACAGGTTTTATTTTCAATTGCTAACAAGCGTTTACCAATACTTAAAGTACTTTTTCTAAACTCTTAACACAATAACACACCTATATCACACAATTAGCCAAATAGTTCATTTTCTTGCCAAAAACACATTTTGTTAAATAAATACAAACTCTACATTTCAAAATGCTGAATGCCTTTTTCAACATATGCCAACTCTATCAAAACACAGCACACCAAATCAAAAATGGAGTCATTCGGTCAAAACATTAGCACTAGTTTTCCATCCAACAGAAACATCAATCTTAGTCAATCTTAATGCATAGACTGTCAAAATGCTAACAATCAATGGCATTACAAAAACTGCATTACTTGTCATGTTTCAGTTCGACCTGTATAGAACATACAATATGAAAGTCATTTTTTAAAAATAATTCAGTCAGCTGTAAACACATTATTTTTTCTATTGTGCTGTCTTTTTTTCTTTTCTGTATCACAATTACTCTGTGTGGATTCATTTTAGATAGGGGAGAGCGGGGCACAATGACGCTTTTTGGTTTTAGCTCAAACACTCAAAGAATATTTGACCTTGATTAATTATATTTTTACACAAACAACATACACATCTCTGCTACCAATGAACACTTACATTTTTTTCTAGGACCTACCGTTACCATACAATTACAGCAAAAGTGACAGAAGTGCAAACGTTACCATACAATTACAGCAAAAGCATGTGGGGGTGGGGTTCATTGGGAATTTTCTGTCAATAAACTAAAAAGGGGAAATTGTTTGTACATTTGCCTATATTAGATAGATATCCACACATCTATCATCCAGCCATCCCTCATCTAACCATCCTTCTATTATAGATCAATACAGATGGATGGATAGATATGAGAAAATGATGCACAATTATAAAAAAATCATAATTGTCAATTACTCTCGCTGATATTGTAATTTCAGCTTCAATATGGGGCTATGTTTTAGATGATATAAGGTTGGATTTGGTGACTTTCAAACCCAACTGAGAAATCGGAAAAAAAAACATATGATGAAAAAGTTTACTTTCATGCTGCCAAAACACTCTGTCCAGTATCTCCTTGAAAACACAAACTTTCAAAACTTTCCAAAAGCTACATTTGTGAATTACATTAGTAGTACAACATAGTGAAGGAATCATCAGTAGAATGTACAAAAAAGTAAGTGACTGCTGTAAAGGCTTTATTAGCAATATATGTAATTGCTGTCAGTAATAAAAATGCATGCCATTTGGTTCAAAGATAGCAAAAATAATACAAAATAACGGAAAAAAGTCTGTTCTAATCTATATGATCTTCAGCATTTGGAAGCCCATGATCATGTAATGGAAAGAGTTCAACATCTAGCTACGTCTCAGATTGAGATTGGAATCAGCTATTTTTTAATTATCACTATTTAGAAAATTCTTATAATGTCTTTTACTGTAAGCTGCTGTTGTTGCAGAAGAAAAAGAGGTTTTTTTTACTATATTTAGGGTTTGGAACATTAGTCCTTCATTTTTTGCTAATTGTGTTAGAGTTTTGAAAATGTGACTACAGATTGGTCAAAGGGATGTTAGCAATTGATAAACACTGTAATAGTATGTAGATGTTATAACATGTTTCTAAGAATATCCCAGAGAGAGTCTCATCTCTGACCTCCATTGGGTAGATGGCTGTCTGAGCTGTCGCTCCGGCCAGAGATCCAGCCATAAACCTCTCATGCGGCTGAATTTTTTCACCATCCTTTGTAAGCAGCTTCTTAAACTGTGAACAGAAAACCAAAACACATTTGCAAGGTTCATTTAACATGTAAACGCTCATGCAAGCGAAGCTAAAACGGTTTTACAGAAATCCGTTCTCTCTTCATTTGCAGTTATCGTCCGTCCTCCTCAGAGGATTACCGGCTCTTCTGTGAATGACTGGTGTTAAAATAGACACGTCTCATTGACACGCTGCTTGTGTAAGACAGTTCAGCAATATTACACAATCACTGTTATACTAAATATCAGCTATAAGCATTTGGCCACAGATAGCAAAAAGCCTTGACACAAATTGCTTGTTTAATCTAATTGGTGGACGTTCTGCTAAAATCAAAAGAGGAAGTGGTTTTCAATTTTGGTGGAAGTTTGTGGGTTTCTTGGTAACGTGGGTTTCTAAGACGGCGTTTATACTAGTGCGGTTTCCTTTAAAACACTCTTGCTATGGTTACGCCTGGCGTTTACACTACTCCAGAGTTTTTGACCCCCAAACACAGAGACTTCTGGAAATGTTGGAGACCCCGTAAACGCTGATTTTTTTCTAAAACGCATGCGGAAACGGCAGAATAAACGAGGATTCGTTTTAAAACGCTGTTTTCGTACGACAATGGTGTAATGTAAACACCACCAAATATACTATGGTGATGTTCACACTGGATAAAATATATAAGATCAAAGGTGACACATCAAGACTGAACAAGCAGAATTATGCACCCAGAATGTGAAAAGTGGATCTCATAAAGAATTCAATTTAGAGCTGTCATGACATCCATTTGTTGGTCATTCAGGGTTGTTTCACCAGGGGGTCTGTCTGCTAATGGATTTTCAGAAAAGTGTTGAAAAGTTCTGTGGTAGACACGAATTTCATACACTTTTCACATTTTGTTCGACAACTTAATTACATCTTAAACATTTTACCTTTGTGTGCCAAATGCCTAAATGTAATGTGATGTAAATAAAAGTTAAACATGTTGCTAGAATTACAATGGTTGTCTTCATGCAGGTTGGTTTTAGGACTTCTGTTTATCACACGTAAGGTTTACTCACCTGTTCATAACCCATGAACTTGATTGCGGTTTCTGGAGCGATTTTTATGACGTTGACTCCATTTCCTCTCCACAGAGAGGCCACGCCCCCTTCTTTTATCATCTGCTTGAACCCACTAGTCAGACTGATTTTGTTAGATTTTGAAGAATGAACCTATGAAAGGTACGTTTTTTCATCTTTTAGTTTGACGTTTGACTGACAATATGTAAACACAATCAGGTATTGACAAATATAGCAAAAACTATACCTGCATAAAGACTTTCATTCTGTCCAGAGGAGCAGTGCCTGTTCGAGAGACAGCCCCAGCCACACCCCCAGAAACCAGCTGCCTCCACCAGACGCCGGTGGTCTTCTCTTCCTCAGTGAACTCATCTGGAATAGTTAGACTATCACCTATATCCAGCACCTAATACACAAGAGAGGTGAAGTCAGTTCTACAGTATGTTAAAGTAACTTACCAAATGCTTTTAAAAACAATGTGTACTGCATTCTGTAAAGCCCTCTATTATGCAAGTTATGAGTGATTAAAGGGACAGTTCACCCAAAAATGAAAATTTTATCATCATTTACTCACCCTCTTGTCATTTCAAACCTGTATGACTTTCTTTCTTCTGCACAACACAAAAGAAGATATTTTGAAGAATGTTGGTAACCAAACAACAGCGGTACCCATTCACTTCTATTGTATGGACACAAAACCAAAGCAAGTCACCGCCATTGTATGGTTACCAACATTCATACATGTTGGAAATGAAATGAAGATGAGTAAATGATGACAGAATTTTCATTTTTGGGTGAACTATTCATTCAATAAAACATTCAGGTGATTAAAAAAAACCTGGTGAACAAATATTAGGTCATGCATAATTTATAAGGCTCATATCTGTGTGTGATCTGTGTGCAAAAAAACATATTTGTCTTAGTGTTGGATTTAAATATGAAAATATCATCCTAATACTGTTTTGTGGTTGGTCATATATGCAAACAATATGATAACATGCAATGAGGTAAGTTGTTTGATTACCTTGTTCCTAATCCAAGTGAATGTTATCACCATTACATTACATATCAACACGGTAATGCCTTATTCTTAATATCTTCTGGACAACATTCATATATTTGGTTAACTATTGAACCTTCAGCAAGAAACCTTTCCTGTATTTAACATATTTCCGGTCAAGAGAGATGCAAAACAAACATTTCTACCACCAAACATCATTTCCTCAACCCTCATGTCATTTCAAACCTGTATGACTTTCTTCTGCAGAACACAACAGAAGATATTTTGAATAACATTGGTAACTAAACAACAATGGACTGCATTTATTGTATGGACACATTTCCCTAATATCTTCTCTTGTGTTCTACAGAAGAAAGAGAACCATACAGATTTTAAACAACATCAGGGTGAATACATGAGTGCGTTTACATGCACAAAATAAACAGATATCTATCAGAAATCAGCTTATAAAAGAAACCTGTTTTCACGTGTTTACATGCATATCAATAAACCGGTTACACAGAAAACAGCGTTTACATTGAAATTTGAGACTTGCCAGGTTTCTCGCGCACAGTGACGTCACCACCGATAGTCTAGTAATTAAAAACGCTGTGGGAAATCGGTCAGAAGCTGTATTTTTATATCTCTTCTCATGTCCGCAGTACCTGCAAATGCAACAATAGTTTTTCATTTTGCCGTTTCTATATCAACTGCATGATTCGAAAGCGGACTTTCATGCATTATTTTACTGTTACTTCCATTTGAAGAGAAACATGACCTTACTTGTTGTCAGCTTATTACGCATAATCGGAGTAAGACTGTGCATGTAAGATGACACCATCAATGAACTATCCCTTTAAATCATTAGATGAAGCCTATAGCTTTGACCTCTATGAACAAATGAAGAGCCGAGAACCTACCATATCTACATCCATCACATATACATCTTTGTCCTCAAAATCAAAAATGGGCCATTCCCCCTTCAGCTGCTCCTGCAGCAAAGCTATAATGACCTACTGCTGCCAGCCCGTCTGAGAGCAATACAGACCTGCTGCTTCACCTGCTCTCCTCTTCCATCACTCCATCAGTCAGATGATGAGTAGATCTAGGGCTAATCCCAGGACAGTCTTAAATTAACTTGCTTCACTTGGCTGTGACGCTGTCTGCTAAACCTTTCTCTCCTCACATTATTTGGTGGTCTGTTTCACCCAAATATGTTGAAAATTCATTTGTGAGCACATTTGGTTTTCAATACTTGAAAGGCAAATTTATACAAAGCATGTTTTACTTCATCTCATCATGCAAACATGTTTCTGCAATGGTTTACAGTTCCAGCATAATTCACCTGCACATTGATAGCCCGTGTGACTTTACTTATTTACTTGTAATACTTAATCAATTATGTGACTCCTTATCCTTCCTGCTCTCGGCACTTATTAACACTTTACCCACTGAGAGAGATATATAAATCACCAGCCAAGCTGATTACTGGGCCGCATCATAAACCATGACCGATACCTGATTGAAATACACTAGAGCAGTAGTTCTCAAACTGGGGGCCGTGGCCCCTGGGGGGCCCCCGAGATTGATCCAGGGGGCCACAGATTTTGTGGCATTTTATGAAATATAGAAATTGATCATAGATTTTATGCAATCAAACATCAGAAAAATAATACCACCAGACAAAAGAATTGATGTTTCAGCATTGTATAACCGAATATGTTTTTGTTTAAATAAAAATGTTAAATTTAAGATTATAAGTATTTATTTGGGGGGCCGCAAAGCGATGCACTTTACACAAAGGGGGCCTTACGACGAAAAAGTTTGAGAACCACTGCACTAGAGGACATACAGTATGAAGAATCGGATGATAATGCATGCATGTCATTTGCAGGGCTGGGAAGACTACTTTTAAAATGTATTTCACTACAGATTACAAAATACATGCTTTAAAAAGTCATCTGTAACGTGTTTTGTTAGACTACACAAATTTTGTAACTTAATCTAAATACTTAATACTTTGGAATACTAAGGTACATAAAACAAAGGGATCACTAAACAGAGGACTTGGCTTTCCTCTGCATATTATTTTAAACGACAGCAGTTTTACAGTTTTCCCTCATTGGACATTATAGTCCAAAATTATGAGTGTGTGTCTCACAATTTTAAGAAAAGAAGTTAGAATTGTGAGAAAAAGTCATCGCAATTACCTTAAAAATTACTTAAACTAGACACTCACAAACAACTATCACAAAACATGAAAACAGTCGTTGATCATTCAGTTAATGACAGACAATAAAGATTCATGGATATGTAAATTTTTTGATGTGGCAATCAGTATAAATTCAGGCAGTTTGTCTTCTGCAGTATATGTAAACTTCTATTATGTGAAATAGCTTATTCAAGACAGTACTAAATTAAATTGATATGCAATTTCTATAATTTCTATATATTTATAAGATACCTTTTATTTTGTTAAAATTATTAAAAGTATGCCTATTCGGCAAGGGGTATGCAATTTATAGGCATAACTGTAGTATAGGATGCTTTTGCAGATTGTCAGAGAATCACAGATTGCTGTTTACACTAATTGCCTGTTACAGTTTATATTAATGTTTAAATGAAATAAATGACATAAAAATTCCAAGTAATCACTTTGGTAATCTAAAATACTTTTTGGATGTAACTATAATTTGATTCCACCCATTTAAAAGTAACTGTAGTGAAATACAGTTACTCAAATTATGTATTTTATATACATAACTAAGTTACATGTATTTCGTTACTCCCCAGCCCAGGTCATATGTAATGTTTGTGTAGGTGTGTTCAACTTACAGTGGAGTGTTTCCAATACCGTATGATCTCCTGAATGTCATCTGCTGGGTTAAAGAGGAAATGTTTTCTCCATTCATTCCAATCCACAGACATGGTTCCATCCGCATCAATACTGCAGGACACAGGGTCAGTTTAGAGATAAAATTCAGATGGGTACAAAAAAACGATCTGTTCAAACTAATATTGCAATTAAAAAAATGCAAGTTTTATGCTCTCAAAAATATGCACTTTTTCTAGGTGATATATGACAATGCATTTCATGCATTCCTTCATAATATGTACTTTCATTAGATTGACAATTGTCGCTTAACTCCAAATCATCTAATGCTGCTAATCATCTTTTTCTGTTTGATATTAAAGGGATAGTTTACCCAAAAATGAAATTACTGAATTACTCAACCTCAAGTTGTTCCAAACCTGTATAAATTTCTTTGTTCTGTTAAACACAAAGAAAGATGTTTAGAAAAATGTCAGCATCTGAGATTTCTGGGGCACCATTTACTAACATTGTAGAAAAAAATAAAACGGTTGTCAAAGGTGCCCCTGAACTGTTTTTCTAAAATATCTTCTTGTGTGTTCAACAGAACAAAAAAATACAATAGATTTTTTCTACTATGGTAGTCAATAGTGACCCAGAAATCTCAGTTGCTAACATTTTTCCAAATATCCTTCTTTGTGTTCAACCAAACAAAGAAATGTATACAGGTTTGGAACAATTTGAGGGCGAGTAATTCATGGAAGAATTTAAAAAGGGACTGGGATCACAGCTAATACTGCATCAGTGATTATATCTAGAATGACCTTTAACCTGTGACACAATGCCAGGCTGTCAAATAAAGAATCGTATAAAACCAATAACTTATCAGAAATTCTGCCCCCATCTGCAATAATTTATCAGCATTTGAACCAGATTCCACACCAAAAACTTATTTTTAAAGTTTGAGTATTGTCAGATGTTCTGTATCGTGCAAAGCAACTCAATAGTGTGAATCATCTTGGTGTGAATAGATCTTTCATTTTACTTTTTGTTTTTTGGTATAACTGGAGTTTCAGAGTACCTGTGGAGGATCTTCTCTGCATCTTTATCTGACAAGTTTATCCCGAGGACTTTAAGTGACTGCTGAATCTCTTTGGCTTCAATGCAACCTGCATACACAGTTAACGTTGTTATTGTTGTGCAAAATATACCTTTTATTTTTCATGAGTTTCTTCATTTTTGTTTGAATTATCTCTTAAAATCACACCATCGTTATTCTTGTCCAGACTCTTGAAGGTCAGTTGGAGTTTTTTTTCGTGTTCTTTGAGATACTTTGAAAACTCCTCAAAGTCGAGGACCTCATCCTTATCAGTGTCTCCAGAGGCAACAATTTTCTGTAAAAGAGCAGCACAATACAGTCAGTGTTATTCCTGCAAATCTAATCTCCATCAACAAATTATACACAAATCTGAAGAAAAAATCTGTCTACTTTCATAAACAACACAGAGCTGAGTTTATCTGAAATATTCCTGAGCTTTGAACTCTGCAACCCAGGCTCTTTGTTCTAAATGACATGGGCTACTCTATTTTTAAATGCAGAAATGTAATTAAAAAAAACATTCCCTGTGATAAATGAATTAAATATACAAAGGTTTGTGGAGATTGTCAAACCCAAAACATGACATTGAAATCATGATTTTTAAGATACAAATATATTAGTGTAATCACGCATAATATTCTCTTGTGTTTGAACTTTGACACTGCATTTCCTTATAAGTAAGGTGGGGTTGTGCGAGTAAATCTATAGATGTCTTACAATTTACTGAGCTGCCTTCCTAGACCGCATTTTAGTACAGAAAAGATGTCTAGGAACACACTAGGTTTTAAGACACAGCTCATATCAGCTGTCTTAGGTAAGTTAATGGAATGTGGGTTTGTTTTATTAGTACAGGAGTGTCTTAACCTCGTAAATAAAACCTCACTCTTCCGGTTTAAAGTGCCAATTTCGTTTTCTATTAAACAAGAAAAGGAAATCGCTTATTTTAGATTGGAAACACGATTTAGTGTTGGGGGAATGATAAAACGTAGCGGTTGTCCGTAGTTATGATCAGTGTTGCTAGGGTGGCTCTTTTTGTGAGTGTTAAATATAATACCATGGCCATTTTTTAATTCAAACTTCAACAGCACGTGCATTACATAAACCAGACAGGAGGATGTGAACGAGCAAGGGATGCGGCATTTGAGTTTTGTGGTGGTTTTTATTTAATTTCTTCAGCTCAGACACCATTTACAGCAAATGTTAAGCAATGTAAAATACGGAGAGGGGACTTTGCTTGGTAGGAAATTTCCAACAGTGGAAGGTCTGAAGAGTCTGTCAGCATTTACATGTTTATGTCGTTTATATTGTACACTATATACAAATACGTCTTTGCAGTATAATGAAAGCGATCCAACAAAAAGAAATGCAAAGGCAGATTTTGTTGAACTGGATTTACCTGCGCTTCTCCTTTCCCCAAAGAAAAGCCCATGGCAGCCAGGCCCGTCTTCAGCTCCGAAACATCCACTTTCCCATCTTTATTTACATCCAACTTCTCAAACAACTCTTCGAAACTTTTCGTGCTTTCGCCCCCAATGCATTGCGAGTCGGTAAACACGAATTTTCGTAAAGTGTGATACATCGTGACGCAGGATATCAATCTGTATTTTTTTATTTTTACCGCACGGGATCCAAAGACCGCGATGAAACCACGGAAGAAAACAGATGTTGCCTAGCACCGATCCTCCCTGTACGTGTTATGCACTATATCAGACTATCGTTGTTGTTCTTTTATTACCGCAGTAATCTTCTGAAACTCAACAATACTATCAGTTTTAATGGGTAGACGTTGGGTCTCGCCTTAGAGAAGGAGGGGTTACAATTGCTAGCTTATTTGCCTGCGGTACCTCCTCATTTCAGAGACACACCCAAATGTTTAAACAAGCCAGCCAGTTTAACGCAACTCTTTTTTCCCCTTCAACTCCGTGGCAAGAATTGCTTAACAGATGTTACATTGAGTAAATCCGCATCAACTTCCCATTTTTATTGAGATACATACACTATGGGCAATGCATTTACATGCTATACATATAAAGTATGTGTAGCCTATATGCATGATACTTTTATCCTTATAGCTTTACATTTTCGTCTGTATATGAGAACTTAAATCTTCCCTTTGTGTTTTGAACAGCTGTCGAAGCAAATCCACACCGTCCTAAATATAGTACGTTACCACAGTAGCTAGAATATGAATAGTGTAAACATAGCTTCAGTTCTGTATATGAATTATTATTATTGCAGGACATATTGAAGAAGCAGATATCAATAAAAACAATAGCTTCGGGAAATAAAGAATAATAATTGATAACAAGAGCTGATGCTACAGCACTTTTGAAAAAAAAAACTATTGTGATGTGACTGATATTGTGGATAGTAACAATTGCCTTATCCGTTCTGAATTTCTATATTCCTTTGTGAGATTTATTTGAGGTAAAAATCCCATTAAATCTGTTTTTATTCTAACGTAAAGGTCTCAACACATACCATCTTAACACTAGAGGTCCTCAAACGTGTGTTTATGAACTGCAGTACTGCTCAGCGATCAATGCCAGCTTTACGACAACTTTACCGTAGACGTTTGGCTTTACGACACATGTGTTCGCTTTACGGCAGAAGGTAGCATGTTCACTTCTGTTGACGTTTTTATCCGTGGGTACAACTAACTACGTGGTTTAGTTTTATAATTAACATAAAGGCTTTGTGTTATATGTAGGTTGTTTGCAACATGGGAAAGCCGAAAAAGAAGAGTAAGTATTTGCTCCTTTTTATCCGCAGGGCGTATTCTGTACGATGCGGTTAGCTGACAGCTTGTTTAAGTTACATTTGGGTCACCAAAAAGTATTTTTTGTTGTTTATAAGCTTTCACATCATAACGATGGGAGTTATATATCTTTTCATATTTGCTCACATCTCTACATCTCGATGTCACAAAAAAGTTGACGAAAGTTTGTAGAATAGTGTGAAACCGTCATAGTGAGTTTTTAAATTGTTTTGAATATAAGAACATAATAATTTGATTCCTCTTTTTATTTCTTGTCCTTATTTTTTCACATTTGCTGTGAAATCTGTGAAACCTTCATAGTGAGTTTTGAAAATAAGAACATAATATAAGAACGTAATAATTTAAGGTCCAGATATATGTTTGTACCTGTACACAACATGTCTGAGTTCATTCTAATATCTGTCTGTTTTGTCATCAGGTGACCTCAGCCGTGCAGAGCTGATGATGATGACTATTGCAGATGTCATCAAGCAGCTGGTTGAAGCCCATGAGCAGGGAAAAGATATTAACCTTAACAAGTCAGTGTTTTATAGACAAATACGAGCAAATCTTAAGTGTCAAGATATTTTGAATGTCTTACACATGTATTTTAATCTGCTTTGAGAAGTCACCCTCTTTACACTCAGCATTATCCATCAGTCTTTTACGCTTAAAAATGTTTGCCACTTGAAAAAACTTAAACCAAGACTAATTTTAATTACTACAATTCTGTCATTCTAGAGTCAAGACAAAGACATCAGCCAAGTACGGCCTCTCTGCACAGCCTCGGCTGGTGGACATCATAGCTGCAGTGCCACCTCACTATCGACGTGCCTTGGTGCCCAAACTAAAAGCCAAACCTATCCGCACTGCCAGTGGGGTAAGAAGGCCAAGCACACGCTTAGTTTGATTTGCTGACCCTTTGTTTAAAATGTGTGGAATATCATAATGAAACGGTTGTACATACTCGTACTGACTGTTGTGTTTCTGTGTAGATTGCAGTTGTTGCTGTGATGTGTAAACCCCATCGTTGTCCACACATCAGTTTCACCGGCAACATCTGTGTGTGAGTATGTCAAGGGCACTGCCGTTGTATCAGTGTATTTCTTTTACAGTGACTGAAACACAAGACAAATGTATACATTTACTTTTTTGCTAAACGCAGTTCAATGTATTCAAAGCGCTATTCTTTTTTAGTCTTTGAATAAGCAACCTTTGCTAACAAGCAGCGGTGTAGTCTAGTTTTTTGTAGTGAGTATATTGTGATTTTTTTTCGTCCCAGATCGACAACCCATGAGCACCACCACACTCAGGAATGCATAGAGTATGCCTCTATATGTAATCAAGAGCATTCTGAAAGATTTATTGCAAGCAAGATTTCAATAGCAAATGACAGCTGGGGGACTTGCTTGTTTTGTTAATCACTGTCTAACTCACCCAGTTAAGAGTTACATTTAGCCTTAGATGGTATATGTATACAATCCCGCTAAAGCACAGGTTTGATCAGCTGGCAATTTTCAATGCACATTTGTGATCCATGCGAAAACCCAGCTATAAAGTCATTTATTTGTGATATACTATTTCTACATCAACCCACCCTGCTAAAAAATATTATTACATAAATCCTAGTGGTTTCCATTGAAATACCATTATGACTACAAATTGTTCTATTACAGTAAGTTTTAAAAAATGTCTTTGGCATTAATGGGTGTTCTATTGATTCCCATATGCATCTATTGTGTTTTGGGCAGGGTTCTATTATTTTTTCAGCAGGGCAACCAGCAAAAAAAGAATATCCTGGAAAGTATAATCTTTAGATTTTAATTTAGTTTTATTTTGACTGACTAAGGCCATGTCAAAGACTTACAGTAAATCATATTGAAACAAATGCTTAAAATCAAACACTGATGCTCATTACTCATAACTACATTTTTAGCCTAGTTTTCACACACTGGGTCACACTTATGAGTGCAAGTTTTGTCTATTATTGACATTGATAGTTCACTATAAAAATCAACAATGAACATTTGTGCAGTTTTATCAAGCACCCGTTGCACTTATAGATTGCTGGCAGCCTCTCCAGTCTAGCCTGACTTTCACAAGGCTGGACAGGAGTTCGATCTCTTATCATCTAAAACGATTATGAACATTGTAGTATAAGTTATCTCTCCCTTTCTCCCTCATTTATTGATTCACCACACAAACTAATGTTTGTAAAGTTGGCTAGTTAGATCAAATTTAATATACCAACAACCCCCTTACAGTTGTGTTAATGATAACAAATATGCTCATTTTGGTAAAGAATACGCAGTGGTTTTAAATGTGGGGGTGAGTTATCAGCAGAAACTATAATAGACAGAGGGGGACCCCGCATAAAGCGTAGCATGAGCCTCGTCGGGCTCATTGTAACACCTGCGGCGGCAGCGTCACCCCGAAGCGGCAGTAGCTTCAGGGCCAGGCTTACAAAAACACTGAAATGGTGTAGCTTAAATGTTTGCCTTTCATGATCTCCTTTTGTTTCATATCTCTCGGTTGCACCAATGGTCCAAAAGTCAGCGTGTCGCACTTTTCTGACTCAAAATGATTTTATGTATCCTCGTGCTTTTTTTTGTAGTGGGTATACGGAAATTCTTGATCTTTTCTAGTGCGTATACGTGCGTATCACGTAGACTACACCACTGCTATCAAGCCATAATCTTTCATTTCTACACTCTGATACTGTTTTTACTGCACGTATTATTTAGTTTAACCTTTTGCAAAGAAATCTTTTTATACTTACGTTCCAAGTCATCTAGTTCATGCCATTAAGATTAAACATCAATAATTGGGCTGACTTTTATGAGCACATTGTAGTGGTCACAGATGGACTGCAGTTTATAAACAGCGAGACTAAGGCCCGGTTTTCACAGACGTCTTAGCTTAAGCCATATAAAAATGCCTTAGAAGAATAAATTACTGGTGTGCATCTCGAGACAAAACAATGGCACTGATATATTTTAAAATATTTCTGGTTATATATTCTTATAAAAGTTATATTCAGTTAAGACAGGTCACATTCATTTTAGTCTGGGACTAGCCTTAAGCCTTGTCTGTGAAACCGGGCCTATATGTCCTGGGTTTCATTGCTGATGTGATTTTTTTTCTAACAGATACTGCCCAGGGGGTCCAGACTCCGATTTCGAATATTCAACACAGTCTTACACAGGATATGAAGTAATTATCCTTACATCCTTCAAACCAATACTATCTGATACCATTGCAGATGTGTTATGAAATATACATAATTTTTGTTGTCTGTTCACCTTTTTGTCCAGCCCACGTCGATGAGAGCGATCCGTGCACGCTACGATCCCTACCTCCAGACTAGACACAGGGTAGAACAAGTGAGTCATCTTTTAAGTTCACACCCATGAGCAGCTTTTGCATTTTATTATCAGAATCTAAAGCATGCATAAGCTATTTAATGGCGTTGGTTTTACGATCACATTAAGTGTCAATTGTCTCAGTCATTTACGCAAATTCAGATGATGTTAATATCTGCTTCGTCTAGCTCAAACAGCTTGGTCACAGCGTGGATAAAGTGGAGTTCATTGTGATGGGAGGCACATTCATGGCTCTGCCTGAGGAATACAGGGACTATTTCATCCGTAACCTCCACGACGCGCTGTCAGGACACTCGTCCAACAATGTCGCGGAGGCAGTCAGGTACCAAGCTAAATGATAAATCCGTCTCATTGATGGAATCAGACCACTCCTTATTATAAGTTCCATGGCGTAGATAGTCAGAGATGGAAATGGGAAAGACATTTCACCAGTGGGCGCTGTGAAACAAAACATGGCATGACGATGTGCATTGACTAACAATGAAAATAATCCCACAGCATTTATTATTTTGAAGAACATTGGTAACCGAACAATGGCGGTACCCATTCACTTCTTTTGTATAGACACAAAACATTGTTCGGTCACCAACATTCTTCAAAATATCTTCTCTTGTGTTCTGCAGAAGAAATAAAGTCATACAGGTTTGAAATGACAAGAGGGTGAGTAAATGATAAGAGAATTTTCATTTTTCAGTGAACTTTCCCTTTAAACCACACTGCCGAAACCCCCTGGTGAGCAAATTTGTTACTGTGGCAGTTTTGGGAGGAATAGCTGGTTCGTTTGGATCCGTCTTCCACTTTTCGAGCAGCTGCATTTGGCTCTGCTGTCTGCAGTCACAGAACAAAAGAGAATCTGGCATTTCGATCGGCCTTTGATGATTTGGGCTCTTTGATTCAATGATGGTGACAAGATAAAGTGTGCTATTAGTTACATCTCATGTTCCTGTTTCTTTCGGTCTCATCTATCAGTCTAAACCCAATTTAATTTAGCAGTTTTGTACATCGTTTCCATCAGTTGAACTATCTCTTGACGACACCAAACTAACTCAAGACTGTGTATGAAAGGTGTGTCAGCACATTATACTCCTCCATCTGCTTAATTTATTTGAACCTGAGCTATGACTAAGATGCTGTTGACCTTGTAAATGACATCAGCACAAACTTTTTGAAGTCAGAGTGACAGGCAAAGAAGACGGTAGTGGATAGACGGACGCTGCAGGGCGCTGTTAGTTTGCTACCAGCGTCTGTTATGTTATTTACTATCTTGATAAGAATTTGTGTGTGTGGGTACGCAGAGGTCCGCAGGATTGTCAGCCCACCACAGCTTATCAGCGGGTTTGTTAAGATGACACGATTGCCATAATTGTTCCACCTGCTAATCAGGCAGAGATGGAGGAGACAAAGAGTTCGATTTCAGACACAGTGCTTATCTCAGCAGAGAGAGAGAGGGGGGGGGGAATGATAAAACAAATGAAAGAAACATTCATTTGGATTTATATAACACTCTATTGGTTTTATAAGTATGATGTCTGTAATTTCTGAAAGAAATATGAAGCTTACTAGAGAAAAAGACATTTTGGACTGTTAAATGTCCATTAGGACTTCAGAACTATGTCAAGCGTGACGAGAAAGCCAAAAAGCAAGCATTTTCGCATAATTGATTCAGTTCAATTGGTTAGCGGAAGATCATAAAACCATTTACATGTAGTCATTTAGCAGACGCTTTTATCCAAAGCGACTTACAAAGAGTTTAGGGAGCAATAAGCGATATGTCATACAGGAGCAATAATACAAAATGAAAAATTTCATTTTATAATCAGATTCTCTAATAGCCACTTGCACCATTTTGATTCTACAGTTTTTACATTTTTACCCTCTTGTTTGTATGAGGAAGCACACTTAAAAACAGTGTGATGTTAGAGTTCTTCATCACATCTTAATGTGCATACATAATATAAATAAGCCATTGAGTGATGTTTTTGTTCTCCAGGTACTCGGAACGCAGTAACACCAAATGTGTCGGCATCACAATCGAGACGAGACCTGACTACTGCCTGAAGAGACACTTGAGTGATATGCTGGCATACGGTTGCACAAGACTGGAGATCGGTGTGCAGAGCGTGTATGAAGATGTTGCCCGCGATACCAACAGGTCAGACTTCATGCTTGATGTAGGACTTGGTCAATGAGAAAACCTTGATGGCTATTCACAAATGCAGTGCAGTCTTGCATGTTGAGAGTTACATTTTGTGTCAATGAGCAGCAATGTGATGCTGCAACTACACATTGGAGAGCATGAGGTATTTTACCGCCTGTATCGTCACTGTCCTTCTGAGACCTTGTATGTCCAATTGCGTTTTTTCAGGAAATGGAAGAATTTTTTTACTTTTTAAATGATTACATACTCTGTTGCCGAAAAGCACATTTTTATACTTTTTATTGGCTACATATTTACAAAACACAGTGACAAACAAAAGTGACAGGATGACTGATATTATTGATTTATGGTGAATAATAAAAATCCCAAAATATGTAGATACAAGGTTTAAGAAGGACAGCATCGATATTCTATAAACCTAACATATATGACATGTATAAAACTGTATGTATACCTGAGTGATCAGTGTTATAGGGACTCTGCAATAAAAAGTGATTGAACTCAGTGAAGATTTTAATTTGCAGAGTTAAGATTTCCAGTCAGTCATTTTCAGCAGTTTTTCGATTCATATTGCAGTTTATTTGCTTAAGAAATGGCTGCCATTAAACGCATTAAGCAACCTAGCAAACAACTGTGCTAATTGCAATACAGTTTGGAGCAGTTTGGATTAAGTGCTTTTCTCAAGTCACCTTGTTATCTGCATCAATCCTTTGCTATTAACCTGCACCCATCTCTGTTTTAAATTCTTACACAGTTAGGCAGTTAGGTTTCTTTTATAGCTACATGTGTTTGATATGCTGTTGTTGATATTTATAGCGAATGTAAATGTACTGTTTGCAGGGGACACACGGTGCGGGCTGTGTGTGAGTCTTTCCACCTGGCTAAAGATGCTGGTTTTAAAGTCGTAGCTCATATGATGCCGGACTTGCCCAATGTTGGCATGGAAAGAGACGTGGAGCAGTTTATAGTGAGTATTTCATCATTCGCTTCGCAGTGTTTAATGGATAGTTCACCCCAAATCAAATTTCAGTCACCCTCAATTTATTTACCCTCATGTGGTTCAGAACCTGTATATGAGTCTTCTTTAGAACACAAAAAGAAGATATTTTGAGAAATGGGTTTGTGTCCAAATAATGGAAGTCAATTGAGTCGAGTGTTGTTTATTTACCAACATTGCTGAAAAAATCTATTTGTATTCTGCAGAAGAAAGTTACATAGGTTTGTATGACACGAGGGTGAAAAAAATTAAGGAATTCAAATTTTTGGGGTTAACTATCCCTTTAAAGTCAATGACATAAGCATGTTCCATTAACAAAGGAAAATGAACCAAAAAAATGATAAAAGTGGCAATGTATTAATCCAAGTTTTAGGTTAGGCACATACCTCAAGGGGATTATGCCAAGTTATTCTGTTTATTTTTGGGTCTGGAACTTTAAACTGTTTATTCTGTAAGCTCTTTTGATGTAAATGAACTGAGATCCTGTTTAATTATTCAGCATCACTATGAAATTGGGATATCCGTGATTTCCATACTACTTTCAGGTGCTCACTGAAAGTAACAAGACTGGCACTTATTGGGAGACTGACACCGTTTTTAGCTTTCTTGTAGCTTCATTGGTAGTGGAGCAAGCAACGCCAAGGTCATGCGTTTGATTCTCATTAAAATGTATAGTTTGAATGCAAAACAAGTCACTTTGGATAAAAGCATCTGCCAATTGCAAATGCATGAATGTATGTAACAAAAACTAACTACTGAGCCATATTCACCACCAGATAGACCGCCCAGAGGTGTTAATTCATGAAATTAGACTAGAGAAAAGATGCTCCTTTAGCCATTTTCCAAATAAAAAACTGAAATGGAAAAATTTAATTGTTTCTCATATCACACAGCCCTAGGTTATAATTCATAGAGTCGAAACAAGGTTACACAAAATACAGGAACACCAAAGCACAACGTTCTCGGAGTTCAGAAAATTCAGATTTTGTCAACTGCTGTAGCTAATTGTTACGTAGCGGCGGGAATGACAGTTGAATGTAAATGAAGTGGGGAGTGATGTGCCGTGGCAGGCTGCTCTTTTATAGCCCCTGTCAGTGTCCAGCTGTGACGCCTTGGTTCACATTATCAGGGGCTTCATTATGTGAAGTGAATAGAGCATTCATTATTGTGAGTTTCATTACCAAGCCATGGAGATCCAATCAGCGTCTGTGCACTGGAACCCATTCAAAGTGCTTCTCTCTGAAAAACTGTATTAAACACCAACCGCGAGCGATCCAGGTGCCCACAGGTTTCTTTGATGTCTTAAGCGAACGCTGTCTGGAGTTTACAGATTCTAAAGCTGGTGATCATTTGCCTGTGGTCATGAAATGTTAATGTCGCATAAGAGGCATAATGCTTAAGCGAGTGCGATTGTCTAAGAAAAATCTTGCGTTTACAGTCACAAAATGTGCACTTAATGAGTGAGGAGAAACGATTAACTCAGTCATCTCGTCTCTGGAGGCTCTGCGGTCCCTACAGCTATAAGTCTTTACTTAGATTTGTACATTGTTGTAACAATCCCACATTATCGCCTCCACAAGTCGAAAATGTTTGGACAGTAATGCCTTTTTTGCTTTTCATTAGTACGTTTGTACCAGCTTTAATTGAATATGTTCATACCCCACAAGTATGTAGCATTTTAGGTCCACTTATGCTGCGAGTTAACAGGCTGCTATAGTGTACGGTTCAAAAGTTTTGGTCACTTCATTGAAATGTTTCGCATGACTTTAGAAATGTTTTGATCTGAAGATGTATGCTTAAAAGTTTTAAATGATCTTTGTAGGCAAAATAGGAATGTGCTAACATATCAATTTCTTTGATTAAACAACGATTTTATTTTAAAATGTATTCAAATGTCTTTTTTGGCAACTTAAATTCCAGAGTTGTACATCAAAACATGTACATACAGTTTTGATTAGTTTATTATTCTAAAATGTTGAAAATATTATTAAAGAATGAGTAAGTGACCCTATATTTACCTATATGTTTACTACTTTGATATTATTTGTTATATTTTTTATTTTATTTTATTATTATTATTATAAAAATATTATTAAAGAATGAGTCAATTACCCTATATTTACAATTTATTTATATAATTTTGTACCTCTTTTAAATTGTTTATTATATTGAATAGTTCTGCACAATGCAACTAAAATGTACATAAAATGAGCCATTTTACACACGTTTTGGAATCATTGTGTTTGTGAGCTTTAAATGCATTCCTGAACGCGATGTTACTTGCATTTACATTTGTGCATTCGTCAGATGTTACTGTTACTCATTACACTGAAGCATTTGCCCCCACTCAAGTGACATCACAACCGATCGTTTTGACGTTCATTGGTTTATTGCTATTTGATCCACCTCGCAATTCTGTCACCCTTTTTTGAAATTCGTCTCACGTATAGGTTCGTGTGTATATGAAATTCCAATCACACTGGTTGTGATATCTCTGTGATAGAGAGCCATTAGGAGGTAGTGCGCCAGAGCCAGAGAGAGAGAGATTAATGGCTTTGGAAGGTGGTCTCTGACCCTGCTGCTATCAGCACTCCTCCTCCGCCTCCACCGTGTGCCCACACAACCTCACCTGTGTCACCCACCAGCAGCGCTCGGCTCGTTTATCTCAGCCAACCTGCTTTCTCTGATGCCCACGCTCCCTTCTTCCCCTCCCACTTGTGTGTTTACTCGCTCGCTCTCCGTCGCACCTTCCCCACACCCCCACCTTACGAGACGGGAACCTGTCGGCGCTATCTCAAGACTGTGTGCGTGGTGGAAAAGAGCGCAGCTCTGTGATAATGGAATCCCATTACGGACTCGTCCAACTTGCACTTCTCACTTATCAGACTGTGTGCAGGCTCCCCTCCCTAAATAAAAAAATCTGATTTCTTTCCACTCGTAGAGTAAGAGGAAGCTCATACGCTACGGCTATTCGTGACTCAAGTAATGCGTCCTTTCAATTCTTCTGTGAAAGGCAACTTTTTTTGTTTGCTTGCGTTATTTAGAGATGCTGTTTAGCTCGGGCTTTATGCAGTCTTTGTTCAGAGCCACCAAGTGTCCAGTGTGATGATTCGCTTGTGAGTCAGGAAGTAGGACAGCGACTGTTAAATTACCATTGATGTTGTCTCTTGCATTGCAATGGTTTCTTTATAAGTGTCATCGCATGACCTCTGAAGCTCTGAAAGTGACAGGGTGAAACAAATTCCTCACAATGACCAGTGTTTATAGCCAATGGCACATGCAGTATCATTTTCTTAGCTCAAGAGTATTTATTTAGAGTAGTTTTCCAATACTTCCTGAATGATGTTACTCTTAAATCCTTAACCTTTGCTTGGTTTTCTGTCTTGTAATCAGGAATTTTTCGAGAAACCTGCGTTCAGGCCAGATGGGCTCAAACTTTACCCGACATTGGTGATTCGAGGCACCGGACTGTATGAGCTGTGGAAAACAGGGCGATATAAGAGTTACTCCCCCAGTGCTTTGGTGGACCTGGTAGCACGAATTCTAGCACTGGTCCCCCCTTGGACACGTGTGTACCGCGTGCAAAGGTAGGAGGGGCTTAGCATTTGTTTTCTGAGCACTTCCTTTCAAAGTTGTTGTAGAATTGACTATTGTGTGAAGGAGGAGTCGCACTAGATTCTGTATTTAAATCCCTTCATGCATATTCCAACATGCAGGTTTTGTCTTTAGTATGTAGTAAGTTTGGTGACCAATGACCTGCTTATTATTAATATTAGTGAAGACATTTGTCCAAAAGAGGATCTTATTATCACAGATTGACATTTTAGCGGAAAATCAAACCTGGAGGAAATTGGTATAAACTTTATAATACAAATTATAAAGAGAAAGTGCATGTTTGCAGTGTCACAGGAAGCTGCAATAGAGTGAATATTTTCACATTATTTCAAACAGGAGCCCTGGAGTATGACATCACTTCCTGTTACCAATACTCATGTCGGGTGCAAAATATTTTTGCATGTTTATCCTTAAGTTTTGAAAGCTCCTGATCTCTGGCCTTTTTCAGGGATATCCCCATGCCATTGGTAAGCTCTGGCGTGGAACATGGAAATCTAAGGGAGCTGGCATTGGCTAGAATGAAAGACATGGGGACTGAGGTAATAATTGTTAAAAGAATCCTTGAAAAAAGATTCAGTTGCTTTATTTTGTTTGGTAGATGAATCAGCAGACGCTAAGTACAAACCATGTTGTCGGTTCCTACAGTGCAGGGATGTGAGAACCAGAGAAGTGGGCATACAAGAGATCCATCACAAACTTCGACCATACCAGGTAATTCATGTTTAGTGTCAAATATTTGTGGATGCTTGTTATAAAAGGATGTACAGTTGTTAACAGAAAGAGCTCTGGGCGCTTCTTATAGATCGAGCTGATCCGCAGAGACTATGTGGCTAATGGAGGCTGGGAGACCTTCTTGTCTTATGAGGACCCGGAGCAGGACATTCTAATTGGTCTCCTGCGTCTCCGCCGGTGCTCACCGCAGTCCTTCCGGCCGGAGTTGAAGGGTGGCGTATCCATCGTCCGAGAGCTGCATGTGTATGGAAGCGTGGTCCCCGTCAGCAGCCGAGACCCTAGCAAGTTTCAGCATCAGGTAAAAAGCTTTTTACCTGCTTTGTTTTTGCAAGTAACACTTTGGAGTTCATGTGTTTTGGATAAATGGTCCAACACATGCTGTTAGGGGAGCTTAAAAGGGTAGATTTAATGCAGATTTAAAATGGTTTCACTTATGTCATCTTCATAAGTAAACTAGAGAGATGTATGTAAATTGCTCAGATTTAGAAACCTCTAATTTTCCTGCAATTTAAGGCTTTTGTCTTTCTGCAAATTTTACATAGTTTCACCTACTTGTTTTCTTTTTCTCGTAGGGTTTCGGGATGATGTTGATGGAGGAGGCGGAGAGAATATCCAGGGACGAGCACGGCTCAGGCAAACTGGCTGTTATCTCAGGTATCATAAATATTCTCCATGCTAATGGAAAAAGCTCATCCATTTTGTTGGTTCTTCTTTCTCTCTCACTGAATAAATATAACATTCTGACATGCACTTCTGCTGCAAATCCACTGTGGGATTGAGATAACAACATTTGGGAAGTAAATGAAAATCTCCATTTATATTATTCTCGCTCTAAGTATCAAGTGTATAATACGTTTGTACTTGCATGTGTAACCAAAAACATGCACAGGAGCAACAGGAGCCTTCTGCCATGTTGCTATAAAGTAAATAATAAAAGTGTATAGTAAAATTACCATGGTACAGTGTGCAAAAATTCAATAAGCCTGATATAAAAGCGTTTTCTAATTTCTCAGTTTTGCATGTTTTAGTGCATTCAACATAGTGTAATGGAATGTGTCACAAAGAGATACAGAAGAAATGCAGTGTTTTAAATCTTATATTATTGTTGGTTTAATGTGTTTGTTTCAGGTGTTGGAACCAGGAATTACTATAGGAAAATGGGTTATGAACTTGAAGGACCGTATATGGTGAAAAACCTTTATTGAAAGCATGAACCTGCACTTCATCTGAGGGAAAGCAAAACCAAGACACCAAATTCTCTCCGTTAAACATCTTTAAAGACTTTTAGGGGAACATCTCAACAAATCCAAAATACTTGCCTGTGTATTTACATTTGTAGGACTCAATTTCTTTACAGTGCTTTCAGTTTCTAATGACAACAGTGGCTATAATGGAGTAAAAATGCAAAAAGTGCACAGTTTTTAATGTGGATTTAGGAGAGAGAAATCATTTATGAAAGTAGCTTGGTACGTTTTGATTAATTCACAATTCTGCTCAACACAACTCATTTTAAAGATAGATTGAATGCAATTTCATGTTTTTGTTTCGGCATTGCATAAAAAATATTCTTTGGCCATTTTTATGTTAATAAATATATTTATCTGGGATTTTAATTGTTTTTATATGATTTCATATTTATGTAAAATGTATGTCGGCTTAACAAGCGGGAAATTTGGATGGACAAAATATAGCCATCATTGAACAATGAAAATAATTTATCATCAGACATGGTCTCCTGGCTTGGGTATGAAAACCCGTCGCCAAAATGATTGAAATTCAATCACTTCTATTTTTGACAGCATGAAAAGTTACCCTTCACTTCATTTTTCACTTTAACTCTATTGCATTTTGGTGTCTGTCTTCACACCACCAATTTCTGAGAAATTGCGTCCGGCTTGCAAGATCTCTCCACCACTGGAGACCTCATGATACGCCCGCTGATGGGTTTTTACTGCTTCATTTGACATCGCAATTCCCGATTATATCGCTATCTCTGCTTGTGAGCAAAGGTGCGAGTCGAATGATGACTGACCGCCCTTTAAAGCAGTCAGACTCGGATCACATTTGTAACAGGTTTGTCATCACAGAAATGGTTTTCACTAAATTGCGAAATGCTCCTTTATTAGGCAGATGTTGTTTTGCATCAAACCCACTATAAACTGATGACATCACAACAGTTCCTGTAATTTCCAGGCAGCGACGTTGTCGTAACGTGGTTAACTATAAGCAGTAGCATTGTCCCATCTCGTGAGTTATGGTATGGCACGGCCATTATTCCTTACGAGTAGTCTTTCCGATACAGAATTAATACCGATGTATCAAGATGATGACCTTAGAGAAAGAATGAGTGTGGTGTTTAGATAATGTGCATATTTCTCTGCGGAGGTCGAGGTGAGCAATCGCGTTGTTTCATTTGCAAACCGGTGAAGCGTGAGGAAAAGGGCACAGTGTCTCTGGAGAGGGAAATGTCACGGATGAGATCCACTTAGGAAAGTCTCATATGCTTTATATTATTGCCGGTGGAGGCCGTAAGGTTTCAAACCCCTCGATGACCCCTTCGCACACTTGAAAAACGGTATTATTCATCTTTGTCATTGTTCTTATCATCCTTCAACTCAGTAGTGCAGTAAACTGCTTAATCACGGTGTTTATGCTGCCTTCACGTGCTCTCGGAAATTCGATAATACCCACTTCAACCCGGAAATAATTTATGTTACGGTGCTCTTTTAATGTTAGCAGATACTTGTAATGTTTTAATGCCACTAAATCACTAGTAACATCAATGTTATAATGTTACTAAATCCAGATGTTACTTCCGGGTTGAAGTGGGAATTATCGAATTTCCGAGAACACGTGAAGGCAGCATTAAAGACCGTTTGGCTCGAGCTCGTGGTGCGTAACGTAGTTGATACAGAAAATATTTACCCAACTCGGTAGTACTGTAAAGTATGGAATAGAAAAAATGTTCAAATGCGGGCGGATATTATTCATATCCATCACAGAAAACTTCAAATTCCGGTGGAAGATGAAGTACTTTGTCCAAGTAAAAAGCCTTTTTATTTCCTGTCTCGTGCGATCAAAACCAACCAAAATAAGATTGGCCACTACGGCTCTGGAAATCTTGTCAGTGTAAAATAAGCGATCTGAATGATTGATAGAGCTGCCATTTTTCACAGATGCCCATTTCATAGGGAAACAGAAATACCCCCCAGCAGTGAAGCTTCAAGGATCCAGTAATTTTGACCTTTTATAAGTAAACTTTTGCTTTAACCTGTTGATTTGAAGTGTGACCATCCTGAATGCTCAATTTTTTGTTTTGCTGTATGACGACACAACTTAAAACTAATCATGAGAAACAGGTAAACAAGTCAGGAAAGCGAACTTTCACATCCATAACAATCCATACTCCATTTGTTGTGTATTATTTATTTCCTCAGATTTGTGGATTTTAATTCACAGAAATCTTACAAAGTATGTTGTGCATCCTTTTTTGTCACATCCATAAAACATGTATATTTCCCTCTTTTAAAGTAGAAACTTGTGTATGTATTTTTCTTATGTCTGGACATCATCAGGGGTTTAGTAAAATATAAACACATGATTCAATATATTTGTAATACATTTTGTGAGAATATTTCAAGATTTGACTCAAAATGGCCATCCATAATGCTGGAATCGCATCCCTAAAATCAGTGGTTCTCAAACTGGGGGCCCCAAGATGGATCGGGGGAGGGCACAGATTTTGTGGCACTTTATGAAATAGAGACATTTATCATAGATTTTATGCAATCAAACATCAGAAAAATAAGACCACCAACCAAAATAATTGATGTTCCAGCATTGTATAACTGAATGTTTTTGGTTTAATTAAAATTCTAAGTTTAAGATTCTAAGTCATTATTTGGGGGGCTGCAAAGAAATTCACTATAGTCACAGCATATAGTAACAGATATACCCCACAAAATGTAAGACATCAAACAAACAAATCTTTAACTTTGTGAATATAAACAATGTAAAATACCACAACTGTTCAATGAGTTTTATTGGCCTCATTGTAATTTCTGTTAGTATGCTGCTCTGAGGTCAATGCATAGCAGAGTGGACCCGTTTCTTCAGCTGGTCTGCATTGGGCCGGGCGTCAGGGTCAGAATCGAGCATTTCCAGGAGCAGTGCACACATGGTGGGGTTTGAAGGTGGCGGCAGCGGGGCAGCCCGTCGTGCCCTCATTGGGATGACCAGCTGCAGGTCGGGGTTGTGACATAGTGCCTCTCCTAACGGTGCGAGCCAGCGGCCTCGCATTACATACGCTCCTATAAAAAACATTGTCATGTTCAAAATCACAAACAGAAATTTATAGCCAATTTCTTAAATTCATATCAATGATACATGCACGCTAAGGCACATTCATTACAGTTCACAAAACAGCAAAGCAACCACACAATGGGATTAATCTGTGGAAAGATGTTAATTGCCATTTTATAAACAGGCTAAGAGATCTTGACCTTTCTATATGGCCTCTAGCAGCGCAGTTGAGTTATAGTAATTACTGAGCACTGCTTGAATGGCTTACACTCTTTATCTGAAGCCGCTGTCCTCCGACCACTCAAGATTACCACAGCTATTAAACATGAAGTTAATGGGCTACTAAGTTAAGTGCTTAACAACAAGCATTCAACAACAAAGCTGTCCCACCGACCTTAAGTGCCTCCGATGAGGTAACTAGTGAGACAAGAGTAACTAAAATAGCCACCTGCCTGTCAACGATAGTGAAATGAGGCTTCGGAAATTGGGACAATTTCTATTTCTAGGCTGTAATGTGGCTTTGACAATCGCAGGTTGGCGGTTTTACATGAACAGTCATGTTCTGTTGGGGTGTATGAGAGCTCATTGCCCTTTTCAATGACTCATGAGGTTTCAAAATCAGGTTGTAACTTTGTGATTATTAGGGCTGCACGATAATGGGATAAATAAGAATCACGATTAATTTGCTCAACATTTTAATCACGATTAATAATCACAATTATTACATGTTACAATCTGCCATTGTTGATTTCCTGTGACACCATATTTCAAAACACACATCATCTGTAAATAGAACTCCACCCCCAAATATGAACAATTTTCAACCTTATCATGATGATGCTGTTTAGTGCTAGCTATTAACACATTAATATCACAGCGACTATGCTTAATCGTGGGAGGCAAGAATAGTTATCGCGATTAAGCTCAATAACTCAGCATCCTTCATAAAAACTAGGGGACCCCAGGAGCAAAATATTAATAAATGCAATTCATTTTCACATGTTAAGATTAAATTGCAACAATGTGTTGTGTAGGGATGGGTATCGTTAAGATTTTAGCGGTATTACTACTCGGTCCGGTACTTTAACGGTTTTCTTATCGGTGCTTTTGGATATATTTTTTAATGAAAATAAGACCAAAAATTAAGAATTTATGAATAGAATAACACTGCTTTATTTTCTGCAATGTAAAATAAATTGTATTCAGCGCAGACCAGCAGTATTAAAAGAAGTGGGTTGGTTCATCATAGCTGCCTGCAACAAAATATATATATATATATATTTTAATGGACAGATTTTTATGTTTGTCCTATGTATGCAAGTAAAGCGACGAATTATTAAGCTCTCAATGTTATCAAATAGGCCTATTATTTGGGCTGATTTATTTATTATTATATAAACGAGTAGAAAATGTGTTGTCACGTCATTTAATCCAACTGAAATTAGACACACACGAACAGATATAGGTTGCGCTCATGTCTCATCTGTTTTGGAAGACGTGCGCATGGAGACTTGCAGTGCGGAGCCACGACTCCAGGCGCGAGCATGACTCTGCTTGAGAGAGACAAGCCGTGCATGTTTGTGATATTAAAACAGCTAATCCGTTTAGTTTTGGGGACGCGCTGTTTTGGTAACGCGAAACTGAGACGGACACGAGTTTCAAAAGCATTCAAACATAGGCTGTGCGCGCTCGTGAAATTTAAACAGCTCATCTGTTTAGTTTGAGAGACGCCATGTTTGGGTAGACTGCGTAGAGCAGTGGTTTTCGTTGTAAGGCCCCCTTTGTGTTAAGCGCATCGCTTTGCGGCCCCCCATATAAAGACGTATAATCTTAAACTTAGAATTTTAATTAAACCAAAAACATTCAGTTATACAATGCTGGAACCTCAATTCTTTTGGTTGGTGGTGTCATTTTTTTATGTTTGATTGCATAAAATCTATGATAAATTTCTATATTTCATAAAATGCCACAAAATCTGTGGCCCCCCTAGATCCATCTTGGGGGCCCCCAGTTTGAGAACCACTGGCGTAGAGCAGTCTGCGCGTGCTGCGTCTTTCTCCAGTACCGAAAGCAGCCTTATCGATGATCCGGTCTTTCATAATTTAGCCCCGGGGCTCTTTTAATACCGGGTTTCGGTACCCATCCCTAGTTTTTGGTGTGCCGAAATTGATCCTAAACAGAAACAATATTACTATTCTGGACCAAATCCACTTTGTTGAAAAACAGATGCAATATAGCCATAATATCGGCCTGCTGGGATCTGATTACGTCAGAAGAGCATATTAAAAGCGTCTGAAAATAAAATAAGAGATCAATTTTAAAATGACTGTTATTTGTACACATTCAGCATTGGGGTAGCAAGGAGTTGAACATAAACAGAACGGCTATCACAAGACTTGGGATCCAAACTAATTCAATGCAATAACATCCGTGACACATTCAAACGCATTAATGACAAAAAGTACTTTCCTCCTTTGACTCACCAAGTTGTTCTTGATTGGTTCCGTCCTCAAGGAATGTGATTCTCTCCAGCACGGCCCAGAACAACACACCCAGAGAGAAGATGTCAGCCTGGGCTGTGTAATTACGGCCTGCCCACACTTCAGGAGCCATATAGAAATCTGAGCCACATGTAGAAGATAGAGTCAGTCTACTAAACACACCATCTGTAGGATTGTCCACCATCTTACTAAGGCCAAAGTCTGCCACCTGTAATACAGAGGAAGGGAGGTATGTTGTTAACAACTGGAGATTGAAAAACAGAAATCGAATGTGCATATCAATTTTTCAATTGAAAAACATTTCTTCCCATCTTTGCATAGGAAATTAATGTAAGAATGCAAGTGTTAAGTTGTTTGATTTACATCGATTTACAATGAGCTCGCTAGCTATTTAGTATAGGTCCAGTTCCATTGAAATTAAAATGGTAAAAGCCATATCTAGGGACTAACATAATTCGTTTTATTAATGTAGCAATAAAGATATTAATGGTAAGCGGGTGAAAATATTATTCCATCGGTGCATAAGGTGTATTACTGTCCACGCTGTCAAACCCAATGAATAAGGCACACCAGATTGATTATCCACACACACACACAAACACGCAAGCCTGAACACTTATTTAAAAATCCATAAGAACATATTCTTAGACCAATTCATTTCAAACTTATCTGTATGTTATAGTTTTGCTGTGCTGTATTGATTAACAGAACAGGTTTAGGAGATTTAGGCGCAGTTTGTGACTCCAAGAAAAATACATTTTTGTTGGCAAATAGGGCAACATTTTGTATATCAGCATAAACTTTGATACAGCTGATCAATAAGACACTCTGTCCATCATTCAAGTATATTAGTTCAAAAGTACTTCTGTATCGCTTTGTTCTTTATAACAGCCTAGCTATTAGTGGAACATTGAAAGCATTTTTATGCCTCCTGGCTAGTAAAATGAAATAAAACAGAGATGGGGTTGGAAAAAATGAAACAACGCACTCAATAACTCCAAGTGCAACATGAAAGCTTATATAATTGCAAAATTGCCTTTGGTTTAACTGCTATGAGTCATTGGCATTCTAATACCAATGTTGTTGTTTGTTTGTAGTATGTGCATTGTACTAAAAGTATTTATAATCTGTCACATCACGATGTATATTACATATTTTTCTGTTCTGATACCTTAATCACTGGTCCAGTTTTAGTAAGAGAGACAAGAACATTATCTGGCTTTATATCACGATGCACTATTCCACTTGCATGCAGGAAGGCAATGGCACTGCTGAGCTGCTGAACTACAACATGGTTGCACTCAGCATCCGGAGGCCTGGACAGAATGTACTGATTCAGATCGCCTCCCTCACAGTACTCCATCACCAACCAGAGGGCAAAGCACCGTCGTGGAACCTCCTCTGTGGACATCAGTCTCCTCTTCGATCTGGACGAATTTCTCATCTGGGTTTTTGAGTCTTTGTCCACCACTCTCCCTTTAAGAGTGCTCTCAACTAAGTCCAAAGGCAGCCTACCTGATCTCAGGGGCTGCAGTGTTTTTGGTCCGGTCTGTAAGAGGCAGTTGTACAGAGCGATGACATTGGGGTGGTTGCGTGCTGTGATCTTCATAGCCCAGAGCTCCTGCAAGTATAGCTCTATACTCTCTGGGCTACAACACGGTAGACGTTTGATGGCCACCGTGTCACCCCTCTGGCCCCACCAGCCTGTCTCTGACACACGGCCCTTGAAGACCACGCCGTAGCTTCCTCTTCCCACCTCCTGCTGCAAAGTGTAGATATCATCCATCTTATCAGCTTTTCCTTGGTGTTTGCCTCCCCCCCAGTCCTTGAAGAAACGTACTTAACGTTATCTTTCTTTATGTTAACAAACAGATACACACAGACAACAATAAACGACCTAAATACGAACAAAGATGTATAAAAACTAAACTTACCCCTGAAACCGCGGTAAACGAACATTATAGTTATTCGGAAGTTGTTGTTTATTTGATACAAATTGAAATTATTTTAATAACCTATTGAAAACGTGCGATTGTGCATCTCATACGTAAACTGCACTTCCTCAGTCGAACTTCCGTCTTGTTTTAGATCTTCGCGCGGCCTGCACTGTTCTGCGTTTCTATTGGTCAATGGAGTTTCAGTCGTCAATGTTCGTCATACGGAAACGCCCACAGCGATTCAAAGTGACCAGTAAAAACAACTGCTCGTGATACGTTACGTTTTTAAAAATGAAGTGTTTTCTCTTTAAATATAAGTTTTGTTTTTCATGTTTTAGCTATGCAAAGTCGTCCGTTATCAAAGGTAAAACCAAACTTTTAAAACGGAATAAAGACTCTTATAAAACCAATAGTTTAGGTTTACAAAGGGATTAAACAGTTGTATGTATCGTCAGATTTATATGATGACATCTTGAAACTCACTTCAAAAAGTCAACCTAACTTTTAAATGTGTGAAACCGCTGACACTAGGTTGGCCTTTAATGCTTGCCAAAATTACAAAAATGTCAGACACAGATAAGGAAAAGCACACGATAACCCGAGATTCTCTTGACTGCCCGAACAGCCTGTCGCGCCTACATTCACACGTCACAGAAAATACTCAATTATTTTCTTATTTTACTTTGCGCTAACTATAGCAACACACGTCTTGGCAAGAATTTCACGTTGTTCTTAACTCTTCAATTTTATTGTACCACATTTTTAGTCTGTTCTGTCAGCATTAAAAACTTGAATATTTTTACTGTAGTCAAATAAATGTACAAAATTTAAATAGCTATTTTTATTTTTAACTCTCTTTAGCCCACATTAAAGCTGTTCAGGATGAAAGGTAAGACACAAACTTCATATTTCTTATATTGACTGATTATGTCTTTGAGTCATTCTTATGAAATCAATTAAGAGCCTCTCATTAATAGGCATCATTGAAAATGATTGCCAAGGGCCTCCCATAAAACATGGCAGTGTCTCCCACAGAGATGTGGACATGCCTCAATGCTCTCCATCGGCTCATATAACAATAAAACTTTGCCCCGACGTGATGAAGGGAATGAAACAACATTGACCAGAGAGGCTTCCAATCATTCTGCGTCACAGTGGTGAATAAGCCTATCTATAATTGCATATTCTGTGAAAGAACCGACTTCAATTTTATTCCAAGCCGAGAGGACAATGCATTTGAGTGTTGGACCTGGTTCTGTGATTCAGCCCGTGCTGTAATGTGATGTGCAGAGGGGTTTCCGCTGTAGCGCCACAGCACATTTCTATTTGTGTTTGTATAGAATCTAATTCTTTTGCAGGAAACAGTATGCAAATACATTGGGCTCAGGTGATGGGGTATTTTTTGTTGTTTATTATAAGTTATAAAAGGCCAAATATTGGGGTTCATTGTGATGCTTATTGGTTAAATTCCTGAATGCGTTTATGTAAATTTGCTGGTAATTAAGAATGAGAATTTGGGTTTATTTTGCATCTAATTCTTGTTATTTAACTTCTTTGAAATTACATGATTAGGAAAATCAACGACAGTTATTGTTTCCTAAGGCAATGTCTCATCCAAACACTTGTCTTACCCAGAATTAGTTAATTTTCAATTGATTTTCCTAATCTGCAAGCAATTATGTGATCATTCAAAATAATTATCTGCTCGAACACAGATACAGTATTTTGATTTGGCTTGGGGTATATGAAATAAAGCATCCCTCAATGACTACAGTAGATTTTATTTAGTCAGTGGGAATAGGTGAGAGCTTTTTTGAGTGCATTCATGCTTATACATGCTCCGTGAGACCCCAGCATGTGCACATCTGAATATATACTCCATGTCAAAGCCTCTAGACTCTTCCTCCATTATCACATGCTGGACACAGAGGTCTGGAGCCACAATGTAAGCAAAAACATTGAAAAGCATTTCAATTCTGCATGAATTTATTTGTGTACTTGTATGATTTATACATCCTTTCAGCAGACAACTTAGTGTTCTCCTCTTATTTCTATCTGCGCAATCTTGTCTTCCTTTGTGGTGTCGTACCGTCCACCGAGACTTCCCTTTGCCTCTGGGAGACTTTGTTTTTCTCTTGTATGCACTGCTCAACTGTAAATTGCAGTGCTCCTGCTTGTTAAACGCATGTTATCACGACTAAGTTTCGAATAATCAATTAATTGATGGGAACGACGTTCGGACATATAGAGTCGATACATTATTATCTAATACCAATGAATTTCTTGCTCGGAAATTGAATGACGGGTATTTTTAGCCCAGGTAATTTCTTGTGGGGTGGAGAAAGAAGTGACGTTGATCGTTGATCTCGTACGTCAGCATTGACTAAGGGTTGTATGGCTTCCCAGGTTGTGCGTAGTGCCCCTCTTAGTGTAGCCCCAATCCACAGACACTGGGGGGGGGGCTGATCCAGAGAAAGGGGTGTGTCGGTATAAGAGGGGAGAGAAAGAGAGCCGGCAAGCAGTTGAACAAACCCAGAAGCTGAAGATTGGACATAACAGCTACACTTCAAGACTGAAAGTGAAGAGAGACAGAGAATAAACCTCAGAAGACCTGCAGGTAAAACAAAGTGTCATAGAGATTCATTTATAATTTCACAGTGAATGGGTGCTGGTTATGCCTGTGTTGTTGGGTAATTGGTTGGTTTTAGCCTGTTGCGACAGTATATTTTCTTATTGTTGGTCTATGTCTTACGCAATTGTTAGCCGGTTAATGTTAGTTAATATTTTTTCAAGCCAACAGGACTGCAGATTTTCTTTATTCACAACCCAAATTTTATAAAGGGGTGTATGAATTAGTGCCGTGTTAATGTGGATGGGTCTTTAGGTCCCTGGGTGATGTTTTAATGATTTGTGCTGATAATCTTTTTCCATTACTCATGTTTTTTTTTCCCCCTTGAATCATCTTTGTTACAAACACATACATCAGTGCCATTTAAACTTGGCATAGTTGGCAATGCAGCCATTTTTAGTTGCTTGCAACGTTTGTTTAAAAAGTTTTGTCTTTTTTATTTATTTATGTATTCATATCAACTTGTTTTTGGCTCCTTGGTTTTTCAAATAATGTATTTCTTATTATAGAATAAATAGAATTGTAGTGGATTATTTGGACGGTATCAAAATTTGGAGTCAATTTGAAATTAAGAATGCATAAAAGTGTTATAGACAAAAGTACTAGACAAAAAGCTTTATAGTCTCTTGTCACCTCGGCTTTGATCACAGACACCTGAGTGGCTGTTCTCAGTTTGAAGTCAGTGAAGAAGGAGGCACAGTCATTTTGACCCAAAATTATCCGTAGATAATTGATTCTTGTCTAAAGCGCTAATTTAACTAAATCTATCGATGTGGTCCACGGAAAGTCTTTTATATTAACTTCAGACTTTAGTACAGAGTTCTGTATAAATTCTCATTATAACATTTATGTATTGCGACCTATGTAAAGGAGCAACAAGTGCTATACATTAATACCACATCTAATATTAGTACATAACAAAACATACAGAAAAAGAGACATGCATTTTTAATATGAAAACATTAGTGAGAAATGTGCTTTACTAATGCTGCAAATTACAAAATTTGATTTCAATGTAAGCATAAATGTACCAAATTAGAGAAAATAAAAATTGTTTTGATTTTAAAATGGGAAAATAACTGTATAATTTCTGGACCAGCATCTCTATAATGAGCATTAACCAAACAGATCTTTTAAAGCCTGCAAAATGTCATAGACTGTTGCACGTAACTTTAAATATTTAGTCTTTATGTTATACTTGTGTATGCTTTGTTATCAGAACTGCAGTATAAAGGACATACTGTATATTCCCTATGGCTCAAAAATGCTTTTCTGCATTTAAACATTAATGCATTTTTGTAATTTTGTGTCATTATTGAGCTTTGCAGTACATTAGGGTGGGCAGTTTTCTTCAGATTAATTACCTTTGCCATGTTAAATTGATTTTTACCCAAAATCCATTACAGCAGAAATGTTGCATGCATAATTATGTCTATCAATTACGGCTGTACACTCATAAACATGCAAGTCTAAATCTATTAAATCAATTAATGTCCTCAGTGGATTTCCTAAAGTACTAAACATTTGAGCATGAGCAACTTAATATTAATTGCAATGAAAAACATAATTATAGTCACGAGATCACTCAAAATCCAAACCATAAGGTCAATGCTGCCATTTCGAATGTTCTCTCTTATTGATTCTAATGATATATAATTGTGACACTTGAATGCATTTCATCCCGTAATTTTGCTTTCAGCTGTTCTTGGAGATGTATGATTGCTCACGACTCATTATGAGTTTTTTATTATTCAAAAGTTTTCAGTCTGAGAATTGAAGTCTGAGTCATTTTTATTTTGCATTGAAATCTCAAACATTCTCAAGAAATTGGAACTGTCTATGAGTCAAACCATTTTTTTCCAAGCATTTGGCAACATTCGTTCACTATTGATATAAAATGACAGTGACATCTATCGACTTTTCTTCTCACAATGAAAATATCATGCCTTCAAAGATAAATAAATAAAGAAACTTTTTTGCTCCCTACCTAAATTCAATGCTCATTGTCATGGCCATGGGGCGGATAATGCAATGATTGCTGCTATCTTCCCGGGCAGTGTGTATGTGTGGGGGACCATGATCATCTACAATGGACTCGCAGCCCTCTGGCAATCATTGTGCTTTCAATTAAAGTAACCATGCGAATCCCCCATTCCTCAGCGAAAGTGGTTATGACAGTGAGAAGAGGCTCGATTATTTCGATATCATAAAACTGCGATCTGCAAAAAACTGCAAGATGTAGCAAACAGGTGAGCTATCATTTAATGTATATACAGTGATGTGAAAAAGTATTATGTTTTTTGCGTATTTGTCATGCTTAAATGATTCAGATCATCAAACAAATTTTAATATTATATGCAAAGAAGAGTGGGACAAAATTCCTCCACAGCGATGTGAAAGACTCATTGCGAGCTGTCGCAAACGTTTGATTGCAGATGTTGCTGCCAAGGGTGGCACAACAAGCTATTAGGTTTACGGGGCAACTACTTTTTCACATAGGGGCAGAAATGTTTGGATTGTTTTTTCCCTTAATAAATAAAACCATCATTTAAAAACTGCATTTTGTATTTACTCTGGTTTTCTTTGAGTTATATTAAAATTTGTTTGATGATCTGGATCATTTAAGCAAGACAAATATGCAAAAAAACAAAAAATCAGGAAGGGGGCAAATACTTTTTCACAGCACTGTACATGCGGGATGAAGTGCATTCACATTCAAGCTAAAGTCGCAGGATAATATTAATGTGGGAGAGAAATCGTGTTCTTCCTGCAATAAACAAATACAGACAATTCTTATTGTTTATTTTTGACATGCCATAATTTCCAGGAAAAATTAAAATTAGGTCCAAGAAAACTGTCAAACGTGATTTCACAGAGTCTTGCGTTTAAGCATCTGTGCTTTAGCTGTGGTGCAGGGACAGAATGAGAATAGGGTCTGGTGTTTACTGTGGAGGTGATATGATCAGGTGGCTGTAGGAGAAGGCGAGCAGGCCGGTCTAATCCGATTAGACGCATACCCTTAGATTTGTCACTTCGTGTGGGTAAAGGTTCTGGACAAAGCATATAAGGAGAAATGTATCACCACAATTCTGCATTATAGGACCTTAGATAGGCCTACCGAAATATGTAGCACACAATCCTTTGCGTGCCATTTCAGTTTTTATGCACTGAGATGCATTTTATTCCCTTAGGAAATTTACGTGCACCTTGAGCAATTTCCCTTGATTTGCATTGATATCGCAGATTTTTGTTTATCACCCCTTTTTATCTCAGTGATTCCCCTAGACAGCAATGAGATGAAATGAATAGAAAATGGAAAGAGATTTTAACTCTCAACATTTCTCATAAAATTGTTCCAACACTTTCTTCTGAACTACTTCTTCATTTGTTACTCTTTTGTCAATTTCTATTGATTAAAAGACTTGTAGGAAGCATGTCTGACAGAGTTGGTATTGGAGTAAATCATTATGCCAAAAAGACTACAATTTTACTCCAAGCTAAGTCATAAAACATCTTTTAAAGAGAGTCAGTTAGAGTCAATACTTATTGACTTTCAGCCCAATAACATAATTCATTTGTTACCTTTCCATTAACTCTGACATATTCTTTTAATAAACAATTATAGCGGGAGATAATCATAGAAAATCAATCAAATCGATCTCCAAATTAAACTATATAGGTTACATTTGCGGGTTGTTTGATTTTTTGTGTCATCATTTTTAATAGTGCTTTCCTTGTCCACATCGTGCTATAATTCCATATTTATTTGTTCACAGGGCTGAGATATCAGTCTACCTCAAAATTCATGACCACTCCAAAGTTCCAAAAAGATTTTTGGGGGATTTCATCGAAAAAAAACGTTTTAAAGTGTGTTCAAGCGCGTTTCTCTCTTAATGCGGTCGTGACTAATGTGTGCTGGCGCAGCGCATGACTCACAGTTAGATGGTAACTGCATTCCCGCTCTTTCTCCCTCGCGCTCATTTCCTTCTCATTATGCTTCACACACACACACACTAATTCAGACATTAATTAGGGCCTATGATGAGTTTCCTTAATGAACTTCAGTATATGTGTGGAAAAAAACAGATGGCGGTTTTCAAATGTTGACGTTTGGTTGCTGAAAGCATTGCTGGTGGATTCCTAGCGTTATAAGATATCAAATGTAATGTTTAAGTTACAATTCCACGTGTGAATTCTTCAGATCTGTTAGGGGATTTGATTCCTTTTGAGTGACGTGATGTTATCTGCCGATGGCCACGTCTTTGGGGTTTATCTTTAAAATGCCTGATTATCTGTTAATGTCAGGGATTAGTGAGAATTCATTTAGCTGATTGACGCCGGTTGGGTCAAAAAGGTTATTTCAAGCTGATTAGTTAGGTCATATAGGCTCTATACGTGCACGTCTACACAAATGAATGTACTTGTGAAAGCAACCACAGTCAGAAAATAAGAATGAGACAAACTAGATAATAAAACAGCAAACAAGGGCATACGCTGGCTGTCCTGTATAATCAAATATGACTAATGTAGGACCTCTGGTGCTGCCAAATTGCATAATATATTACATTGGAGCATCATTCTGAAGTATGTTCTAAATACATCCTAGGACCACTTTAAATTTCCTGTTGTAAAAACAGAACTTGGAACATTTGGAAAACCAGTTGCACTGCTTTGCCAGTTATTACATCATTTAATAAATTGCATTAAATAAATCACTTTACACTAAAAGTGGTGAATAACAAACACTCAGCTTCCTTCCTGCCTTCATTCAGAAAACACAGAGGCTGCATTGACTAACTTTCTACTCTGCTTGTTTGTCGCAGTGTATGTTCAGTGTAAACGTCATGAAGACCCCATTTTGGACCCTTCTACTTTTAAGCCTGTGCAGCCTGGGTCACAGTGACTGTCAAGGGGACTGTTTAACCTGTGGACTACTACCCGAAGAGCAAGCTTTTAATACACTGGTGAGTGACATATCCCTGTTAAAGGGATAGTTGACCTTAAAATGAAAATCTTTCATCATTTACTCACCCTCTTGTCATTTCAAACCTTTATGACTTTCTTTCTACCACAGAACACGAAAGAAGATATTTTGAAGAAAGTTGGTAACCGAACAGCACTGGAACCCATTCACTTCTATTTTATGGACACAAAACCAGTGCAAGTTAATGGGGGCCAGTTAACAACATTTTTCAAAATATCTTCTTTCGTGTTCGTGTTTGTCATACAGGTTTGAAATGACAAAAGGGTGAGTGAATGATGACAGAATTTTTCTTTTTGGATGAACTATCCCTTTAAAAGTAGAGTACATTAGACGACTAATTTGAATCCTTTTTTTACAATCTACACATTAATCGATTCAATAGGAGTCAAATCTTCATTCAATAGGAAATCCTGAAATACACTATGCACTATTTTATTTTTCAGCTTTTCTACACTGTAAATGGCCAATGGTTATTAGAAACACATGATTCCAGGGACAACATTTTATGCTACCGCAGACAATGGTTGGTCATTCCAAATTTGTGGCAACAATTTGGGGAGAGACATTTTTTGTGACAATGCCTCAGGTCAATAAAGAAATGAATTACCTGTATGATCTGATGCCAGTGTTGACTGGCCAGCACAGAGCACCAGTCTGAACCCTACCAAACACATTTGGGATTTATTGGTGATCCTGACCCTATCACTCAACATCAGCACCTGACCTTACAGATGGTTTTTTCCATATTCAGCCATATTCTAACAGAGTCGAAAGCTAGTAAAGCTAGAAATCTGGGGACCAACGCCCTGTTCATTCTTATGCGCTTCTAAAAAATGCTGTTGTTTTTTAAACCCATTGTTGGGTCAAAAATGGACAAACCCAACAGTTATGGTTAGATTTGACCCAACGATGGGTTAAAATAACCCAGCGGTTGGGTTTGTCTATTTTTGACCCAACGCTGGGTTGAAAAACCCAACATTTCTTTAGTGTAGTTAGTGTGGAGTGTAGTTTAGTAACTAAATACTCAACAAGCCCATGGGTGTTGTGTTTCTTTGGGTACGGGCCTATTTTGTGGTCGTATACTATACTATATGTGTAAAAGGTGATGTTTTACAAGAATCTCCTATAGAGGAGACTATTGATCCTATTGTTATGTTAAACACCGTATCAAGACAATATAATTTTTAGTGACACCTCTCCTAGCTGTAATGTAAATGAAAGATGTGATTGTAAAATGTCTGTGCAACCGAAGGTCTTGCAAGAGAATAACCAATTTTATGAGGAAACTATGTTATAAATCAACTTTGTTAAAAGTTGGTTACTCGCTGTCACAATCGCTGTCACAATAGTTGCTGTAATCATGTTGCTAATGACTGTGGACCAAACAGCTGTGACTGGGGCTATCGGGTAATATCTACCCATAATTGACTTTTGTGGCGCTGTCAACTGCTGATGCTGCGGGGAGCAGTGATTGACACTTGGTGGGGGCACTTTTGCCATAGCCAGATGGGACCCTGTGGGTATGGTTTTCCTCTGTGGTTCCGCAATGACGTCAGACCTTACGTTTCATCAATAGTTACATTTCATCAATACGCAAACATGTATTTGGGGACGCAGTTTTTTCACATTTACATGCATGTGTTGCAAGGCACATGTAATTCTGTATTCTCTAACTATACTGATATGTATTCTGCATTGCATCTCCTATCTGACATTTAATTCTCAATGGTCATGCACATGATTTCTAGTTCCGCTTCATTGCTATATCATTTATGGTCTATGATCTAATGTATAGGCAGCTTCACCTGCGACATAATCCTCCTCATGATCCAAACAAAGCATCTCATGAGCGTTTTGTGAATTCAACCAGCTTTTTAATACAGACGTGCGCTGCTGCTCACATTCACAATGGAGATTTTTATCCCCATTCCAGTCACTCAATTATCATATTATTTCTTGCATCAGCGCCTACATATCATTTCACATCCCATTTCACTCCTAAGATCCTGTTTGCACTTAGCATTGTCTATGACCAGGGGCGTATGAGTGATTTGCAGGTGGGGGGTGTCTTTGAAAACTTGGCTATCTCCACAGTCCAATGAGAAGTGGAAAGACGAACATATCTTTTTCATCAATTACCCCATTTTCTGTTCTATCTCTGGTTTTGCAGGTGTGTATCCTGGAATGTGAGTCACAGGCATCCCCAGCATTAACCTGGGATTTGTGTTATCAAGCGGTGGGTTTAAACCAGCTTCCTCTGGCATTACAAGGAGAAGAAACTTCAAAGCGCTCAGATAAGGAATTGCAGCCTGTGGCCACGGTAAGCATAGAGAATGACAATGGTGTAGAATTTACCGAAGCTTTGGAGCGGTTTCGACACGCCGCGCAAGCTCTCCACAGCCAGCAGGCCTCAGAGGAGGTGGAGACCCCACAGAAACTTGGAGTTTCGTATGATCCGGGGACAGAGGAGGAACAGGATGGTGTAGATGTGGAAGAAGAGAAGACCAACGATGCAGGCGTGAATTTATCCAAGCGATTCGGAGGCTTTATGAAAGGTCGCCATGGCTTCAAAAAGTTGGTGAGCTCCGGGAGGCCTTTGCAGAAACGCTATGGTGGTTTCATAGGGATAAGGAAGTCCGCCAGGAAGTGGAACAACCAGAAGCGTGTGAGTCAGTTATTGAGGCAGTACCTGAGCTTGACAGGTCGTTCGGGTCGGTCCGGCAACATCTCGGCAAGAATCCGAAGACAGAATGACATGTAGGTGCTTATGGTACAGGCTCTGGTCTTTCACTTACCTCAACTCACAACAAGCTGCTCATCAGCCATCAGTAACTTCGATCACAACCCAGAACTAGATTAATCTGTGTTTAATAACAAGAGAAATATTTTGTAGCATTGTTTTTATTGACATCTTCATGGTGCCGCTCCTGACATCAAAAACACCCCTGCTGAAAAAAACAATAGAAACCATTACAGAAATTGAAATGGATTTAATGGTTATAATGGGAATTTTAATTAAAACTGTAATGGTCTCTGTGGGACTCTATTGGTATGTGTTGGGTTCTGTTCGTGGGATGTTATCTGGCAGATGGGAACCAAGAGAACAACATAAAGGAATTTTATAAAGGTTTAAATCTAAACATGGTGATTATGGAAACCATTACATTTGTATTTTTTTTCAGCAGGGCGATAAAATGTTGATGGTTGTTAGGACAAATGTTGCTGATGAGACCATTGTTCATTTATAGATTAATAATCCTAAATAAAATTTTGTGCATTGTTGAAAAAAATAAAAAGCAAAGCAGTAAAATTTGAAATGAGCATGTGAATCAGTTACATATGAGAGCAGTGGGTTTAGTGGAGTCAGGGCGCAGTTTTATTTTCTATTTTGTGGATTGACTTAACTGAGAGAAAGCACTTTATTCATATATACATTAAACCTTGCACATGGTATTGTGCTAAAATTGGTTTGTTTGCACATGTTTTAAAACTATGTAATTCCTCCAAAAAATCAATAACTAATTATCTTAAATTCAAAATTATTTTACAGAAAGGAATAGTTGCAATATGAAGAATATATATTCTTCAGATGTTTAAAGGGATACTTCACCCAAAAATGAAAATTCTGTCATCATTTACTCACCTTGGAGTTGTTCCAAATCTGCATAAATTTCTTTGTTCTGATGAACACAGATAAAGGTATTTGGAAGAATGCTTATAAGCAGACAGATTTTGTCCCCACTGACTACCACAGTAGGAAAAAATACAATGGTAGTCAAAAGTGCCCCAGAACTGTTTGCTGTCCTACATTCTTCAAAATGTCTACTTTTGTGTTCAACTAAAAAATAGTAAAGTAATTTTTCCTATTATGGGTGTCAATGCGGGGCAAGATCTGTTTGGTAAGCATTCTTCCAAATATCAGAACAATTACATTTATACAGATTTGGAACAACTCGAAGGTGAGTAAATTATGACAGAATTTTCATTTTTGGGTGAAGTATCCCTTTAGGCATTTGCAGGACAGTGCTGCCCCCTAGAGCTAATAACTCGAAATTATTGTTGAAAGCTGCTGATTAAAACAGAGGGTCCCTTCTGCCCTGCGTAATGGTAACGGTGGACAGAGCAAGTGCTGAGGAAACTTGTTATAAAACAGATTTTATGCTTTACTTATTTCTTTTGCAAATAATGCATAAACAAATCCATGCCATTTTCAGGCAAGGCTGGCAATGAGAATGTCTATTTCAAGTTTGCACTCATTTTACGTGTCTGTTTATTTATGCATGGACATCTTATATGAATAAAATCATCATAGTGTTTGACAAATTCTCTCTAAATTAATAGTCGCTGGTTAATGTCAAGGTAAATTGTTTATTGCTATTCCTTTTCAAACCCACCAAGATGCAAAGAATGGGCAGACAGTGTAAGTGTTCTTTACAGTATTCCTGGTATAAATATAAGATTTTATTTGGGTAGACGTTTTTGGCTTTGTGAATAGTTATCATTTCAAACACACTGCAAACATTTCTGGAAAGTGAACTTTTCTTTAATTCTTTTCACTTGTACATGAAATGCACACAAAAAAGCCAATAAAATAATTTTACGATTGTTCTTGTTATTTGTAATGCTCAAATGACAAGCTTTTGAAATTTGCATATTTTATCTCATGTCTTTTGAACCATCTTTATTTTTAAGTATAGTGTTAGGCTGTCAAATCCTTTAGATGTTCCTTTGGGTAAAATCCAGTTTTGTACAAATAAGACCTCAACACTATTTGGAAGGATGTCAAGTAAAATACAAAAGGAACCAGGCCAAACTGTTCTCACAGCAGTTTTCAGTCAAACTCCCTTTTACTCAGCTTTGCAATAGCACTTTGGTATACCATCAAGAGTATAGCTGCACTTGTATCTCCATCAAACAACATCTGACACATCATCTTTCACTCAACATCATTTTAGCTTTATATCTGGCAGTTTAGATTGATAGGAAGCGCTACAGCAAACCCTGCGGAACGTAAAGTTGTGACTAAATTCTGTGTAAATACGTAGAAAAAAAAGACGATACATGGCATTACACTGTTACAGTAACAGTGTAATTTTCAGGCTAACAAAACGGCAATAGAAAAACATCATGAAAATGTTCAAAGCAACACATTGTCCACAGTATACAAAAATCATCGATCACTTAAATATCTCAGGTGTACATGAAGTGCAAGACTGGGGTAGAAACCCCCCCAAAACACTTTTTTAGGTACGGGGTACACTTTAGTCTCATAAGAGGGCAAAATTCAATCTGATTCTACTACTCCACACATTATCAATATCTAGTACCAGTGTTCAATTTGTGGGAAAACATGACAAAACACTTTAAACTGTGGTAGGAAAACAAAGAAGGTAGAAAAGTGAAACGAGGGATCCTCTACAGTGCAGGAAGTAGCTGGAAAAAAGAAAGCAGAGATTCTTTCTCATCTCCTTAAGTCTTTTTTTTAGTCCGGGAAGCGCTGGCAGGCTTTCTTCCACCGGCAGGCAGTGCACCATTGGTCCCTGCGCTCCACACCATACACTTTTCGGCACTTCTTGGCCTCACCGCGGCCCTTTCTAAGAATGCACAACACATACACTAAAATTAACAATGGGCACTATTGAAAATGACTTTTGTTAGTGTAATCTAATGTAAACAGTCGCCTGACTACTTTATTACATTTTAATATTTAATTAAACTATAACATTTATTACAATTATTACATGAACAATCATTTAGAAGACACTTTCATCCAAAACATTTTGACCTCGGAGTATTACAAGTAGGAATATTAAATACTGTTTTAGCGAAGATGTTAGAACATAAAGCTTGTTTTATGCTATATACCCTAAATATTCCTACTTAAGCACTTGTTTTTGACAGTATTTATGTGGTTTACTCAACAACTAACAGTGTAATACCTGAATGAACAGTGCCCTCTAGAGGGAGATGCACTCATGGTCTGTGATCTGGTGGGGGCGCTGTTTCGCTGCAGCCACTGCTCTCCGACACTCACCGACCGGCTGCGAGGTGCTGCCATCTACAACAACGACGTAAATTTCATTTTGCTTTTACACTTTCACAGTATCTTTGTTTCCGTTACCCTCTGTTAAACACAAAGTCTCATTAAGTAAAATGCCATTAACCGTGTCTGAATATCTGAGGCTGCAGACCTTTGCAGGACAAACGGGAAGAGAAGAAATGTAAATAACAAAATGTGACTAACTATTCGTCCATAGCCAGAATTGCGAAATAAACAGGCCCGTGAACTTTTAAAAAGGAGGACAAAGCATTTCATTTATGGTCGTCATCCTGTTGATAAGTGCTGAAGGCAGCTGGTGGACATCTCATGTGACTATGAGGATTCGCTATTCACTGGTAAATCCCACTTTTGCCGTTTATGTTATGCTTATTAAAAAGTTGTGTATTTTCTATTTAGCCTATGTCTTGTTAATAATTTAGCATATTATTGAGCCTAACCACTTGTATATAAATACATTCACCACGCGTTGCAAATATACAATGTGTTGGGTTGCCAGATGATGCCAAATGTAAGTGTGGGTTAAAGGAAAGCCAGTGAAAACCACTGATCTAGTCTATTTCATTTCCACATGACGATACAAACAAACAAGCCTCAAACACTCGGGATACAAACAGTGAGTCACTTCAAGGTAAACAGATGCTTTTGAAGAGACAAACCAACCTGAGGTTTTTGCTGGACATCACCTGGCAAGGTCCAGCTACATAAGGTGGGAGAGCCTGGAGAAACCGTCACCTGAATGGGTGCACAGGCCTGCGGGAAAGAACACGCCCAGAGTTTTACAAAAAAGTGAATTTAGAATTACTTAGAAAGTCATCTGTTTCACATTTTCTGTAATAAAACACATTAAGATCCCGGAGATTTCGCACAAATTAAACCAGAACTCAATCCTTCACCTGATAGAGATGTTCAGTGTGAATCTGCCACACGCTGCTCGGAGCCGATTGGCTGAGAGGACTCGACTGGACAGCATCTTGGCATCCTGGGGTGGTTTGGCTTTGTGTGGAACTACAAGAAGTCCAGGCCCCACTGGAGAACGATGGAGCGGGAGATGGAGGTGCAGTCTCCTCATCTTCAGAAGATACCTCTGTGTAGTAGAAGTCTTCTTCTCTGTGAGACTGCTCTGAGCCCCCACTATTTCAGACAAAGAAATGTTATTTGTTGCTTTTTGCAGTTCAGCAGTTATTCCAGCAGTTATAGGACACACTCACCCCAAGTGAAGAATGCGAATGTGCCGTTTCATTCCAACCCGTGATGTCAACACTTTCTCACAGCCGGGCCACAGACACCTGTATGCTCCCCTGCTCAAGCTCTGTCAGACAGAAAGTGACTCAGACATGTATTTGAAAAAGCTTTCAAATCTTTCCGACACACCCTCAGGTTTAGAAACCTGACTGTTCTGTCATTCTCACCTTGCACCTTCTGGCCTCCAGCTCCTCACATGCGGTTTGGTCCAGTTCCATGTGCAATCCCTCATCCGTCGGTTGACTCAGGCGCCTGTCCATCTCAGTGACCGATGGGGAAGGGGCGGGGCTTACACTGCCATGGTCCCAGCTCCAGTATCCACTGCTGCCACTATCAGACAGCTCACCTCCGCAACACTCCATGTCCCCTGTGGCAACATGCAATTGTGTTTTACAAATACTTTATATAATTTAAAAACATTAACAGGACAAAAGTATAAAAAATGATTAGATGTGTATATATAAATGGGAAGAAGCCACATGTAGTGCCACTGTTGTAACATTTAGATTTTATAATAAAATTCAAAAAGATATTTTGAAAGATATTTTTAAGCAAACACTACAAAGTTTTCTCTTTGTTTGACAGGATCTAGCTTTAAAAGAAAGCAGCCCACCTGGCAGGAGATCCCGCTGTGGGGGGCTTTGGACCACTGGACTGCAGGACAGACTTGTGAGCACCATCGCAGCCATGATCTCATCCATCTCGACTGATTCGGGACTCCTGAGAAATGACAATGAGTAAAGAATGTTCATGCTTTTATAAACACTTCATTACATAACACTTCAAAATAGATAAATATATTAAAGGCACTATAAACCACAAAACACACAAGACATACAAAAACATACTTCATAAAACATTTGTCAAATGAAAATAATTTCTGCAGTCATAGGCATGGAATACTACAAATGAGAACTTTTTATCTATTCTATTCTTTATCGATTATCTGATATTCTAATATTTAGTCTCCTAGACATTGCTGAGAAAATGGACTATTTAAGTCAACATATGACTCAACACGACAACATCACAGATTATGCTTAGGTTTGGTACAAAAGCAAGCAATCAAAATTTAAGAGATCTCTGGAGTCACCTGAAGGTGGGCAGGTCCACACCGGAAGACCGTGGGAAGGTATGACGGTTTGTTTGCTGTGTGTTGGCATCGACAAGCCACTCGATTCTTTGCCCTGTATTCAGCCTTTTCTGTCCACTGACCCCCTCTCCCTGCCCACAGGATTGCACGTTGATCTGTGAGGATTGGCAACATTAATATAGACTACAAATCTGATTACACTATTTATACTTACATTTTTTCTAGGTGAGCTACACATTACTTTTTGTAATACATACCAACGAATCCTGCCTTTCTGAGCCCGTCTGTACCACATCCAGTCCTGGACTAGATCTCACAGCAGCCATTCTGCACCCTCTCCAAGTGAGCTAGGCTAAACAGCCGGCTTTGGCTCTCCGCACAAAAAATCTGAAATCATGGTAACACATTTTTAAACACATTGCATTTGCAGTGCGCTTTTAAAGCAAGAAGGCTAATAATAACACAGGCTCAAGTCTGCGGTAGCACCACGAGGCAAAAATAAATAAATAAATTTACAAACAGCAGTATTTATTAAAAACAAAGCAACTACGCCACTTTAAACGCAAAAGAACTAATGGATCAGATATAGACCACGCATCGTTATGTAAGAGAAAAAATACCTTAATCAAATGCACTCGACAGTTTACTGCATAAGGACAAACAGCGCATTTGGATATTTCACTTTGCTTTTACTATTTTTTTAAGGCAACACACCCCCTGACTATCAGCCTCTTAGATACTGTAACTCTGGATTTGGGAAGTGACATCATGGAGAAATCCAAACCCCGTAACGGAATTCAGAATGCATGACAGAGCTTGTCCAACGTGTCTCTAAAAAAATAAGACTAAAACATCAAATTTGTAGAAATATATTTGTTCTTGTATTTTCTTTGACTATGTGTTTGATGTCCATTTTTTCGCCTAATATTAATGACTTCAATTGAAACATTAATGAATCTGTGCCCATAATCCAGATCCATATTTTGTACGAGACGCTCGCGTTTGGTTTACACACACAGCAAAAAAAACCTTCCCATCGGGGGCGGATACTGTGCGCTGATTGGCTAAATCGCTGCCCCACAAGACACACCCTCGCCGAGCAACGTGTTTGTGCACGAGATTCAGCTCAAGCGCCGTTAATGTACACAATCGTAACAGGCATAACAACAGCCACTTGCAGTAAAATAAAACACATTTGTGCTAATCCTTTACGAGTATGCAGACCCAAAATGCCATTAAATGAGATACATTATTGCACATAACTAGAACCCATTATTTTACGCAGCGAAACAGAATCACGGTAGCTTAATTTTAACAGCTCACAAAACACCGGCTACACGATCACACAGGGAAAAGTCTCTAACAACGTAAGAACGGCAAAATAGTAGTTTTCCCCAGTTTTTACCATACCATCACGAGAAAGCAGAACCGTTTTACGGATTTTACCTGAAATGTTTTCGCAGGGAGAGATGCCGCTGCCTGCTGCTCACCCGCGCTCCTCTGCCGTCATTCAGGGGGGGGTGGGCTGTACGTCGTGCTCGCGCAGCTTACGTGCCCTATTGCTCAGCTATGCTTAATGACAGCTGCTTGCTTACTGCACCGCATCATACACCGGTTTATATGGTTTAATGTTGCGCTACACAAAATATCATGAGTATTTATTATTGTTGTGTAAAGGCAGTCGCTATTATTGCACATTTTTGGTATTTTTACATTCGTTTACCGTGTGATGTTTTCATAAATTCACTGCATTTGTATTTGTTTATGGTAATGACGTGCTCCATTCTCTCCCACTTTAGTTTGTAACCAACACGTATTGCTTTATATAAATACATGTATAGGCCTACATATAAGGGGATGCATTCAGGATGTTGTTTTGACGAACTGCTTCTTGCATAACGTTGTTCCATCATTTTTTTGTTTTTAATTTAAACGGGCTTCATTCAAGCATTTGTTCTGTATTTGGCATTGTTACATTCACATACTTTTGTATCAGTATTTTTTTTAATTAAATTTATTGTTTAGACATTCAAAGCAGTCCACAGAGATGTGTCACCTTTCACCTATTTCCTCAATATTCAGCATTGTTTATATGCAAACAGACATTTGGAAGAAAACGTGCCTGATGTCGGGGGATTATAAGCTTTCTTCTGTCAGCCGCCGACGGACTTCATCCTCCAAAGGGGATTTTAGGTCTGGACAGCACAAACATGTTGAGTTTCAGTCATCCAGTCTCGAGGCACTGCGTCATGTGACTCGCATTGACCTACAATAACCCTGCCGTGGCTGGCTTTATTTATACAGTTTTAGAAAGTTGCAACAATGTTAGAACTGATACATTTATAAGGCTGGAGGTTATGTAACAGCATGACATTTTTAAAGGTTATAATCCATGGTGTACGTTTTTATGCTTGTAAAATGTAAATAAACAAAACATTATGATTCATATCAAACATAAATAAAATTGTATAATTCACACACTTATTAGGCTACATGTTATGTAACAGCATGAACTGCTGGCAATAAAAACATCCTAAAACCTTGTAAAAGGTCATAAATACAAAGACATTTTTGAAAAATGTGATTATGCATGTAAGTTTATTTTTAATGCTTGATGTGAATAAATAAAAATCTACAGTATGATGAATCATGAAAAACAGCATGATACTAGAAATGTTTATATGGAATGGGAGGGGCAGCCTCATCATCGATCATTTCATCCACTGCATAATATGTGTTTATCACAGCTTCTGTGTTTTTCAGATTTTTGGTGTCCCAGTTCACTGTGGCATAAAGAGCAGACGGTTCTGTACAAGTCAAACATCGGTCACTCAGAACGAGAGGCTGCTCCATTTCCCGGTTGTTTACCGGGTTGTTGAGGGCTGTGTCTGAGTGATTAACATTAAGCTCCACCAGCTTTGGTATTATTGGGGAGGGTCTCTCACTATCCCCTTCAGCTCTGTCGGACAGACGCAGTGTTGGAGGCTCACTGATATAATCATAAGGATTTTCCTCATTTAATTCAGTGTCCAGGAGAGAGTATGTATGATCAGTTAGATCCTGGGTAGTTGGTATACATTCATCACTGCAGGAAAAAATATTCCCACATTCCTGGCAATGAAATGAAGGCGTATGTCTCAGAGGCTCTATGTGAGCCGTGGGATCCGACGGAAGAGAAGGAAGTGGTAGCGCTTTAACACACTGTGGACTTGAGGTTCCCATAGAAACTGCAGGAATTTGACAAGGGGTATCAGTGCCTGGTTGAAATGTGCATATGATTGACATGCATATAGGAGGAGATCAGAACAGTAAGAAAAGTAATAGGACAATATTACAATATCAACACATTAATGTACTGTCACTTTGTGGATGCATATTAAGATAATTCTGAAATAAACAACATATAAAGAGCCAATGTCAAGGTTATACCAACCATGTTCAAGCCTGTTTAGATTTCTGCCAAACTGCTCAGTAACCTCAGGTGCTTTCTGCAAGGGTAAGAGGACATCTACTTGTGTTTAGGAGTTTTTTTTTTAACCTTTTTCCACTTCACATCACATTTAAAATTTGAACGTTCATTCATAGTTGTTTGAACTCTGTTCTCCATTTCCTTTGAAGATTATATCCAATGACTCTTTGAAAATGACTTATTCTCTTGCTAATTTGATGCAATTTACAACTATTTATTTTTATGGCTTAGCAATGCATGTGAAATAGTCTCAAAGCAGAAAATAATCTTCTTCTGGAAATTGATTATCAATTGGTCATCAGTGATCATGCATTGTACTGGAGTGCAGAATATACGTTATATACTGCATTCTAAGTGGTATTTTTGCATGAGTCTCTTACGTTTTGTGGAAACGGAAGATTCTTTTTCTCGTGTCTGTACAAATGCATAGCACTGTCATGCATAAAAAGAGAAGTTGGTTAGACTGCTGGAAATATTTCAGATACAACCCTATACATTCTGTTCATATTTTACATGTTTTTGCATAATATTTGCAAATGTTATCACTCAGCTGTCCATCTAAAAAGCACTTTTTATATGTTGACAAACAGGTCTCTTCGTCTCTAACATTAAAAATAGCTTTTCACATTGTGGCTTAGACACTTGCGCTACAAGTATATCTTCCCATAGGTTCCCTTGATCTAAACCTGCCAAAGCACATTCCATTGGAATCATCCATTGAATTTACTCAGCATTCTACTAATGTAAAATATGCATTTTATTACACCCTTTTCCTGGGTGTGTTTTGAATGAGCAAAACATGAGATAAAAATATGAATTTCCCCAAGAATACTAGATTATTTTAATAGTTAGATTTGGATTGTTGCATGAAAGCCATAATCACAAATTCAATAAAAGACGAAAAGAATGTAAATAGCGTACCTGTAACAGCCCGCACAAAGACTGTGGAGTGTAACATATATGATGATGAAGAGGGCTGACACAATGCTAATCTGTAGGGAGAACGTACAGCCTGATAACCAAACTATACCCTCTTCAACAGGTGCCATTCAGTATCTCTAATGACTGTAACGACATGAATAAAAGGAATCACTGCATGAAAGCAAATATATCAGACACTTGCATTGGGCTACATATGGACACTGTTCTAAATAATAAAAGCATATATAATGTGAGCAACTTGACAACTACGAAGGTGAGTACTTGAATTCCAAGTCACACCTGTCTTTTTATGTCAACACAGACAGGTTTAACAATAACAAATATTAAAACATTTAACTTGAATATATAGATGAAAAAGACAAAAATATTACAAAGAAGTTTATTTTTATTACATAATTATGTACATAAATTTGAATATATCGTGAAAACTGAGCCACAATCATATCGTAAATTACAGTCATGTCAACCGTTGCCCTATGTCTTTGTGGATACTATATCAGGAAAAAATATTCTATCAGTCTTACTTTAACAACGAATACGTGTAAAAGAAACAGTTCCCTTACCTCTTCCCTCAGATAAACGATCGTAGTTCCCATGTCATCATGCTGCCCTCACTGTGTGTCAGTAGCAGGGCAGAAACAACACAGATGCTTGAGACAACTTCGTCATTCTGCATTCCACTCCATTGTGTTCATCATTGTATTCATTCTATTTTTTAATTCACTTTACTTGCCCTTTGTATTTAAAGGGTTTCTTTAAAAATATTAAAGGATGATTTTAAAAGTCCAACTTGATTTTGATTTGAGCTCTATCGTTTTGAACGATTTTTAAATAAAACAAACGAGTGACAGTGTTGAAATGGAGCTTTGCTGCCTCCTCATGTAGAATGGAGGTATAACAGACCTCCAGAGGCTCAAACAGACCACGACAACACTTTTTTTTATTTAGTATGTTAATTATCATTACTAATTACACCAAGAATAACAACTTGGAACTAAAGTAACATATTTACGTTAATTTCACAATAAATTAATTTCACGGCATGTACACAAGCTGGTTTCACAACAGCAATACCTGATGATCCATGTTTTCACAGAATTATTTAACAATTTGCTTGTGTGCTTCTACGGAACAAACAAATCTTCATTTCACACTTACCCAATGTATCAGTAAGGTAATTAAAATCTAAGAATGTCTCATTATGCATCAAGATAAAATGAAGACTGCAAACCATCTGAACATCTGACACTAAAAACTCACTAAACGTGCATAACACTTTTATTATAGCAGTATTTTATTGTAACACATGTAAAGGTACATGAGGCACATTTTTTGGATTAAACTGATATTTCTACGTCATTCAGGGACGGATTATGACTTCAAAGGGCCCAGGGGCCAGTTACCTCCAAGGGCCCCCCTCCCACAAATTTTTAGTTCTTTCCCTTAGCTGCGCATTCACAGTTATAGAAAGTGAAAGTTAAGATGACAAATAATATCAAAACCGTTCTTGCTCTGCGTCAGATACCTGCGCTACGATAAAAATCATCTGTACAGGGTTTATAGAAGTCTAATATTAGCTACACAGCGAAAAATCAACAATGGACCAAATTAACGCTTTGAAACACACGACTTTAATTAAATTTCAAATATACACGTGCATCACAAGTAAAAAATGATTTCTCGCCATAAATTCCTCTGTGACACATGTCTGTAAACATCAAATCATCTAGCAAAATATTCAGAAAATGCAATTTAAATGTGCTGTAATTTAATAATTTTCAATAAATTTAAAAATGATTTTTTAAATGAATTTTTTCTTTTACCAAACTGGATGGCAGTTTGGTAAAAACAGTTTTGGTAAAAAACAGTTTGGTAAAAACTTTTCTTTTACCAAACTGGGTTTTCTTTACCAAACTGGATGGCACAACCTTGAAGCCCAGGGCTCCCTCGGGCTCATGGTAGACAAGGGCCCCTGGGCACTAGCCCCATTGGCCCGGTCAGTAATCCATCCCTGACTCCACTGAGGTAGAAATTATTTGATTTGCAAAATAAAATACTGTACATTTCATCATACAGTAAGCAGGTACATACATTTCAAAACGTCATTTATTTAGAAGAACGGACAACAAAGTATGTATGAAAGTTTTGTTTAGACCAGTAGTTGGTATTTTTGAAGAGAGTAGAGCATTTTCCTGAACCACAGCACCAATTCCTGTAAAACAAATCTGCTGGCATTAGAATTAGAGCATACTGGGTGCAAAATAAAAGTAACTTCTTTGTTCTCCACATCACCCCATCGCTCTAAAGACTGTTGATGTTTGGATCAAATCCAGCTTTCCTCCTTAACTTTTAACTTTCTGGCATACTGTCCCGGACTCCAAACAGTTTTCAAGTAAACAGGCCACAGTTATGCAACCTCACAGTATTGAATCTCAAAGGAATGTTGGCAAAGTGGTCAATTATCCTGAACTGTGTGAAGGCATTTGTGGAAAAGCTCACTTACCATTAGTGCTCGCTTAAAATTTTAAATGCGATAGTTAACTTAATACTTGGAATTTTTAAATGTTTTACATTAATTCATTACATCAATTCAATTAAGCAATTTAAACGTATTGTTATAAGTTACAGCAACTCACCACTGGACAAAATTTAAAATAGTAAGTGGAACTGACTTGTAAAGCCAATTTGACTGTACTTAAAAAAAAACTAATGCAGCAGAAAATTGTTTACAGTGTATTTGATATTTAGTAAGTGAAATGTTTCCCCAAAGCATGAGATCTGATATCTGGGATTTCAAAATGTAATTATTTGCAAATCTAAAGAAAGAATCATTATCAAAGTTCTGATAATAAACATGCTATAATGACCACTGAAATAAATCATATGATCAGAACTGGCTCTGGTGAATGAATAAGGTTTATGATTTCCCTAATGAAAAATACATCTGACTGATAATGTAAACTATGCAAAACTGTATGTCCAACCCTTTAGGATTTTATTCAGTCCGATACTTTTCTCTTCAGCTGCCTCTGCACGGCTCTCCTCATGAGAGCTGCAGTTATAACATTGCACAACACCAACAGAAAGAAAGTCCCTCCAGCCATTAAGATAAAGTGTTCTCCATGCACCTCAACTACAGACCGCTGGTGCACCATAAAGTCTTTAATCATTGCCTCCATCTGACAAACAGTACACGTGGCCAGGAATATGTGGAAGATCTGATGACCATGACCCACAATGTCACATTTCCCTGGAAAGAAGCTCTCTGGAATAGGGCAAGAAAAAAACAGAGCCGCTAACAAAAAAAACCCAACTTGTAGGGCGTGAAATGTTAACGCTGGCTCATCCCAAGATCTTTTGGCTAGACGGTGAGCAACGGGGCTGATGTCTAATATGTATGCCAGGCTGGTGGGAACGATCTGACAGATCTTCCTGCAGAGTGGGTATGGACGTCTATAACGGAATTTGGCGAAGCAGCAGCTAGCGCAAGACAGGCAGCCGAGCACCGCGGCACCCGGCAGGAACACGATGCCCAACGAGCTCCGTCTCCATTCGGGCTCGGAACAATAAAAATAGTGGCCTAACGAACAGCCGTATTGGTAAACCCCCACTCCGACATAGTCCAGAAAGAAGAGGGAGTAATGAGTCAGCTCGGAGTGTGACTGGAGCAGGTGGGCGGCCACGCTGCAGGTGAGGTAGGCAAGCGAGGACAACGTGTACAAAAAAAGAGGCAGAGAGGCCACGTTGAGAGTCAGCCCCCATGTCCACGCAAAAAATGAAAAGTGCAGTAGGACGGCAGGGATTACCAGCAGGTGTGTCCACACATTGAGCAACTCATTGTGGCGCTGGAAGAGGCTAGAGAAGTAGTTCATCCAGTCCTGATTGACAGGACGGTAGCCTGACAGGATATAGGGCTCGCGGAAAAGGCTGGGCACATCGGAGGCGAGCACGGTGGCCTGGGGTGAGGGAAGAGAGGGTAACAAGTTTGACAGGCATGGTAAATGACCCAGCTGCTTTATGTTCAATATCAGTGCACCTAACCGACCCAAAACTCCACTTGACATGGTGAAACTCTGAATGGCAATGGCAGCCAGTACAGGCTTTAATGCTGCAAGGAGAAGCAGAATAAAATGAGGGCGAGTGATATTTACAAAACGGACAAAGAGCCAGTTCTTGCTAAACTAACCCTCTTACAGCTGATAAGTTAATAACTGGCCGTGTTGCTTTGTTCATTGTGTTTACCAAGCACCAACATTGTTCTCTCATATATTGCTCCATAGATACAGGACCAAATTTATAATCTCTCAGGTCTATAACATACAACATGTAAATCCAGAAAAGCTTCTGCATTCTCTGAATATCTACCTCTCAGCCATATTATCTGCTACCACACCTTAAGCAAATCCAAACTTTTCTAATCAAAGCTTATGAAAAAAGTAAAATGTCCCATAAATGTTATTTATAAGTAGTTAACTGTATATTCGTCATATGTGCATGATATAGTTTTGACCATTTTGACCATGTGTGACCATTATTCATCATTGGAGTTTGGGTTCCTCGCCACAGCAGAGCAGTGCAGTGTTGGCTTGCTCACCGGGAGACTGCATTTATTTATTATTTATTTATTAATTTATTTATTAGATATTATTTATTATAATGATCTTGCTTGGTCTATAAACACCATGCACTGTGCTGTGTTTTACCTTTCTGTGTTTTTCTTATTTGCTCCTGTGAAGCTGCTTTGGAACAATGCACATTGTGAAAAGCGCTATATAAATAAAATTGAATTGAATAGTTTTGTGAAAGTGGAAATTATCATAGCACACAAGAGCAAGAACATCTGACACTGTACATACTGTACATTGATGCATTAACTGTCTTTAATTTAAGTTATAAAAAGAAACGAAAAAACAACTCCTTACCTTTCGAATGTAGCTCCTCTTCTCACATAACATTTTTTTTAAATTGACTGAGTTACATGTCAACATAAAGATTAAATCTGTGTGTAAAACTTTCGCATTTTTACCCTCAGTAACTGTCAGTGTCAACTGAGCGACCTGTTGTGCCGGCTCTTCTTGAGTTTGGGCGGGGTTACACCATATTAACCATGTTTAAATCACTTGTCCAAATAGAGAGAGGTTAAGATTTAACTTCAGTACGTCATGTATTGTATTATACGATAATGTATTACTTCTACACTACTTTAAGGTAAATGTGCATTAGGGCCCATTTTAAAATAAAATGATTAATTGTGAACTAATATGACCTAAACATTACACTAAATATAAGAAAAGGATAAGCTACGAAACAAAAAATGTCATGCAATGACTCATTACAGAGATCAGCCACTAGGTGAGTATAAAGGCACGGATAAATGACAGTCGACTCGACATTGAACTCTTAAAAAAGGGGGTGCACTGATGTGTGACGTGTCAAATGTTTTAACCACCCGCAGTATTAATACTTTTCCTAACTTACTTGCCGAAACGTGTTTTAGAAGTTCTGTTTCTTTCCAGACCCAACACCCGAGAGACTTATGCGCACAGTAACTTGAAAAGCCTAATGTGCAGAGACATATCTTAAAAATAAACACTACAGGTAATGGAAAAAAACGTATTAGTATAGACAAAAAAACAGCAAAAGCACGCGTAAGATATTAGTATACGAACACCTTCAATTCGATAATTAAAATATACTAATAGTTGTATTTTGAAGAATTGATGCAATTTTTAAATGTAGTGACGGAAAACCAGAAGGGAGGGCGTTAAAATCGGCTTGTTTACTTTGCTGCAACCATCATTTACCAAAGAACAACCTCTTCCCTGTTCACGCATGCCATGAACAGCTTCTTTTCGCGCGAAAAACTATGAGGGGCTGGTCAAATGGTCACTATACGTGAATTGTGATTGGGTGTCGCAATCTAAGAAGCAGAACGTAATGACGCTACCCGGTGTTTCTACCAATCAGCGCTCGGATTCCACTCTGCGGAACGCAGACTGGCGCGAAAACGACACAACAGTGCGGCGGTCTGCACGAGGAGTTTTGCTTGTGGCACTTTCTTAACGTTTTTATAACAATAATAGAAAAATGGCTGCTGAAGTTGTAGACGATCATGAAATGAGGGAGGCTCAGAGGGATTACCTGGATTTTCTTGACGATGATGTAAGAATAACGAGTTTATTTTGGTATTATAAACTTAAAACTATTGAAGCTGGTGCCTTGTACTGTAACAAAGGCCCGCTCGATAATATTATTTTGCCTTAAACCTTAACGTTTAAATTAAGTCGTGTTCGATGACAGCCATGTGTTTACGTTTGTTTACAGCAAGATCAGGGTATTTATCAGAGTAAAGTACGAGATATGATCGGCGAGAACAGATCCAGACTCATTGTGAACATCAACGACCTGCGCCGCCGCAACGACAAGCGAGCAGCTAAGTATGAGTTTTCGCTTGTTAACCTTATTTTCTGTAACTCCGTGTCTATATTACACACACTAACATGATAGATTAAAAATAACGAAAGGTTAAAATATGTGATTGTATTTTCATTGAAACGAACAGGCTGCTAAGCAATGCATTTGAGGAGCTTCTGGCATTTCAGCGTGCCCTGAAAGATCTAGTGGCTTCAATAGATGCCACATACGCCAAACAGCACGAGGAGTTTTTCATCGGACTGGAAGGAAGCTTCGGCAGTAAGCACGTCTCCCCTCGTACCCTGACCTCTCGCCTGCTGGGTAGCATGGTGTGTTTGGAGGGCATTGTCACCAAATGTAAGTTCTACCATCTCAAAAATCGTACATATTCAGTGCATAGTGTTATTGATTTCTTTTTTGGTTTCTCTTTGTATTTACAGGTTCTTTGGTGCGTCCCAAGGTAGTCCGCAGTGTGCACTACTGCCCAGCTACTAAGAAGACTTTGGAACGCAAGTACACAGACTTGACTTCTCTGGATGCTTTTCCTTCAAGTGCCATCTATCCTACCAAGGTACCATAACCTGCTTGACTCATAAGACGTAGATTGTCATTTACTTGTGCTCAGAGTTAAAATAGTTATTCAATGAAATGTTTGCTTTTTTGTTTGTGCTGTATTCAGGATGAAGAGAATAATCCACTGGAGACCGAGTTTGGTCTGTCCATCTATAAGGATCACCAGACCATCACAGTGCAGGAGATGCCTGAAAAAGCCCCTGCGGGTCAACTGCCTCGCTCCGTGGACATCATTCTGGACAACGACCTGGTGGATTCTATTAAACCAGGGGACCGAGTCCAGTTGATAGGCACCTACCGCTGCCTGCCTGGCAAAAAGGGCGGGTTCACATCAGGCACATTCAGGTATAGCTTAGTGTCCCTTTTGAACCAGCCGTTCTGTTTTAAACTAGACGAATAGCCATTATAATTGGACTTTTAAGCACCAAAAGCTTTTTTTTTATGTTTGATTTTATTTATCGTCGAGTAACTTTTGTCGTTGCATAGAGTTAACGTCCGTTTCCATGTTCAGGACAATTATGATCGCCTGTAATGTCAAACAGATGAGCAAAGAAGTCACACCCTACTTCTCTGCTGGTGATGTGGCCAAGATCAAGAACTTCTGCAGAACTCGTTCAAAGGTTTTATTCTTTTATTAATTTTAAATGGACTGCAACATATTTATTACTTCATGAATTTAAAACCACTTTCATTTAGTTAATTTAGAGTAGCAACTTGCATGCATGTACATAATACATCAAATATATGAAAATTATTACGTCCATTATATTTTTGTGATATTCGTGTTTTTATCTTTTCAGAATTTGTTTGACCAGCTGGCTCGCTCCTTGGCACCTAGTATTCATGGTCACGATTACATAAAGAAGGCAATTTTGTGCATGCTTCTAGGAGGGGTGGAGAAGGTTTTGGAGAATGGCTCACGCATTAGAGGAGATATCAACGTGCTTCTTATAGGTATGCATGTGGTGAGACATTTAACCCCATGTGATTAATCTGATGAATTCATATTGTCATATTAATTTACTACATTTTGATTGTCATCTTTCCCTCTTTTTTTTTCAGGTGACCCCTCGGTGGCCAAATCTCAGCTGCTTCGATATGTCCTGCACACTGCACCTCGTGCCATTACCACCACAGGCCGAGGCTCATCAGGTGTAGGTTTAACCGCGGCTGTAACCACAGACCAAGAGACAGGTATTGAGATTCAAACGAGCGCTCTGATTCGCTCACTACACAGACCAGACAAGATGTATAAGTGCTAAGCACTTGCATTCAGTCATAACATCAGTCTGTTTGATTTTCAGGTGAGCGGCGTCTAGAGGCCGGTGCCATGGTGCTGGGAGACAGAGGGGTGGTGTGCATCGATGAGTTTGATAAAATGTCAGATATGGATCGCACCGCTATTCATGAGGTCATGGAACAGGGTCGCGTCACTATCGCCAAGGCTGGCATTCATGCCCGGCTAAATGCCCGCTGTAGCGTACTGGCAGCTGCCAATCCTGTGTATGGCCGGGTAAGTGTTGATGTAAAAATAGTTATTTATATGTTGGGGAGATATGTTTCGATGTCAGTGTGTGTAATTTCTATGTTACTCTCTTTGTACGCAGTATGATCAGTACAAGACCCCAATGGAGAACATCGGTCTGCAGGACTCTCTACTGTCTCGTTTCGATTTGCTGTTCATCGTCTTGGATCAGATGGACCCCGAGCAGGACCGGGAGATCTCTGACCATGTGCTGCGCATGCACCGCTACAGGGATCCCCGTGAGCAGGACGGAGCTGGTATGTGCTAATGTATAGAAACAAGATATAAATGTCAAAAAATGTGAATGTATAATAAGAAATGAAGTGTCACAAAGTTATTTTTTGTAAGCAAATTTGTGTATGTTTTAGCTTTAGCTCTTGGTGGTACAGTGGATGCATTGGCCACTGAAGACCCTGATGCAGCTCAGGAGGAAGAGGAGCTACGGGTGTATGAGAAACACAATCCACTCCTTCATGGAAGCAAGAAAGCAAAGTATGAAACATTTTCTGCCCTCTGTTTTATTTAAAACACAATCTGGGCTAAATTAAACCACGTGGTTTGCTTTTTTTTGTACGTAATTACATTGCTTTTAAAGCATGACTTTGTGATTTGATGTTTGACTGTGTTTTGCTTTTCTAATTTTATGATTCACAATCTTAAAGCAGACGTAAATCCTTACTACAGTTAAATGTTGTGTTTTCTTTTTAGGGACAGAGTGGTGAGTAAAGAGTTCATGAGGAAGTATATCCACGTTGCCAAGGCGATTTCTCCTGTCCTGACCCAAGAGGCAGCCAATCACATCGCAGAGGAGTACTCAAGACTGCGCAACCAGGACCAGATCGGCTCTGACATTGCAAGGGTAAATAGAGACAAATTTGTCTGAATGAAGTCTTAACATGAACTCTTGATCTGAGCTTTAATGTGTTCTGTCCTTCAGACGTCACCTGTCACCGCTAGGACCCTGGAAACTTTGATCCGTCTGTCTACAGCTCATGCCAAAGCTCGCATGAGCAAAGCTGTGGAGCTGCTGGATGCAGAAGTTGCTGTGGAGCTTGTGCAGTTTGCTTATTTCAAGAAGGTCCGTGTTGTTTGGTTATCAGCGTTATTTAAAATATCTTTTGTGTTCTGCAGAAGAAAAATTCATACATGTTTAGAATAACACAAAGATGAGTAAATTAAAGAATTGTTATTTCTAGGGATATTGTCACGTTAATATGTGGCTTATTGACCAATCTTAGACTTTTAGTACTTCCCAAATGCTAATATCTGATTTAAATGCAATAGAAAGATCCCAATAATATTTTCACTATGGTCTCATCAGGTTCTAGAGAAGGAACGCAAGCGCTCCAGGAATGCAGAGCAGGATGTGGCTTCAGAGGATGAAGAGGAAGATGAAGCACCAGAAACTCCCCGACAGCAAAAAAAAAGGTCTGACCTATTATACTTTGGTTTCTATATAAAACATTTTATTGCTGCTCAAATCTAACTGGTAAAGGTGACTTGCAGTGTCATGGACATATGGGCCTCCTAATGAATGAGCACACGGCCCCCTAGTGGCCAGCTGAGGTAATGAAATTGTCTAATAAATGTTCTTTGTCCTGTAGGAGGCGACATACTCAGCGCAGATCATCTCAAGGCAGTGAAACATATGATCCCTATGACTTTAATACAGAGACTGATATACCAGAAAGTAAGCTAAACCTTTGTCTTCTATATTCAGGAAAATACCAAAGTCTTGAATTGCAACTAAGATGCAGTTTGATTAATATAAAATATTCTGTTTTCAGTTCAGTCCCCAGCTCCTGCAAGGGAGAGTGAGGAGCCGGTAGACACAGCTGATCAGAATGGACACACGGCGTTACCTTCTGACAGGTGGGAGTTTTTACCTACTGAGATTCTGTTGCTGTTTTATGCTCAAGAGTTTTAAACCAGAAACTAAGTCTCTAGTAAGTGCTTCTGAATGTTTTGAATGCAGTAGGTCTGACATACTTGTGTTTTTGTTTCAGGCTGAAGGTATTCAAAACCACATTGTCAGACGTGTTCCACTCTGCTCACGCCCAGTCTATGGGCATGATCGGTCTGATGGAAGCCATCAACAAGAGCTGCCCATCACCATTCAGCGAAGCGGAGGTTCGGCACGCCCTTAACACCATGCAGGATGACAACCAGGTTATGGTGGCTGATGACATCATCTTCCTTATATAAATTATTATAAGGATTTCTTTTGGATAACAAAAGACTTGAAGTTGAAGATTCGAGTGAGGATCCATTTCAGAAGATTTTCAACATGCATGCAATGTTGATTCTTTTTGATACAGATCTGTACATGCATACAAATGCATGTATTTCCAAAAAGAAAATGTCGCTGCACATTAAGTTTTTGCAGTAATCTGTATTTGATTTTATAAACTTACAGCTAAATGGACGTGCATTGTTTTGGTTTCAACATAACATTGTGTTCTTGATTATTTTACTTTTGTGCATACATTTAATCTTTGTTATTTTAAAGAGGTTGGAGCAGTGTCTTTTTTTAACAATTTAACTCGTAAATATTGCTTTATTTTTTAAGCAAAGACTTAATTGAGATACCTGGAAAAGTATGTTCAAAATAATCTTTATCAGTTTAGGTTAAAAAGGAGTTGTTCTGTTTAGTGGTGCACAGTCATGAGGTTTGTCTCCATGTCTCAAACCTGTTTGTTTATTGGCCTGATAAATGCCTGCCCATTTATCAATGTTTATCAAACCATTTTCCCATTACAATTTGTATACAATTATTATTTGTATAAAAATGTCTGTCAATAAAAACCGACAATTTTGTTTTGAAGAATGTTCCGTTTTTTTCATTTAAACCTGTATGGCTTTCTTCTGCAGAACACAAAAGATACTTCAAAGAATGTTGGCAACAGAAAACCGTTGGTCCCATTGGCTTGCATTGGTTTGTGTGTTCAAACAATAGAAGTGAATGGGGACCAACGGTTTTTGGCTACCAACATTCTTTAAATTATTTTGTGTTTTGCAGAAGAATTAAAATCATGCAGGTTTTAATCGTCAAGAGGGTGAGTAAATGATAGAAGAATTTCATTTTGAGGTGAACTACTTTAATATCTTAAATAACTAAATCACTGCTTTCTTGCGTAACGCCAGAAAACCACATAACCTCAAACAATTCCTGGTTCACACGTTCTTAATCATCATAGCTACTGTTCAGCCTCATTGCTCTTTCAGTATAGTGTGGGCAGCATCTGTCTGTATCAGTATGACTGAATCATCTCATGGATGTCATACATGGAGCAAATGTTTTTTTTTAAACCTGGTGCAGCTCCTATATAGCTATATACTTAAGCATATGCATTCTTTAAAATGTTGCATGTTTCATTCCAGCTCTTCGAAGCAGTTCACAAATTTTTTTTGGAACATGTATAGCAGACAAGTGCCCTATAGGGGTTTGTGATCTTCATATTAGGTATGTTTTCTATTAACCATATCCACTGCCTGGTCAAAAAAGTTGCACCTTTTAACATTTAGTTTGTTTTGCTTTGGTTACGGTTTATAGGTTGACAAACTTATGCAGGATTTCCATCCAGAGTTGCATTCATTTTTGGCCACAATTTTATTGTAGTGTATCATTTCCACAACCGCAGGATACGGGATCTGCCAACAAGATTGAGAAATGAGACACGGCATCAGATCGGGTTAAACACATTATTTCCGGATGAAGCATGTTGATCGCAGCAATAATACAACCATAGTCTTTTATTTAAATTCAAACAGGGACTTTTTGGGCCAGACAAAAAATGATGGTAATGCTTTAGAGATCTGCAAAGTCAGTGTTTAAGTCAGTAGCCTACTGCAACAGCACTAGTTCTCAGACCATACAACCTTTAACACACCATTGAGTTTCCATATGCGCTTGTTAAATCCTTTCTAAGAATGACTCAGGAGATGTTATATGCTTGTGGTTGTGCTTCTCTTGCAGTGCTACAAAAGCTAAATCGGCACTTTAGTGACCTGAATTGGTGGGGGAGTACAAGAACCTTGTGTGTCTGAACCCACAAACAAACACTTGCAGTAGCTGCATTTGAAGGAAGTTCCAACATATGAGTGAATTTACCTGAACATACACAGCCAAAAACAGTTTGCTCAGTTATGCATTGTTAAATATCTTTAGTTGTATACCCGAGACAGCATGCATGACAAATTTGTAAAGCAACACAACAGCACAATCATTGATTTCATTTCCAGAAACATATGTGTACTTTAAACAAAAGCATCTGCCAAATGCATGCATCTAAATGACAAACAAAAATGTTTTTTCTGAGATCAGAACTTTCAACTAGGGCCATGTGAAGTTTTGCTTATCATATGGGTCACTTTGAAAACCAGACAGAACAAGCACAACACATCCTGTAAAAGCTGTTGACCCACATAAAGTGCACCTCTGTTTTACCGGAGTAGAAATTTAGTTACACAAAGGTCAACCTGTCTGAGTTTTGATGTTTATAGATGAGTATGTGATGACTACCTGCTTCACATGGATCTCTCTTTATCTACGTCAAGATCAGAGAGTTCACAAACCCATAAAACCAAAAGCAGTAGATGAATGGCTCTCAAACACTTGCGTGGGCTGTTAATGCTTCAGACAAGCTCAAGAAGAGCGACCAGGACATTGGCATTATGAAGATGCAGCTTCCACTGGTATGTCACTAATCTAATACTAGTTAAATAAATGCAAAAAATATTGTATTTTCCATAATTAGAAGAGTTTGAACAAGAAAAATAATGTAATCAAATTTGAGAATTTTGTCATTTCCAACTTTATATGTTCATGTAGCGATGTATTTAAACTTGAATGTGCAATGTGTTTTACGATATGCGATGTTGGATTGTGATGTTTAATTCATCAGGCTGCAGTAATCTACTCTGTCTACATCTCCTCAGGCTTTCAGAGCGATGCTGCTGCTGTACCTGTTTGCCCTTTTGCTGGGAGTGGATGGTTCTTCTGGGAAAAGATGTAAAAAACACAGAAGATGCAAAGGTTCAGACACTGGACGTAAATCCAGAGGCTCAAAGAAAGGACTGTGGGTTTCTCTGGATTCAACTCTGAACATCTCCACTCTTATCCCTCCGTCTCCAAGCAGGTCTTTGTCACCCTGGACATATGTGTGAGTCTTTGTTTCGATAAACCTATGAACACGTTTGTTCTTATACATTTTATGTGGTATTACCGTACATGCTGGTGTGTTTGGTTTGTGCACATCAAGTATGTAAATTTGAACAATGCATAGAAATGTCTTAATGAAAACAACTTTTTTGTAGGTCCCTCATGTTTAAATTGATCATATAATGTTTGATTTTCAAACTATAGAAAAAGAAATACATAAATTAGAGTTCTTTTTATTTGTGATTTGTTTTAGGCAAGAATTTGAAAATCAAATGCTTTAATATGAACACAAGTATTCGTCTCAATATTTGTATCTATTTCTTCTAAGCAATTATAGAAGAAACACGTAAAGCGACGTTAAAAGTAATTGTGAATTTTGAGAAGTCTCCTGAGTTCTGACACAAAAACAGTCTGGGATTAAAGGATAAAAACTGGATGTAGTGATTTACAGAAAATAGCTGTTCTGTCAACTCGTCTAAATCTCTCGCGTTCTCTTTTTAATTCAGGACTTCCTATGATGATTCACGAATCCCTATGCAAATATCTGAAGCGAAATGTGAAAGAAGAGGCTGTTTAATGAAAAATGGTGAGGAAGATTTAGGACTGGAGTCTCAACCCATCCAGTATCAGATCCATGTGCTGAGAAAAGTGAAGGACAAAAACAAGCGCTACACCCTTAAACTGGAAAGTAAAGTTATTACTGTGGGCTGTACGTGTGTTTTACCCGTTGTTTTTCCACAGAAATAGTTTTGTGCTGTACTTTTTATTACGTACTGTTACATTATTGTATTCATCTGCATACAGCAGTCTTCTATTGCATTCTCTTCCTCAGCTTTGTATTTATTATAATATTTACTTGATTCCCTATTTCCTCTGTTAGTCGGTTATTATTTTGACTTGAGCACACAGACACAACAGAAATAAAATATTATTTAGTTAAGAGAAGCATTTATTTGACTCTGTTAAACCAGACACTTTAGTCATGTGGGCATTATAAACACAGAGAGAAAGTAAAGGTTCGATTTTCTCACATGATCTGGTCGATTGAAATCAATACTTATCTTGCACATACAACGGTACATTTTGCCAACATTACCAACACAAACCTCATCACTTTTATTTAACAAGTAATATAAACGAAGACAATCAAGAAAATGTGGTGACATGCAAAGCGCACCATTCGCATCTAAAGCTGAGGAACATTCAAAGTACTACATCTCTTTTTGTCATTCTCTCAAACCTGAGAAATTCATTCTTCATTTCTAAGATGCCAATACAAACATAATACATGAAAAATCTTAATGTGCTTTTGAGTTGTGCTTAAAGTGTCACTGTGCTCCAGTCCAGATTTCGGTTTAATATGCATCTAGAATGTGTCAGTATTTATATCACAGCTGTATATGTAATATTGTAATTGCAAAGTATCAATCCATTGCTTGACATATATTGTATAGTCATGCCTGTATGTTTTATTGAGCTATGAAATCCTGTTGATTATTAAATAATATCAGTAAATATGTACAATCAAATCATCAGTACATGGAATATGTTTTACGGATGACGTCAGATGTAGTTTGTGGTTGTCTTAACATTCATCTGTACCGATTATGGAGTTTATAAAAAAGCATCTCTAAATTGTTTAGTCATTTTCACCTCTCCGTGTCATTTCAAAAGATCTGTTTAGTAGACACAATTCATTCATCTGCTATAAATCTTTGTCTTTCATCAAGCGAAACACACCCTTAGTGCACCTTGCATTGCCATCCAGATAATGTTCTTTTTCTTAATTCTTATTTTTTTTTAAAATCTTTTAATAGTTTGCAATAACATTAAATAGTTTTGGAACCCACAAAAGTTTAGTGTTGCGTCTTGTCATTATTAATGTCCACTACATTCCCTTTATTGAGATGTATTGGTTCCCATTTACTTTGTTCTCAAGGGTTTTGCCTCCGTATCTCTCTTTCCTTGACTAGCCAAAGCAGTCTTAGAGGGTGCTCCTCTACCGACAGGCCTCTTCTTTCAGTTCTTTGTTCTTCCTCACCTCCTCTGCGTGTTTGTCCTACAGAGACACAGAAGAAAGCTTGCAACGGGTGTTTGTGCATGTAGAGTTGTGCCTGAGGGAGGCTAAATAAAGCAGCATAAACTAAGTGATGAAACAATCCACCCTACGCTTATGCAATATTCATACTGATTCTAAAGTTAGAATGAGAAGGAAGCTCAGGTGCACGCAAAAGCCAAACATTTGTGGAAATGTAAACCAGTTTCTATACATTTATACAACTATATACTAAATACACTATAGTGTTCATGGTTGGTACCTTTTCCTGTAGTCTCTCCAGCATGGCTGCAAGCAGAGCCTCACGGTTCTCTTTGTTGGCCTCCATCTTCTGCTCCAGCTTCTCTTTAGCATTCTTGATGAAGTTGTTGTTCTCCTCGAAGGCCTTCTGGATGACCACTCTCTCGTGCTCCCTCTTCTCAGCAAGATGTTTTAGCATCTCTCCTTCCTGGCACTGTAGAGAGGAATACAATTGTGCATCAGTTCTCTAAGTCAAATCAATGCCGGTGTGTGTGTATGTGTGAATTCGAACCTTCCGCCTCTCCTCGGCTGCTTCCAGCTTCTTCTGGATTTCTTCCAGGGAGGGGTCCTTACGCTGAGGCATGGATGTGTTGAGGTCTGGTGCACCGTCAAAGGAGGGAGGTTTCAGGATCACCTCGAATGCTTGGCCCGAGGTCCGCTTGTTCAGCTCGATGACCTCCATATCTTTGATCACGCACCAGTTGAGATCCACTGCATCTTTAAAAACCCATATTGGTTTAATATGCACCCATATTGGTTTATTGAGGGTGTCCTCGGACGTTTACCACTGTAGTGGTAAATAAAAGGAGATTTGAGACAGGGCACATATATCTATGACTATAAAGTTATTTACCTTCAGTCTTGTGTGTGGGATTTTCGGCAGGGTTTGAGTTGATGCAGGAGCACAAAAGTGACACTAGAGGGAGCTCCTTCATCTTCTCTCGATATGCTGCGTGGAGAGACGAGATGACGTTTCACACAAATGAAGCATAGTTTTTGTGTTTGTAGTAAAACTAAATTTTCTCTCTCTAGGAACCATAGTTTAACCATGAAATCCGTAGTACAAATATAGTAATACAAGTAATTGTCAAACAAAAAAACATGGTTACTTTTTATTTTTCAAAGTCTTTTTTAAAGAAAATTTGCTGTAAGCTATTGTGTTAAATTGACACAAATTTTCAATAAATTTCACTGAATGTTGAAAAATGACATTCCTTGCTCTGTAAACAGCAAATCAAATCTGGCCCTTGGGGGTTAGCCAATCAGAAAACCTGATTGCTACTCTCTCCCCGCATCAACCAATGGCGTGATTTTTCTTTGACAGAACAGGGAAACCTGCTTCTTGCCTTGTAAACGATATTTGTTTTGCATCTTTAACGATTGTTTACAAGAGCGTTGAAGGGTAATATCTGTATATTTGCAGCTTACCTGCCAAGGTCATGTTTATATTTTGCTGTTGGTAGCCTACAACCATTAACTGTCCTGATCAGAGAGAGCGAGTGAGTGAGTGAGAGAGAGAGAGAGAGAGAGAGAGAGAGAGAGAGAGAGAGAGAGAGAGAGAGAGAGAGAGAGAGAGAGAGAGGAGAGAGAGAGAGAGAGAGAGAGAGAGAGAGAGAGAGAGAGATCAAAAAGTTCATACATTTAAATTAGCAGCAAATGTTATTTTTATTTTGATTATTGAAATTGTGGGGAAAAATAAATTTTTGAAATAAAAATAAAAATATTTATAACAAATAATAATAGTAAAAAATGTGGTTAGAAACAAAGTCCAATTGAAAACAAATACATCAATGTGACTGTAAATATGTGAATGCACATTCATTGTAAATAAGTCGTGTCTGAGAGGCACCGGTTATATTCTGATGCTTCGGGACACTGGTTAGAAAGCAGCATGAATTCAGATGAGGGCAGCAGGGAGTGTCACACACGATATCTGTATTGTTACTCCTCCATCAGACTGTCTGAAAGTTGCCACTCACCACCATTCAACAAAACAATACAGACAAGCGATACAAACACAAGCTCACAGTCTCCCAAACATAATTTCTAAAAGTGAAGGACACCAGACGTGATGTTTAATAGCCTTCCTGAAATCGACTAAAATATAAGAGCCCATAAAAAAATGGTTGTCTTGGCGGTCACCTGGTACGTGCCCGTCTCACCAAATAATCATGCGTAACACATGAGAGACCACATGGGAGAATGTCCTTGCCCTGCCCTATTCACACATAAACACATGCACACACACTACTGTCCATACATACACGCCCAAACGTTTGGATCAATAACCACATCGTCCATGCACAGTTGTTTATTCACAGAATGACAGATGAAGATACATGGAGGTTAACAGTGTCAAAGCAACTTCACTGATCATATTTTAGTCTATCAACAATCTATTGTCAATATACAACAATGGCTCTGGTCACTATATTCGCACATCACAGCTATAATTTTTTTTTAATCTGACCTCATTACATAATGCTAAACTATAGCCCCTTATGGCACACGTACATCACAGAAGGCCTCAAATGACTAAAGAATTAGGAAATATAATACCAATGAGCAAAAACAACCTTACTTGAATCCTTAAGTACTGCAGTCAGGGCGTAACTGTGTGTTAGCGCTTATTTACTGACGATTGCTTTGAAATGATGGAATGACATAACCTTACTCATGCACTCCTGAATTATGTAATCTAATAACACAATGGCACATACCGTAACTTTACAAACAAACACACACATATACAGACACCTTGCCAATACATTCTCATTTTCATGCATACAAAAGTTGCACTGTATATTATTGATGGCAGGCACAGCGTGATATAAGAACAATGAGTTCCCATTAGATTTACTCATTTAATATGAACCAAACTTAATCTTTTTCTTTACAGTAATCAATAATAACAGAGCACAGCCAGTGTTCTCCACACTTACCTTCTCTTCTCGATGAGATGTCAGTTTTCTCCCCCTCTCTCTCTTTTTGTATTTCTCTCTTTTGCAGTCCTGTCTGCTGCTCCTCGGATACAAGAGCTCAGCAGCATCAGCAGCACTACCCCTCCTACCGCATGACATCATCTTCCAGTTCTGCCATTGGACGAGGTGAGTGGCAGAGCATGGTGGACCAGCACTTCTCTATCAAAGAGAACGATAGGGTGTTAACTCTTTGTGCTTTAATGCAGGTGTCACTTCCAAGTATAAAGAGGGGTGTTTTCCAGCATGTAGATGATGAAAATAGTCACTTCACAAAATAGTTTGTATGGGTTGCTTGATGAGATTTCTATTCTGTTGGACTATGATATTAAAATGAACACCATAAGAATAATTATTACAATAATAAGAAAAGTTAATAAATTAATATGAATAAATCAATTTATATTAAGTAAATAAAGACTAATCATAATAATTATTATTATTTGCATCGCAATCATGTTCCTCAAAACAAAAACAATAACATATAATATGCTATTAATTATTACATAATAATCATGCTTTGATCATTTATATTTAAGAATGCCCCTAGACATCACCTAAATGATGTATTTCACATGTATGCAGGGGCTGCATTACAAGGGGACAAGAGACAGAAAAGAATGGGTGTCAGGAAGCCAGAAGATCACGTTTGAATAATGTATTCATGTAATGGGTGTGTCTTCATACTGGATGGCAATACAATTAAAACAGAATTCTTCTGATGACAGGAATACAGTTAGCTACTGCATATCCTGTAATGACCAAGACACTGACTGGAAACAGATATGTATCATCACAAAAAATGAGATGATGTGATTTAGACTTCATAGCCAGTAACTGGCATCAGTTTGTACTGGATGTAGCTTGCCGTATTTTTTCACTGCATACAGTGTAGTGGTGCTAAAAGTCTGAGACCACATTGAAGAGCTTTATTTTCTAACAGAAAAAACAAAAATGTTTTTAACATATAAAAACAGTAAGAAATGAACTGTTACTTTAAAGTGTTATGCAGATAATATAAGATCTGTATTTAATTGAAGAAATACAAAATATGTAACTTCAGCAGCGATCTTAATCCTTTGGACCCCATTGTATAATAAATTGAATATTCCCAATCACAGTTAAATCAGGACCTCAGTGACTGTGCATTGATCATGGGGTTAAATGAAGTATAATGAATAAGAACCTCCATTAAATCCAAAGTGTGACAAAAATTGGATGTTAAAGGAAACACAGCCTCATTCAATAAGCTTTGTGTCCATATGTAATGTAAATTCAGAATAAAAACAACAACAACTGAATTTGAACAGTATGGCCATCTAAAACAGCACCAGACCATGTGCTGGTCTCTTCTCAAGGATTGTATATTAAACATTCTGGCCCTTCCCGCTTCAAATTGTTATAAAAATTCCAACTTTCTGAAAACATAAGCTGCCCATTTTATTTGTACAAATAACATATGAGTCACTCAGGTAGCTGTAAATATATAATCTGACATCATCCTCTTGCTGACTTCACCCACACAGATCCTATTTGATCCTATTCAACCAACAAAATCACATCTTGAAATCCAATAAAATTGTCTTTCTGTGAATGATGACGCTGTTTTAGTATTTACAATTCTCATATTCAGTAGACTACAGCTCTCGGACACATTTCATACTGTCACATCGTCTGTCAGGCTGATGTGTATTCACTCTTGTTTTTAACATTTTTTCAGAGAATCAGAGAGATGGCACAAACAGTGTATTGAAGAGTAGAAAATAACAGAGAGAGAAAAGCGGCAAGAGTGGTCTTCAATGAACCGAAGAGAGCGCACATCACTCCTCTCTTCATTAAGTTACATTGGCTCCCTATAGTCGCTCAAATCAAATTCAAGACTCTGCTCCTGCCCTACAAGACCACCACTGATTTGGCACCCCCTTACCTTCACACGCTAATGCAGACTTATATACCCGCCAGATTCCTATGCTCTGCAAACGAATGATGTCTTGTGGTGCCATCCCAAAAAGGTAAAAAATCTCTCTCACGTACCTTCTCGGGATCGGTTCCACATTTATGGAAAGATCTGCCCGCTGGTACAAGATCAGCAGATTCTGTGGCCATCTTTAAGAACCGTCTGAAAACACATCTCTTCCGTCAACACCTGACTGATCAGTTCTGACTTCTGACTATCTCTTTTCTACTCTTTCAAAAAAAAAACTTAGCTCTGTATACTGTGGCTATATGAGACCAGTTTTCTTTTATTGCACTTATGCTTTTTATTGTCCTTATGTTGTTCCAATTGCTTCCATTGTTTCCCTCATCTGTAAGTCGCTTTGGATAAAAACATCTGCTAAATGACTAAATGTAAATGTGAAAGAGAGATAGAACCAGATAAAACGACAGACGGGGGTTTTAGTGAATACTAAATGTGTCTTTCCTTTTGATCCTCACACAAAGATATCCCAAAAATAGAGACTGGAAAGGGAAATAATTCACAAAAGATTTTTTGTTCTCAACTTCTCAAATTATAGCAGATTCTGGGAATACTGGGTGCTAACCCCCCAACCAGGATCCCTCCTTGACGACTATTGGACCTGTTGACATGCCAGATGCTCAGTTCTCTTCAAAGGCTTGTTGCCATGGTCACAGTCTTTCACCATCTATAACTGTCTGGACATTATTGACAGCTTTGGATTATTGGTGGCTTTGCTACAAAGTTTTCAATGCTAAATGAAACAAACCAGACACTATATCTAAACGGTCTACAAGAACATTAGCCAATTTGTGTTGCTGTGGTTAGATGAAATGTTGCAATGAAAATACAAATCTGGGCCAGCGTTAAATGTGTATATATAAGATTTTCTGTTTTTTTTTACAGTTGTTCACTTTATAAAAGGTTAACCTCATAAGATGTGCAATTCTTTGCTTTTCTATGACCCCTCTTACTGTGGATGTAAAGATTATTCGTGCTGTTACAAGGTAAAATTTCCATTTAACGTATTCCTTCCAGTTCATTAGACCATGAACCCAAAATGTCAATGCCATATGTAATATATGCTGTTCTTACAACACTTTTCCCAGATGTTCAGAATCACTTCCTCCAGTCACAGACCTTAGCAGATAAAAACACCAGACGGTGGTCAGGAAAAGCTGTCACTCATATGAAATGTTAAACAGGGGAATTATGGGTCACATCTGTTAGGTCAAAGTTTATGGGTGAATTGAATTGCATTCAAGAATGAAGTGTTTATGGACAAGACCTCCTCAGATCCCTCACAATCTTTCTTATTTTACAAGCAATGATTAAACTTTTACTTGTCTTAGAAATGGCTTAATATGCATGTATGCACAATATACAGTGTTATATAACAAAAGAAACCCTAAAATACATTACACAAAATATATATATATTTTTTACCTTCAAATAACATAAAAGTAATTAAAACATACAGAAGCTCTAAAACAAAAAATTCCTGATTTACAAAAAATAATGCTTAAAATTTTAAGATTAAAAGAAATGTAAAATAAAGACATTTAAGATGTTTTCCTCTCTCTGTCTTTATCACCTTGATGTGTAAGATTATTTATTTTTCACTGTATGATGTGATAACATAGATAACTAATCTGGCTGCTGAAACTGTGCCTCTGCAATTCTGACTCCAAATTCACTAATAAATACCCATTTTCGTTTGAAAACGCATATTTTTCTCTCCATCTTGACCTTCCATCCAACAAAAACTGCGCTTTGAAAACGTAGGCGTTCGAAAATTATGACTTTTTTTCGCACTGTGACGCAGTTGTTTTGGCTGCTCTCCAGTTTGATAGCGTAATGTCAGTGCGTACATAAATCAGATGGCATTTCTGCAAAGAGCACGACATTTTAACTTCCTTTTGCAACTTAACAGTCTCGTGTTACCTGGAACAGCAGGCGCCCCACAGTGTCCGTGCATTTACTCTTGCCGCGACATTTCAAAGTGTTTTAGTCATGCGCATTGCGAAGTACATGTCATCGTTTTTCGACGATTGTGGATGAACGCTATTGTGGACGAAGGGCGTTTTGTATGAAAACTTGATTTGTATCCGGATTTTCCTCTCTTACTTGATTTGCTTTAGCTTTTCAACAGCAGAGCACAGGACCTTAAACAATGAGCAATGCAGAACCACTGACAGGAGCAGTTGTCCAGCTGCGGAACCGCAGCAACAGATTCTGAACAGCAGTTTCTGAACAGCAGCCACAGAAAGGAGGGGCGGAGCTTGCGTTCTTACACGAAGTCGCGCTACCTAGAGTCTTGGAGTGTGATTTGCTATTGTTACACGCGAAAACGTCATATTCTTAAATAAGGCTACTTTTCGAGAGGGGTCTAGCTGCAACCGATGGGGCGAGTGGAGCTCCACTCTCGAACAGGAAATACGTCACCTCCACTCAATAATAAAGAAGGGGCAAAATGGCGTCGGTGAACTCTCCGAAGTTCGAACTTCAACTCGTGTAATTTTATCTCAGCATCCCTGCACTACTTGCAGACTGACGCTGTCTTAACGTGCAATGCAAGCACAACGCATATGGCTTCCGTGAAATTACGCAAAAAGGATGAATAAAAACGATGGATTTATATATTTTTGACGATCAATATTGATGTCTCGCCAATGTTAGCTGATGTTGCATGAATTTCTTTAAAATACAGGTTTAGAAAATCCGATTTTTGATATAATCCACCGAAGTACTGAAAACCCTGATATTACACCCCCCGGTAGCGTAGGTGGCGATATACACCTAAACATGTTGGTTGCGACCCGCCATTAAAAGGAAAGAAGAAGAAGAGTAAAGAGAAGGAGAAGAACGTTCGTTGATCGTTATTTACTGTTACTTGCAGTTAATGTGTTTTGTAAATATAGTTTGTGTTTTTTACTCAAAACAATTCAAACTTAATTTGTGGAAATTATTCAACATTTGACTGTGGTTGTTTGTATGTTATTTTGCTTTAAATATAAAATTCCTAAATTATTTGCGCTTACATTTTCATTTTTATAAAAAAATACTTATTTGATGTTTCATTTATTGTTCACTGCTAACTATTATAATGTTTACCTTCTAAATACAAACCTGGAAGCAATGTCTGGATTTAGTAACATTAAAGGTATTTAATAACATTTAAACAATGCTTTTGTAGCATTAAAACAATGCCGTTTCATAAATTACTTCTGGGTTGCGGTCAGAATTAGGTGACGTATATCCGCTTGGGCTTCGAGTGGAAGTGACGTATTTCCGATTTTGAGTGGAGCTCCACTCGCCCCATCGGCTGCTGTCAGCCCCTATTGTACTTTTTAGGTCTTACATGTGCAAGTTATAATAATAGGTATAGTACAAAAAGCCATTTAAAACATCAATCTTGTGTAGAATTATTGTATAATGAATGTGTTTCATTGTATTAGCTTATGTGTTCTTGTTGATGGTGTTAGAAATAATGTTTTAAACTTGTGGGCATTCACGGAAGTGAGGGCGGAGTTATTGACGACAAGCATGGCGGAGACCACGGTAAGTTGTGTGCAATGTTTTCTGAATTTTGTATTAAAGGAACACTCCACTTTTTTTGGAAATAGGCTCATTCTCCAACTCCCCCAGAGTTAATAAGTTGAGTTTTACCGTTTTGGAATCTATTCAGCCGATCTCCGGGTCTGGCGATAGCACTTTTAGCATAGCTTAGCATAGATCATTGAATCCAATTAGACCAGTAGCATCGCGTTCCAAAATACCGACTTTAATCGATATATTCTCCTCTGTCTTGTCAGTGTATGGCGTGCGTTCACGAGAGCACTTCTTCGTCTTCTTCTTGGACGAGAGCACTTCAGAAGTAGACAGGTTTGTGCGCCGAACGCTAGGGCTTGCCCCTATTGGATGCCGGCGCTCTAACTCACAACGCGGAAGCGCAACTCAGTGTTTACATGCAGAAGACGAAGGCCGTGAGCGCGCGCCATACACTGGCAAGACAGAGGAGAATATATCGATTAAAGTCTGTATTTTGGTTTGTTTTTCGCACATAAAGCATTCTCGTCACTTCAAAAAAATTCAACTGAGCCACTATGCGCGGATGGACCAATTTAACTATGTCTTTAGTACTTTTCTGGACCTTGGCAAAAACTGACACCATGATGTCTTTGAGGAGGCCTGGAAATCTCTCGGATGTCACCTAAATATCTCTATTTAGGCAGTCGTCGCCTAATGGTTAGAGAGTTGGACTCGTGCCCAGAAGGTTGCCGGTTCGATTCTCAGGGCCAGCGGGTAACGACTGAGGTGCCCTTGAGCAAGGCACCTTACCCCTACTTGCTCCCCGGGCGCTGCAGTGATAGCTGCCCACTGCTCCGGGTGTACGTGTGTTCACTACTCTCTGGATGGGTTAAATGCAGAGGTCACATTTCGGGTATGGGTCACCATATCTGACAAATAGTTCACTTTCACACACTTCACACTATTTGTGCTCCGAAGACGCCGGAAAGTTCTCTAAACATGTTTAACGTCATGTGGGTGAGTAAAAAATCACACAAAGTAGATTTTTGGGTGAACTTCCACTTTAAGCTTCTGATGATTTAATTTCATTTAACATCTGATATTTGGTATAATTGCTTGATTTCACAGACACAGAAAAAATTTGCTCTAAATCATGAAATCCAATTTAAGCTGGAACAGAAGCTGACTAAAATGTTAGTTGACACAAGGATCTCTTATGGGGTTCAGGTAGCTCATTCCACTCTCTAAACCTGCGAATTTTGATCAAAGTTAATAGAAAACAGGTCTTCTGCTTCATTCCCAGACTTTCATGTGGAATCTGAGCATTTCAGCCTGAGGTCACAAGTGTGTGTGTTTGGTGTATCAAGACCCCATACGCTAAATCAAATAAGACTCAACCGCCCCCTATTGTTCAGGTTCAGACCCAATGATGACAGAAAAAGAAGAGTAAGGAAAAACCAAAGATACCAAAAGAAGATTCACTTGTAAAAACACATTAACTCTGTGTATTATTTCTGTCCAAAAGGACATTTCTTCCACTGTTTGTGGAAGCTGGTCATCCCAATTTAAGAATTCGGTACAGGATGTCATGGGAGGAGAGCTGGTGTAAATAAAAAACAGTGAAGAATATTTAATGAAATAGAAATGATTTTCCTTTTTTACGGTAACGTTTGAGACTATTTACATTGTTACACTGATAGAGATCAACCCAGAGGAAAAGTTTATTGCTCAAAGGTTGTGCTTTAATAGCTCAGAAGATTTTTTTTCACTTGAAATGATATCAGATGCTTTTAAATTCCTTGGGAGAAATAAAAACTGACACAAATTAGACTGTTGTTGACACACAGTTAAAGTATAGAGCTATGTGGGACTACTATGTTGTGTCTCTGGAGACAATTCTGAGAAGCAGTGCACTTAAGCTTAATCTCTCTTTGCATTCGTATCATTGATGTCTAGAAGGAACTACTGTAATATTAACTAGTTTTATCATTTTGTCCTATAGAAAGTTACATCACTAACCGCTTTAGTCATTCACCACAATTACTAACTTATCTGTGTTTGTTTCAAATGTTTAATGTTTGTCCTATTACGTACACCATGAAACATCAGCAAGACGTATTCTTCTTGAGTAACCATAATCGTTGAAAATGTGCATGAATAATAGATTAAGTATGGCAACTGCTGAGCTCACTGTAAACCAAGAGCAGTGGCAGAAGATGATTTATCACAGAGAGTCTGGTGGCAGCAGCTTATATATCCTGATATCATTTATTCAGAACATCTCTGTGCCTAAAGACTTACCATACAAAGTTATTTTATTCAATCTATACCGCCCCCTTACCCACCCACCTCTCACACTGTTGTTTTTAGAAAAAAAAGATCAGATGCAATGGTGCTACACTGGATGGCAAATTGTGAGATAAGACAGGAAATCTCTAATTGAGATGAAGTAAATTGGTCCGGTCATAACCACATCAGCATTCGGCACAGGCTGTTGGGGAAATACTCAATGGTTAGATCCAAGGGCAAATCTTGAGAAAAATTACAGGGAGGGACAGGAAACTCATGCAACACAGGAACTATGCTGCTGGTATCGCTACTATGATATACGCAGAAGAAGATATTTTGAAGAATGTAGGAAAGCAAACGGTTCTGGGGCAATTTTGACTATTGTAATTTTTCCAATGGTAGTCAAGAACTGTTTGGTTAAAAGCATTCTTCCAAATATCTATATCTGTGTTCATCGGGAACAAAGAAATGTATACAGGTTTGGAACAAGTCGTGGGTGAGCAAATGATGACAGAATATTTATTTTTGGGTGAACTGTCCCATTTAGGAGATTTGAAAACCTTCACCATAGTTGTAGACTATTTTCTTTAAATGTGTAAAGTAGGGAGATAAAACAGGGTGATTTTGATTTACGGTACATGCAGGGCTGTGTGTAAAATTTACTCCTCCAGCTATACCATGTGGGCTCCACCTTCATCACAGGCCAACAACAATGTTCTTGGTCCCTCTTTGAAAAAATTAACCATTTGGATTGATGGGTATTGTTTTGACCATATTTCATATTACTGGAATCTCATAAATGATTAAAATATCACCTTGGGGGCGAAACTGGATCAAAAATGGTAGTTTCTATATGTGAAAGAAAACAATGGTAATTCACTTGTATAATTTATTGGTTTAATATTGTCCTCCCTTCTCATCCAGAGACTCCGCAGCTACTGAAAACATCAATGATAATAACTCACAGATAATAAACTGCATGAAGGTGCTGAAACAGACATGGAGTGCATGATTCAGGATTAAGAGGTCCTAGAAGGTATAGATAGAAGATAAGTCTATGGATCTGATGGTTGATGGGGGGAACACTGGTCAGAGGTCTTCAGTGTCACATAGAGAAGGTCTCTAAAGGGGATGATCAAAGGGATGAACAATGACTCGACTGTTTTTCTGCCTTGAGTTTTTTTCCTCTCCCACAAATTAATTCAAGACCATCCTCATTATTTAGAGATTACTTGCAAACCATACAGTCCTGTTTAATAATATGTGGTTCTGGGTAGCTTAGCTTCTTTAGCAAAGGATTTTGAAATAATTGCTTGTGGTCTTAATGTTAAAGGGATACAGCCAAGAAACAAAATTTCCCCATGTTTTACTCACCCTCAAGGCATCGTAACTGAATATGACTTTCTTCTTGAAGAATAATGCAGTCGGAGCTATAATATCCTTTTTCTTCCAAGCGGTAGAATGGGAGTGAACGGGGGCAATTTTTTGTAGCTCCAAAAAGTGCATCCATCTATCAAACTGCTTGACACAGCTCTATGGTCTTAACAAAGGTCTTCTGAAGTGAATCGATGTGTTTGTTTAAGAGAAATATCCATATTGACAACACTATTAACGATAATGTATAACTTCTGTTATCCCACGGCTGCGCGTGAACCAAAGGCTTGTTTTTCCGGAAAATGATGCAGGCGTATCGTAGGTTCCGGTGACGAACTCAGCATTTTTTGTTTTGTTCTAATAGGATACAGTCTAATTTTGTTTTTTGGCTGAAGTATCCCTTTAATTTTAATGTTATTGTGGGAAAGTAAACAGTTCTGGGGCAATTTTGACTACCATTGTAATTTTTCCTGCTAGTCAGTTTCAGTTTTCAGACTCATTTCAGACTGTGTTTTCTGAAGTTCACAGTCAACGCAGCCATCTACCAGGAAACTTTAGAGCACTTCATGTTTCCTTCTGCTGACAAGCTTTATGGAGATGCTGATTTCATTTTCCAGCAGGACTTGGCACCTGCCCACACTGCCAAAGGTACCAAAAGCTGGTTCAATGACCATGGTGGTACTGTGCTTGATTGGCCAGCAAACCGGCCTGACCTGAACCCCATAGAGAATCTATGGGGTATTATCAAGAGGAAGATGAGAGACACCAGACCCAACAATGCAGATGACCTGAAGGCCGCTATCAAAGCAACCTGGGCTTCCATTACACCTGAGCAGTGACACAGGCTGATTGCCTCCATGCCACGCCACATTGATGCAGTAATTCATGCAAAAGGAGACCCAACCAAATATTGAGTGCATAGAAATGAACATACTTTTCAGAAGCCTGACATTTCTGTTTAAAATGTCATTTTTTTGATTGATTTTATGTAATATTCTAATTTTCTGAGACACTGAATTTTGGGTTTTCATTATCTGTAAGCCATAATCATCAAAATTTCAAGAAATAAAGGCTTGCGATATTTCGCTCTATGTGTAATGAATCTATATAATATATGGGTTTCACTTTCTGAAATGAGTGACAAAAAATATTGACCTTTTTCACGATATTCACATTTTTTGAGATGTACCTGTATATTTAGATCTCAGACTTAAACTGCTTAGAAAGGCCTCTGTCTAAATGTTATATGAGCCAGTTTTCAAGGAATGCTGGATTAAGCATGCGCTTTGCCAAATTTAGCGCAGAGGCCACAAAGAGAGCTCTTTATATAAAACTCTCAGGCGTCTGATGCTCAGCACCACCCAAGTCTTTTAGATTTCTTTCCATCTATATATTCTTCTGTTTAGATTTGATTTCACAGATTTGAACCGTGAAAGAGTGACATGGTTCAGTATTATAGCATGTGCTTGGCTTACGTACTGTATATTAGCAACTGCTCCCCATACCCAAGACTAATGACGTGAGATTCGATTCCAGCGGTGCAGTTGAATGTGTTTTAGCAATTGGCATCAAATTGTGGGCACCCATTTACTGGTAACCAAAAAGAGAATGATTCATTGGGTGTATTTTCCTTGTGCAGTGGCCTCAAAGTTGTGGTGTAACTGTGGTCAGTGGGTAGATCAGAATCATTACATCCACAGTAAAATCATTTAGTGCTTGTTCATGAGCTGGCTGGTTGTTCACATAGAAATTAACAGCTGGAATTGAGAAGGTTAGACAGGCATAGACCTGTTCTCCATCAGTATGAAGCATTCGAAGTGTTCTTTAGCTACAAAGCAACATCGCTGCAGACGATAAATATAATTGTAAAAGATGACGATAAGGGGACAAGTGACATATATCTAAATATGCTTCTCTTACAAGAGGCAGTTCATTATTGCGATACTCAGACATTACCTTAAAAGTACAAAAATGTAGCACTCTCTTGGCTAGGAGAAATGAAATACTGTACATGCAATGTTTTGTGTGACTTTTAAAGACATGAAAAACAGAGGAATAAACTTTGGCATGTTCTAGTGACAGTCATTTGAATGTTGCAAGAAAAATATATCTCTGCTATCTAATAAAACATAAAGCTGTTAACACACTGACATTCCTGGTGTCAGAATTCTAGTGCCTGTTTAGTGTTCTCCTTGTATGACCTGTGTTTCTTACAAGGTGGTTTATAATGTAAGTTCAAGTGTGCTAGTATATATACTTCATTTAAACAAAACATATATTTTCAGCTTTTCATGAACTTCTCTAAAGTATACCTAAAATTACACGTTCTGTAAGTAAACTTGACATACACTGACAGAAAAGTCTAAGTATGTTCGGCCTATACCTGTACTCAGTTGTTTAATGGAGTTACAAGTATACTTGGTTTGAGGTCAAAGTACTAAAAAGTGCTAAATCATCGAACTAGTAAAATAGTATCAGTATAACTATAAATTCTTTAGTGCTGCTGCAGTACAAAAAATATTTTAGTAGTTGTGGATTCAAAGTTTACTATTGTTACACTTAGGCCCGGTTTCATAGACAAGCCTAAGCCAGTACTGAAACCGGGGCATTATGTTTACTTAAAAGTATACTATACTTTAGTTTATACACAAAAAATGGGCCATGTCCCTGTGTCCCAAATTGCATACTATCCATCCTAAATAGTATTCAAAAATTCTATTAGTATGTCCCAAATCATAGTATGTTGAAATGGGTATTTGTAAAGTTCCCGGATGGTGTACTGTTTTTGGTGAAAATTCGAAGTTTAGATCAATGCACACTCAAACAGCTGATATTATACCCACAACCCACTGTGAGAGGGCGGCGTTTAGTTGCACTACATAGAATTAATCAAATTAAATGCATAAAACGTAACTGAATTAATAAATCAAACTATACAGTAAACATTACATGACAAATAATAAATGAAGAAGTGTTTAATTGCAAAAAGAAGATATATTTTGATGTTTAAGTTTGTTTAGGATCACAGGCAAAAATCGTCATCTACATCACACGTTAGTATGTCCCAGAGTGTGCATACTCTTTTGCTATGCACTCAAAAGTACCTATTATTCCAACACAAAAACAGTACTTACTATTAGGGTATAGTATAAGTAGGTGAATCGGGACGTAGGGTGTGCTTACAACAAAGCAAACTTTTAATATACTAAACTTTACTTAAGTACAGTATACTTACCCAAAATGCAGTATACTAGAAGTATAGTTATTTTATGTAAAGACATTCTCACGGACCAAACCTTGATCATTGGTTTCTTTCTTTCACATTACCCATCACTATGGTTCAAAGTAGCATGAAGCTTTAAAACACCCACATTTTGGGACATGACAAATTCACGATAGGCTTCTGTTGTGAATCTTTATATTGCATCTGTTTTTTCTCACTTAAGCCATGTTCACCAGCTCCCCCATGCTTAAACATCTGATTTAGAAGGAAACTAATAGATCTGTGAGGCTCTACATCTGTTTGTGTCGTCCTTTGGCAATCTGTGAACATTTCTTATACTGGAGGTCCTGCCCTGCCTCAGAAAACCCAGGGTAAGCAGTCAATTATTCAGTCAAGATGAATTACAAGTGTCTGTGTTGTCCAGAGGATGCCTGTGTTATCTTACGCTGTTGTGGGATGAACCAAATGTCCAAACTTCAGGGTCGTGTGTTTTTGATACATGTCAGGGAATTTTGACCAGGATAGTTTCCAAATGGTTTTAATGACCGGACCGTATGGTTTATCAGAAGGGTCATGGGAGAGATCAAATTTAGGTTAAATATCACACACATTTCAAATTGTTGCTCTTCAAGTCACTAGGTTGGTTTATTTTGTAAATGCAGAAAACAATTGAATACTATAAAAGCGGTGTTAGGCATGAATTAACCGGACAATGTTGTGCAAAAAAAAGGTGACAGCATTTCCTTTCGTGCTTCTTCGTGAATTGTGGCATGTGGAAGTAGGAAGGTCAAGGATGATAGTTGCATTTCACAAGGGAGCAACAAAGAAAGTTAAGCTTTATAACTAAGGAACTGCAAGACAAAGCTTGACCTTTAACTACAAAATAACAGGTGTTATAACATAAAAACCTTAAAACTTTTAAAAAGTTAAGAAATTACATTTAACATTAAATCGAAAATAGACAACATAACTCTTAAGAAGTAAATATTGTGAGTCTTGATGTTTTTAGTTAATTGATGTTTGCTATTTAAAACAATTGTTGACTGTGTTAAATAATATTTTTTGAAAAAGTAAAATATAGTATGTCTATTCCTAGGCAGACATTTGACAACAATGTTAAATATTTATGAACAATGATTGTGGAACTATCTGCTCTTGTTGGACATAGAATGAAAACGAACATAACAAACCTTCAGTCAGAAACAAAATATCTGTCTTTGTTTTGTTTTTTGAAAAACTGGAAACTTTAAACCCATTTCCACAACAGAAATATTTTGCTTCAGATAAAGTCTGCACTACTTTACATTAATAATGTAGGATGTCTGACCTCAAGATTGTTTATGTAAAATTAGCATGAAAGACCAGGCTTTAAAGCAAAGCTAATGGGTCTTTAATCAGCAATAAAATGCTCAGAGAATATAAGCCAAACATATGAAAGCTGCCAAGGCAAGTCCAAGAACTCACAAATGTTTACATGGAGAAATATCTCTCACGCTTAACGGGCAATACAGAAAACATGGCACTAAACTCTGCTAATATTTCAATCTATATCTTTCCCTCCCTGCTACTTTGTGCAGGGAGACATCATAAAAATTGACCCAACTCCTAAGAAAACATTCAGTTCTTTCAAGTTGAGGCTCCATGTACCAGATTCTGTGGATTCGGCCACCCCAACTTCCACAAAACAACACTGGCCAAGATAGTCTTTGATCTTCTCCTTCCGTGAAAAACTACAGCCAATTCATGACCCGGTATAGAGACAGCCAGTGCATTCCATGCACAAGCCATTAATTCAAATCAGCCCAGAGGGACCTGCAAGAGGCGCAAGGAACCTATAAAGCATCTCAAGAGTGACAGTCAAGAGACTGAGGAAATGCAGTGTACTGATAGTTAGAATTTAAAGTGGACCTTGTGAAGCATGAATATTGAAGTGTGCTAACCCCATAGGTGAAGGAACACTTGTCAGGGGGATCTAATGGGGTTAACAGGCATTACAAAAGCAGCCTGAGTACTGTATGAAGCGAAAGTATGAGAGGTGCTCACTTGACATATATTTTTAAAGCCCCTCAGGTAGCTACTTATACTGCTGAAGATTCAATAGCCAACATAACAGAGCTCGAAAACAGAAGCCAAAGCAATAAGATGAGCAAGTGCCAAAACTAATAAAGGTGGGCGGTCTGGTTTAAAATGCACTAAGGGGCCCAAACTGTTTTTAACGGGCAAGAAAAATGTGTTTCCAAATGTGCAGTAAACTTTTAAGTAAAACTTTAATTTGGAAGAAAACGAAAAAGAAGTGGAAATAGATATCAGTCTACACTAAATAACACAATAAACACTTTATACACAACCGATAACTACCGCACATCTGTTTAGATGCACAAAAATGTTCAACACAAATCTCTTTTTTCCAGTTTCCAATTCCTTTATGAAAAATGTATTAGTTCCAAATCTAACCCCTGCCAACTAAAAATCCAGATTCATATGGTTTGCCGAGCACCATTTGGTGGATGAAGGGTGTTATTTGATTGTGACTATATGTTAATCCAACATTCCTCATGCTGATTTTTGTGGTGGGAGTGAGAACATATGAGTCTTTTGCTAAATGAGAATGTCACGGTTTCATTATTTCTGGACATCAGCCACTTAAGATCATATTTCTTTATTTCATACTTATTTTTTTAAAGAACATTTTTGGCAGTGCAGTTGGGTCTCTTGGATAAAAGAGAAAAACAAAATCAGCCACCAGTCATAATGTGTGTCTGCAGTCTCCTATCTGGTTTCTGTGTGGACTTCACCTTTCTGTTGATTTTAACAGCACATTTGAGATGGCAATAGCTCTCTTCAGATTTTACTTTTGAGAAAGCAATTTCAGACAGTCATTTAGCCAAGTGTATAATGACCTCAGTTTAATCAGAGGTGAATAGACATTCAAAGCTTGGCTGACTTACAGGAAACGTTAGCTGTAAATATAGCTCTCAGGTTGACTGTAGGGACACACAGACATGGCTCTGGACATCTGCTGATAAACAGGAATGCTTAGGGCTGCTGGTCCACATTCCGACCTTTTTCCCACTGTCACTGATGTCACTGTTGTTAACAGAAATCCTCCCGCTGATCTTGACCTGGAACGTGTCCTGCTGTAAATGACGCGTTATTTGTTTATTTTAAGACATCACATGAATCATTAACGGAATGAGAATATTGACTATTTCATGGGAGTATATTAAAGTTTTTTTTAATTTGGTCGTTTTTTATGTTATTTATGTTAAATGCAAGTAATTAATTTTATAATGTTTTAAAAAATGCTAGGTTATTATCAACCCAGGGACAAACCCAGCTGTTGGGTTAACTTAACACAGAAAATTGTAATATTTAACCCAAAAATGGGTTAAAACAACCCAGATTTTTGGGTTGAAACAACCCAGGTTAATTTATAACTCAGTTGTTGGGTTCATCCCTATTTGATCCAATGCTCGGTTGAAAATAACCCATCATTTTTTTGAGTAAATACTTATTTTGAATATTTTGAGTTTAATTATTGCTGATAAATGTGTTTAAAACAATCACAAACTGTAAAAAGTCTGATTTATTCTCATTGGAAACTTGGTCATTTCAGTCAGCTCAGCTGGTCGAGCATTGTGCCAACAAACCCAAGTTCGAGGGTTTGATTTCCTGGGGAAAAAACAAACTAAATAAAATCTTCTGGATAACAGCTTTTGCCGGATGTTCTGTTGTTGAGCAATCCTCATTAGCAATTTTAGCCATAATCACCAGCGGCAGCTGGTCATGTCAGGAACATATAAAAAATGAAGGTGCATGACTCCTCCAGCATTCAAGGCGGCATGTGCCTTTCCTTGGCGGGATGCCCAACTGACCGATAAGACCAGATAAATCCAGCTGAAGAACCACACACCCCTCTGCCTTTGGGAATGTTAATAAATAGACAGGACAGAAATCGCTACTGCAGTGTTTGTGATTTATTGGAGTCATTTGTATGAATCTGTGTAAAAAATATCCCAAATAGGCCCACAAAAAATCAAAACAAGGGGCATGCATACTAGTCACAGTATCATAGTAAAAAAGTAGCACTATGCAGTTTTTTGGTCAGGCTCACCAAAGCAAACTTACAAAGCTTTGCATATAATGAAGAAATCCATAAGAGTTAAAGGGATAGTTCATCCAAAAATCAACTTTGTGTGATTTTTTACTCACCCACATGACGTTAAACATGTTTAGAGAACTTCAGGCATCTTCGGAGCACAAATAAAGATATTTAGGTGACATCCGAGAGATTTCCAGGCCTCTCATTGAAACCATGGTGTCAGTTTTTGCCAAGGTCCAGAAAAGTACTAAAGACAAATTGGTCCATCCGCGCATAGTGGCTCAGTTGAATTTTTTTGAAGCAACGAGAATGCTGTATGTGCGAAAAACAAACCAAAATACAGACTTTAATCGATATATTCTCGAAGAAGAAGTGCTCTCGTGAACGCGCGCCATGCAGTGACAAGACAGAGGAGAATATATCAATTAAAGTCTGTATTTTGGTTTGTTTTTCGCACATAAAGCATTCTCGTCGCTTCAAAAAAATTCAACTGAGCCACTATGCGCGGACGGACCAATTTAACGATGTCTTTAGTACTTTTCTGGACCTTGGCAAAAACTGACACCATGGTTTCAATGAGGAGGCCTGGAAAGCTCTCGGATGTCACCTAAATATCTTTATTTGTACTCCGAAGACGCCGGAAGTTCTCTAAACATGTTTAACGTCATGTGGGTGAGTAAAAAATCACACAAAGTGGATTTTTGGGTGAACTTCCACTTTAATGCACAAAAGACGTTCTTCCTATGAAACAGAGCGACTACAGAAACGGGAACCACTTTTCACTTTCACACTCAGCATTAAGCATTTTTCTCAGGATGTTGGACACTCCTTCATAGTCTGTGTGTGTGAGCTTATGAATGCTGGTCTTTATACGGGGCATGCGCTGGAGCACAACCAACTCCCACCTTTTAATTTAAGGTGCAGGAAAAAGAAAACAAACTATCACATGCTTTTGGTGACTGCAGCATCCTGTTGCAAATGAAAGCTGTTAAAGTCTTTCTTATGTTTCTTTGTATTGGGTGCCTTAAAAAGAAAATATCTTCGAGCTTATTCAATTTATGGTAGTCCACTTTGACTGATGGGATTTCATTCAACAGGCCTCGTTTCTCTTATACATTCATTGTGACCACCACTGATGAATTATTTTCTTTTCTTTATGAGCATATATCATTTTTCTGGTTACCTCTGCTCTCACTTCAAATTCAGAAATTGAAACGTGTTTAGCATGTATGGAGTTTCAGAGCGCAGGGAAGCGAGCGCAAAACCGTAGCAAAGCATGAGCCGTGGGGGATGGTGGAGGTTGAAGGTTGTAGATGATTTCTCCTTCATCCACTTGCACAAAGGAGAGCTTTCTTTCCTTTGCTTTTTTAACTCCCAGTGCCATTAAACCCCTGCCCTCCACGGTTCACTAACGCGGTGGCTACCCAGAGGAGCACCTTTGCTCTGGTGGGTTTAAAGACACAGCAGGAGCACCTTATGTTCAGAAGACCTCAGTGGACCAGATCAAACCCCTCCCCGAAACTTATCCCTTTAGGCAAGGCGGCCAGAGTGTTTCAAATCTGCCCCGTGTCAAAACCATAGAGCCAGACCAAAACCAAATCATTCGTACATATACACAGCCAAATGTTATTCACAATATTTATATAATCAATCAGCTGCCATCGTCTTCACTGGAGACTATCCACTTAAACAGGTGCTGTTCATTTTAATTTCCTTCCAGAATCAGCAGAGCGGTAACATGTTTTTCCTTAGTGTTTTCGTACTGTCATTCTCTCAGGATCATCAGAAGGTCGTAAGGAGAAACCACAAAATAAAATATAAAGGAATATTAAGACTGTTTTGCTTTCTTTTCCGAATGAATGAGAAAACTGCTCATTTTAAAGCAGAAACATAATCAGGCTCATGCTTTTCCCACATTTGAACAATGCCAAAAACCAACATTTGTGACCGCTAACTGCTCCTGAGTGCAGATGGTACACATTAAAGGCAATATAGCTTTCTTATAAATGAATGGAGTTGTGTAAATAAGTTGTTTTTCTCACAGCGGTTTTCTGTTAAGATATCACATGTACACCGTGCAGTGTATATAAAAGGTAATTAAGCAACATTTAATGGGAATTCTGTGGCATGTGTGGTTGAATACAGCACGCATATGTTACAGGTGGCATTTATTTCACAGGAACGAAGTCCCATGCATGCATTTTTCATATTGAATGATCAGAAATGTTACTTCTGTATACAAAGCAACTACTTAAGGCTACTTAACCAGTTAAAGCATAGCCAGAGGATTACCAAAACGTAAAGACAGATGAAAAATAATCTGTTCCAGTTAAAGGCATGGTCAGCACTAATCCTAAAAACAATGAATCAAATCCGAGAGATTAAGTTTAATGGGACTGTGTTTTTAAGGGGGAGCTGAGCTGTCATTGAGGTTGATTGAATGTATTTATGTTACATTTTGGAATGTGTGTAGGGATGCTGGAGGCAAATCATAGAACAGTGCACTTGGGTTTAATGCCTCTTGGAGACGTCTATTAACCTTCACTGATCATGAACTCATATTAAATGTGGGTTTTATTTAATTGCGCAACTTCTCTGATCTTGTAAAATATATACGGGAGGTGGACGTCATTTCACAATCTCGGGGTGCTTCTAAGTGTAAAATAACAACATACTGAGAACACACACAAGTAAACCAACAAAACGGCGTGACCCGCTGGTGTTAAGATGCCAGGTCAAGGCACAAGGAATGTAAATAAACTTGAACTTCAGAAAAAGCAGAATCAGGCAAAGAAGCTCCTGTGTGGAATAGCAGCCATTGGATGTATGAGGGTTTGTGAAGGATAAGCTCAAAAGACAGGGTGGAAACTTACATCTTTAGTATTTCTCACAAATCTTTGCGAATCCATGAGAAAATGGGACAACAAAACACCCCCCCCCCCCCAGTTTGTTACGTGTTGCGTTCCAAAGCTTTTGTTCCCTGATGCAAATAAACTGTCCCCTCAGGAATTTTAATCTGGTGTACAAAATCCATGGAATTAACAGTGCTTTCTGTTTCAAAATGAAAGTTGCAATGATTCAGTCCAGCATTACGGCCAAAGGAAAATGTTACCATATACTGCAGTCAAAGAGAAACTGGAAAATGCAGTCTTGCGGTCGAATGACATTAAAATGCAATGGATATTAACATGATTCAGCAACATTGCGCAGTCCAGTTTGTAAATTCTCTCTAGATTTCTGTGGGAAACAGAAAAGATTGAGCTCTAAGTCTGTCTGGCACAAATTAATTTGGCGAAACAATAACAATCTTGTGCTTATCAAAAATATGGAGATCAAACTGTGAAAGGGAGTTCAAAACACAGATGCATGCAGTCACCCACGTTTTCCACATGTCTGGCCAAGATGAAAGGTCTCACCCACAAAACTAACCTTGAATACTCTAAACTTGATTCACATCTTGAAAGAAGAAAAGCCTTGAATTTCCCCTTTCATGCTGCATTTCAAAAGACCATAAAAAGCAGACATCATCTCCATTATGCTCCTGTGACTGCTCTTCTAAACAGCTCAGGGTTATCAGTGATCTTTAGATTACAGTGGTCACAAGTGAGTTACAACTCATATGTTGTAATAGTACTCAATGCTCATGTCCAGTCTGTCCAGTGGCTCTTCACATACATTGACTTGGATTAATGATGCTAGAGACAACTTCATTTTACAAATTTGCTGAGGCTGTTATTCTAGTCCAATAGACCAAAACAGTCTTTGATGGTTAGAGTAACAGCCTGGATCCTCCCATCAGGAGTGCTCTGAGATCACAGCAATTATATTTGATGCTATCTCAGTATTCCTTAGATCAGAGGAAACTATTCAGTACTATTTATGTGCAAGAACTGGGGCACCAGTTTTTCTTCAATATTTTGTTTATCAACCCATAAATGATGAGAAATGAAGATATTAAAACATATAGTCTTGTTTAACAGGACGAAATAATTAAAAAATGTATTAAAAATAATGTTCCACGAACCATATAATTCGCGTTATACGCACAGTTGAAAAAAATCAGAAGCTTGGCTACCCACAATTGAAAGCAGAGCGTGGTTCTGTTTTGAGAGAGAGAGAGAGAGACAGAGAGAGAGAGAGAGACGCTCGGGAGTTTTTGGATCGTCATTTCTCCACGGCAGTTTCACATTATGACTGAGAAGGCGATGAGGAAAACCGGATACTTTTCATTAGTGTTTCACTGCTGTTCGTGTGCCATGGGAATATTGGTCGGATCTTTTGAAATGTACAGACACTCTGCGAAATGATGAGCGGTCCATACGCGACTTAACTTGTGGAGAGTTAGTGCGTTATTTCTTAAAGTGCTCCCGTTGCGTAAAAGCGCGTTTCCACGTTGAAGCCGTTCTGTTGGATGTACCATTTTGCGTTCTTTTTTCATCAGGTTTTGCTTCTGTAAGTTATGGCACTATATTCGTTTAACTTATATTCTCTGTTCGTAATCACTTTGCCTGGAGTTATTTCTGGAGCAGGATCTTACGCATCGCGATACACTCAACATGTGGACCAGAGTCAAGCAGCACTTAGTGGATCTAAGGTGACCAGTAGACACAGGTAAGTTGTGAACAATGCCTAAAAAAATTCGAAGATACATGAGATGGGCTTTTCCCGAGAATTTCATTCATAATCGTTAATTTCCCTAACAAATCAGATTTATTTGTAATTCTTACGGTTTACATTACAAATACTTCCATAAACTATCAGCAGTTTACCATCTAAAAATATTTTTTGTTTTGTCATTTTCAAGTATGATTTAATTGAATTAATTATTTTTTGATAGTTTAATTTGTTCCCATCCGCCAGATAACGCACAAACAGAACAATACCCAAACAGAACATTATAGTTTCCATATAGAAATCATCGTTTCTATTTTTCCCACAGGTTAGAAAAGGTTACAAATGTTATTATATTAAAAGTATATATTTTTGCCTATTTAATACTTCTCCATAAAACTGTGTATACATTTGGAGTGGATGTAGAGAGATGTGATCACCCCCCTCATCATTACAACTTTATTCCATCATTTTACATTGCATTAAAAACTCAGTGAGCACTGGTGCATTAATTTAGGTTGGCACAGTCACAAACTTTGTAAACATGAACTCATTGGTTAGGGTTAATAAGAAATCATGGACATTTGACCAGTTTGAGTCAGCTACTGTTGGACACGTTTGCCCTTTTTAGGCTTTACAGAGACAATGCATGTGCAATGGGACTGAGGCCAATGGAAGACCTTAGTTGCACTTGTGCTGGCACTAGCGCAGCACAGTGGACAAAATGAGTTCTGCACTCTTGGGGAAAAGAATGTTGGTCCCTGGCACCAGAACTTACGACTTAATAGTGTCTGTTTGAACTCTGTTTTGTTTTTACAGATGTGGGAAATATTATACAACATGTGGTAGCCGAACACCTCCTCCGTGTGTTCCATGTTTCCTGTCTCTCCACTATCTTGAATACATTCTTGACAGCTGCATTTGGATTTTTATTGAGTCTTTCATTATGCCTCATAAATAGCTGTATGCACAATGCTTTTAAACCAAACAAACAAATGTGCCAGACTCGGTTTAAATAAACCTGTTTTGCTGAGCAATCTGTTCTTAAGATATTTCTCAATAAACAGATGGATGAAGATTTACCCAAAATATACTTTATTCTAATGTCACATTTTACACCAAAGATCAATTTCAAATGTCTGAATGTGAAATTAATTTCTAAATTGATATAAATTGAATAACATAACATTTTTTGTCGTATTGAAATTTTTGGCACAAGACACCTTTCATTTTAAATACATTACAGAATGCCTTACCTTTCTCAAGTTTGTGTAGCCAATGCTTATAAATTTCCAACAATTATAAACATGTAGTTCCTGCTATGATAACACGGAAGACATTTTTGTGTAGTGTGAAGAACTTGTAGTGTGTTTTGCTTCATTCATAACATAAAGTGTAAACAAATATGTATGCAGACCTAGTAAATGTACACATAGTGTTTTGCTGGTTGACATGTGTAAGCATTCTTTCAAAATAGTTTGCTAGGATCAGCTGTTGTGTAAAACATTTAGACTTCAAATAGGAAATACACACTTTCCTAACTCCAAACCACATCTGCAAACATTTATAAAATTGAATTGAAAAAGTAAATATGATATGCTACATAGACCAAGCCAATACTAATATATTTACGTCTTCACACTGTTTAAAACATGTATTCCAGTTTAATATCAATTTCTGTGGTTGCAGCTTTTATAAAAATTAAGCACTGGTTTAATTATCCATGTTTCTAAAAAAGACTACTGAATGAAAAAAAGTTGATCTGACCCGTAGACTTTAGATTTGCACAAATGTCCTTGGTTGGCCCAAAATAAAAAGAAAAACTTGGATCTACTAGTGCATTTGAGCTTTGTTTAAATGGTTAACTCAATGCTGTAGGCCTTCTCCTTTGAGCAATGCATTATCTTAATGTTACTGTGTAAGCCTACTTCTGATGTTACAATATTTCGGTCCAAGTTATTTCTGCTTGAGATGTTGGATGTTTAGCCTGTGAGAAGAAGTGTTTATATTCAGTCCTGTTAAGCTGGATTTCTTTGGGTGTCAGGACATCATGTTGTAGGTCTTCCTGTTTATACGAATAAGAAGTTAATTTTATTCTTGTATAAAATTATACACTGTTACGTGCAGTCTTTCTGCTGTCTGGCTTGAAGTGTTGTAAAACATTACTGGGCTTTCTGCTGTCTGGCTAAAAGTAATTAGATCACTGGGAGTGTTTACAGGGAGAACGCTTTCCAAAATAATAATGAAAAACAAACCTGATGCTTCAGTCTTGAACAAGCATTCGGTGTTAATTATTGGAGAGAAGGAATACTTGATACCAGCATGCCATTGGAACTCATTCTAATGATCTTGCACAAATGCACAAAGAAGCCATTGTGACTCCAAAGCGTTTGTTTACTTTTGATCTCTTCGATTTTAAAAAGATGAGAACCATACTGCTGTTTCTTGTTTTCAGAGAGCTGAGTGGTATACATGCACCCTAAACTTTGTCCTTTTGTCTATTCACTCCCTCAGAATTAAGCTGAAACAATGACTCACTGTTTCACTGCCATCACACTTTTAGTTGGAGCCCCTAATGGCAGTTTTATGTATGTGTCCTATTTATAATGCAACACCGACACACACAAAATGACAGTTCACCCAAAAATGAAAAATTATGTATGACTGTATCATACATAAACCTGTATGACTTTCTTTCTTCTGCAGAACACAAAAGAAGTTATTTTAAAGAATTTTGTGAAACAAACAACCTGATCCCATTGACTTCCACTGTATGAACACAAAAGCATTTCTCAAAATATCTTCTTTTGTGTTGAGTTATGTACAGGTTTTGAATGACATGAGGGTGAATAAACCATGACAACATTTTAATTTTTGGGTGAACTACGCCTTAAAAGTGTGTGTAGAGTTCGATAAGCACATTTGTCCGCAGTGAACTTGTGCTCTTTGTGTTTGGGCCCCATTTGTTTGTGTGTGTGTCACACAGCTCCTGCAGTGGGTTCATTGAGACATTCCTGGCTCAACAGTGCTGATGACAATGAATGATTAACAAGGCGTAATGAGTTATTGTGATAGACCAGAAGCTTTGGATTCAAGTCTGGTTTTGATCTTGTCTAAATAAGGTCAATGGAAAGCCTGAACATGAAAAGTAGCATCATTCATGAAAGAAAATGAGTTTTATAATCATCCAATGCTAAAGGTGAACCGATGATTTTTTTAATACTGCACTACAATGCTACTGTTGCTACAGTATAGTACAGTACAGTATGCATACTGTATGAACAGTAGGTGACCTACTACATTTGCCAAAATAAGTACTCATTATTGTTTTATTATTTGATTGGACTGTCATTATGTAAAAATTCACACAAAACTGGATTACAACTGTAAAATATCTTGGTAACACTTTACAATAAGGTGCTATTAGTTAACATTAGTAAATGCATTAGCTAACATTATATCGATGAACAATTTAGTTATTTAGTTAATGTTAGTTCATGTCAATGCAGTTATTCATGTTAGTTCATGGTGCATTAACTAATGTTAACAGTGACAACGTTTGATTTTAATAATATATTAGTAAATGCTGAAATGAACATGAATTATTATTTATAAATGCTGTATTAGTATTGTTCATTAGTTTATTTTATAGAATGCATTAACTAACTGTCAATAAATAGCACCTTATTGTAAAGTGTTACCAATATCTTTTTTATTTAAAAGGTAATATCCGTTCCCCACATACTGTAGCATAATACAGTTTGAATATTTACAGTATTGTACAATTATGCCTATTATTTGAATACTATATGTAGGCGGTATACACAGTAATCATACTGTATTCTAATAATTCATTTTGTGCGAGACACAACAAAAATTACACCTGTTATTTACATATTTCTCAACAGAGTTTAAGTTTCTGTATGAAAGTACAAAAACACAAGGTCAGATGTCAGCTGTGATGGAAGTATTAAAGGGGTGATATGACACGGCTGAAACGAATATAATGGTTTGTTTTAGATGTAATGCAATGTGTATACACGATTTAAGGTTCAAAAACACTGTATTTTCCCCATACCGTGTATGTTTGTATCTCCTCTTTGCCCCTGCTCTCTGAAATGCGCGGATTTTACCCTGAAAAGCGAGGTGTGCTATGATTGGCCAGTTCACCAGTGCGTAGTGATTGGTCGAATACTGCAAGCGTTTGACGGAAATGTAACGCCTCTTACCATATTTGGAACATCAGGTTCCAAAGCAATTGTACTGACAGGTACGCCCACCTTACTTGCATATACATTTGGGCGGTCTTAGTCAACTCATACCACGAAGTGACGTGGATTTGTGGGGGTGTGGTTACACGAGGCGTTTCAGGCAGTGAGCATTCGCTTTTAGATAGAATGCATATTTTTTTCCGACACTTTCATTTTTGCAATTTTACGTGTCTAATACATGCATGGGCAACTTATAACACACCAAAGACACAGAAAAACACGTATTCGCGTCATATGACCCCTTTAATGTGTACAACCTGTCCCTGCTTTGGTTGTGTTCACCAACAGGAACTGGTGTGCCTACGTAGTGACACGAAGTGTGAGCTGTGTAATGGAAGATGGGGTGGAGACCTATGTGAAACCTGAATACCAGCGCTGTCCTTGGGGGCAGTGTTCCCATGTGGTTTTGTAAGTATTTATACACGTCACTGAGCAAAAACAAAGCTTAACTGTGTTTTAATTACTCTGGGTTTCCAACTACTATTATGAGAGTGTCAAACTGCAGAAGGTTTGGCCCGTGTCCCTCTCTTGACAGGATGCTTTTTCACCAGAGCTATTTGTGGAATGAGATAGAGAAGGACTTGAGAAGCCTTATGGCTTGTTAGACAACACATAAGTCATAAGTTCAAGTTGAAGCTCTCCCGTTTCAGAAAACCTCAAAGAAGGCAGTAATGCAGGTCCCCTATGAAATCCAGAAGCCACATCACATGTATGAATGGGTACAAACAAGCTAAAAATAGTAACAACTGCACTTTGAAACAACTGAAAGTTGAGCAAGACTCACAAGAAACTTGCCAGAGCAAAGCGAACATGTTCAAAGACTGTATGATGTATCATTTATTTGTATTGAATGCTTTGACCGAATAAAATAACAAAAACATGCCCAGAATTAACAGCTCAAAGAGGAAGAACAGGCCTTTATTGTATTTTCTTGCCTAGCAAAGTTCTGGTCTATGGAAAGTGATTCTCAAGCCAAGAATATGACCAGAATGGGACCAATAGTTAGAGCGTGTTCACTTGAGCAGTTGCATAAGAAACTATTAGTTATGAACGATGATTTAAAAAGTATAAAAAAGTAAAATACTATTCATATAGTTTCATAACACTGATTATTTTGAAATACTTAAACCCTAGGTATCGGACTTTCAGAAGACCAAGATATAAAGTTGCCTATAAAATGGTGACAGAGATGGAATGGAAGTGTTGTCATGGTTACTCAGGTGATGACTGCAATGATGTCACACACATCAGCACAGGAAGACCTACATCAACAGATGCCGGGTCCAACCCAGAAAGTGTCCAAATTGGTGAAGGTATAGCATTACACATACTGGAATACCTAAAGTAACAAGGGATAGTTCACCCAAGAATGAAAATTCTGTCATCATTTACTTATCCTCCTGCCATTTCAAACCTGTATGGCTTTCTGTCTTCTGCAGAAGACAAAAGAAGATATTTTGACGAATGTTCAATGGCGGTACCCATTGACTTGCATTGGTTTTCTGTCTATTCAATAGACGTGAATGGGTTCGGTTACCAACATTCTTCAAAATATCTTCTTTTGTGTTCTGCAGAAGAAAGTCATACAGGTTTGAAATGGCAGGAGGGTTTTTTCATTCTTGGGTGAACTATACCTTGTTACTTTAGGGTAAGTCAATGATATGATGATTGACATAATTTTCATTTTTGGGTAAACTATCACGTTAAGGCTTTTTTATAAGGCTACTCTAAACAATATGTAAAATGTAAATATATGTAAATATGTGAGACTCACTATACAAATAATCAAATTATTCTCATTGAATACTAAATAACTTGCCTTCTAGGTAGAGGTGATAATGACAAGATCAGACAACTCGAGGAACAGATTCAGAGCTTGAATAAAGACCTTCACAACCTCCAGTCAAACTTACACAACATGAATCAAAAAATACACGAGGAGTCTCGAAGGACAACCATTAGTGGTGGAAAAAATCTGGCCGATGCTGCCCAGACAATAAACAGCATCCAGACCAAACTGGACATGCTTGACAACATGACACGGGTCCACGACAAGACTCTGACCAGCATCAACAACCATCTCGGGGGTGACAAAGGTAGCGGAAACGAGTTCGACAGCCGTTATGGGACACTAAAAGAGGAGATTCTAAGGGAACTGGAACGGCGAGTGACGTTGTCCTGCTCTGCCTGTCAAACCGGAGTGGAGAGCATACAGACACAGCAACAGGAGGACAGAGAGAGGATCCGAGCTTTGGAGAAGCACATCAGCGTGATGGAACAGCATCACCGGCAAACTGTGGAGATGCTTGAAAGGGACCTGTCACGCTCTCAAGGTTGCTGTGACTCGCTGAGTGTTCTAGACGGGAGGTTGGGTGCCATTGAGAGGAAAGTCAGTTCCACGGCAGAGTCGTATGATATTCTTAGAATACTTCTTGAGAAGGGCAATGGAGGTCGGGGAAAAGCATTCGATGAGAAACTGAACAGCCACCTTAGAGACCTGGAGAGAAGATTCAATGGGACCGTTAGAAAAACCGAGCAAAAATGCTCTCATACCGAGATGAGCATGAAAGAGTTTGTCCAGCGAGAGATCGGTCAGATAAAGAACTCTCTCCTTAATCGAGATGATGATCACGGTTACAGAATATCTACAATGGAGATAGATGTCCAAGACTTGAGGGATGCCATTAAAGATCACAAAAATAATGTGGAACAGCTAGGCAACAAAACATTCGATCTTGACAGCAGGCTTAAGTCAACCATTGATTTGTGCACCGAGACATGCGGTCCTAAAGGGAGTGAGACAGCCGATACTGTGAAAAGCCTGGAATGGAAAGTCATTGCCAATGAGGAGGACATTAAGACGTTTGACACCAAGCTGAAGGACTTAAGTGTGTCTGGTGACTCCCTTATGAACCGTATTATAGATCTAAGCCATGACGTTCAAAAAATTAAAGCTTGGACAGGAGACAATGCAGAGAACTTCAACCAAATTGTCGTAGATGTGGAAAATCTGGGACGTGATTGTGATGTATGCATTTTGGTAGATACTGAACTTCACAACATAAAAAACACAACCAGCAACACTTTTAACACATTACAGGGAGAAATTACAGATTTACGTAAAAAAGTAGACTCTGATGAGTATGCTTGCTCGCAGGTTTGCTCAAACCTACAGGAGGAAGTTGGTAAATTGAAAGAAGAGGTTGATAAATGCACGGGGCAATACGAGATCAACATAATGGACCATCAAAAGAAAATCGATAATCAAAATACTTTAACTCGCAAGCTTGGCAAAGATCTCAAGTCCGTTCAGGGTGAGCTCTCGGGGTTGATCCAAACATTCAACTCCATCAATGACTCTCTTAAAGATCTCACCAACACCATACAGAGGCACGGCAATATCATTTCTGATCTTGATACGTCTAAGGACAAAATCTACTCTGAGTTAGATCAGATCCATGAAGATTTAGCTAAGCATATAGAAGACAGTAAAGGGCGCTTTGATGGCATTGGACGTGATATCAGTAGCTTCAATAGCAATGTGATGATTGAGATGGGTGAATGCAAGCATTCTCGAGATGGGCTTGAAAAGAGGATCTTGAAGATGGAGGGTGTGTGCAACAGACTGGATTTATTGTCAGTGAACATTCAGAGGATCAAAGATGGGTTGAGCAAACATGTTTCTGGGCTTTGGATGTGTGTTAATGAGCTTAACACTACAGTGATCTCTCATGGTGAGGCCATCAACAGCATTCAAAATGTTCAGTTGGAGAACTATCATGGCATGATGAACCTCAACTCCTCCATACTGCATGTTCTCAAGGAGTTCAAGACCTTTACTGAACAAGACTTCACGGGTAAGCAAAGAATCTAGACACTCTAAACACTACATGCATAAATTATTTTTATTTGTTGTTTTACTGTGTTGAGATCTGTACTTTCTTAGTGTTTTTATTTTGTACTTTTACTTTAAAGGCATAGTTCACCCAAAAAATGAAAAATCTGTTATCATTTACTCACCTTCTTGTAATTTCAAACCTTAAAGATCGGGTAACACACTCAGTTTCTGCCAATCTCATATTGATCTTGAGTACCTATACAGTAGTATTGCATACGTCATATCTTCGAAGAGTATTTAGTTTGATCAAATTTATAAAAGAGAGATACAGCTGTACGATTATTTCTGGAAAAACAAGAGCTGCTGGAGGCAGGCAGTGGGACGGAACTACAGCACGAGCACACAACACTGTTTTTTATATTATGCACGTACATGTCGATTGCCAACAAAGAACAAGCATATGACTTAGTTTCACTTACCGCGTGCAGTTCATGTCCGGCATCTTTTAGCACTGGGACAGCGCCATCTATCAGTTTCAAACTATCTCCAAATCCAGCTTCATATCCACCGTTTAAATTACATCCTTAATTGAAATGCCATGAACAAACAGACACACCTTCACTATTGCAATAGCAACGAGCTGCAGCTGCAGGCCCACAGCGCAGCCAATCTTGATGGTAAGCGGGTCTTGCTCATCGGTTGGGGCGTGGGCAGGCTATTTATTTCGCCTTGCCGTGCTTTTCCGGGAGAATTGCCCAATAAAAGGAATAGGATCCCTGTTGCGAAACAGGGATCCAGACTTTTAAAAAGTTTTCCGAAACAAGTTGGAGTGCTGGGGGAGTGTATCAAGCACAGAACTACTACGTCATACGTCCAACTCGTTTTTTAACAAGTTGACCATGTTAAGCATGAGAAACCTGCATGTTCAACAGTGTAAAGAAGTCAGAATGCATGACAGACCATGTTATCCCACCTTTAACGACTTTCTTTCTTCCGCAGAACACAAAAGAAGATATTTTGAAGAAAGTTGGTAACCGAACAGCACTGGCCCCATTCACTTCTGTTGTATGGACACAAAACCAATGCAAGTGAATGGGGGCCAGTTAACAACATTCTTCAAAATATCTTCTTTTGTGTTCTGCAGAAGAAAGTCATACAGGTTTGAAATGACAAGAGGGTGAGTAAATGATGACAGATTTTTTTGGGGGGTGTGAACTATCACTTTAAGATTTTACTTCACTACATTCTAACTACATTTCATATAACATAACGTTTTTTTGCCTCTAATGCTTATGTACATTATAATACTAGTACTTTCTTACATTTACTAAAGTATTTTACTGCAAAAATTGACATGAGTAAAGGTAAAAATGACATCTATTTAGGAAATGTAGTGGAATAAAAAGTATGTTCAACCTGAACAAGAATTCGTAACTATTTTATGAGGTGGCTTTTTAGTATGAATTCGTACGTTGTGAATCGTGAACCAAAAACACACGATTACTCGTGTGAAGCCCCACCCCTAACCCTAACATCACTGGCACGAAAGCAAATTGTAAGTATAGATACTTCACTACTGTCCACATCTGATTTTGTGTCATATAAATTTCCGACAACACATCTCTGAAAGTTAAAATACGTGACCCTGTCTGTGAAAAATTCTGAGATAACAAGCATCAAAGTTTGATTTCAAGCATTAATTTCACTGATTTCCATTATTGACATGTCCTTAATCAATATTTAAGATTATATTTTACAGAATGTTTTTTACACTATGTAGGATGAATTTATGTAGAAAACAGTAAACCACAAAAAATTACTTTAAGCTGGGTTTTCACAGGCAGGGTCACATATTACTTTAACGACAACAATGGAAAGTGGATATCGGTATATTTTCAGTTGTGTATAATTAAAAAGTAAAAAGCAATATCTTTTGGACCAATGCTCAGGACCACCTGGACTCCCTGGTCCCAAAGGAGAGAAAGGACCCAATGGACCACCTGGGCCACGAGGATCAACAGGCAGAGAAGGACCACAAGGAAAAGTAGGGCCAATCGGACCGCCAGGTAAATAACGAAAATATATGAACATATAGATACACAAATGTAAGATTTTCATTTAGTATTGGATTTCATGGTGTCATATTTTCTTTGTATAGGTCTCAGAGGGGAACAAGGTCAGTGTTATTTAGTGATCCCTTCTTTTCAAAATACGTTGTCGTAAAATGCCAAATTGCATTACTAATAAAATATTATAAATGTTTTAAAAATATACATTTACCCACCATTCAGGACCTCCTGGACAGGACGCCCACGTCCCGAGACTGTCCTTCTCAGCAGCACTCACACGTCCACAAGCCAATGCAGGCACTATTGCCTTCAATGAAGTCTTTGTTAATGAAGCAAAGGCCTATAATGCAAAGACAGGTACGAATGTTATACATTTGATATTAATGTATTTTGTATGTGAATTAAGGTTGTTGAGGTTATGTGTAATGGAGACTGCCATAATCACGCTCTCTACTTTATCTACTACGTATTTTGACAGGTATTTTTACCGCACCAGTGAATGGACGATACTTCTTCAGCGCAGTCTTGACTGGTCACAAAAACGTTAAAATAGAGGCAGTCTTGTCTAAATCCAATAAGGGTATTGCTCGTGGAGATTCAGCTGGCTATCAGCCCGAAGGCCTGGAGAAGCCCATTGCTGAGGCGAGACACACTCCGGGCTCCCTGGTCATCTTCAACATCATCCTACCTCTGCAGGAGGGAGAAACTGTTTGCATTGACCTGGTCACGGGTAAACTCGCCCACTCTGAGGAGCCGCTTACAATCTTCAGTGGGATGTTACTCTACGAGGAGACAGAGGATATATTATAAGAACTTTCTGAGAAACTGAGGACAGTGAAAACATCAAATGTACAAAATTTGCATCTGGACAAACACATGCAACACACATACATAAAAGTTTTACATATTTTTCAGTGTTGCATCAAGAATGTGATACAACATGCAGGTTGCATTTCTAACAGGTCACAAGAATAGGACATGGATTCCTTTTTTATATATTATCAGAACAATTGACAGATTTTTGTTACTTCATTCTTTTTTTAAAAGGCAGGTCATATATGTTTATGGCTATGTCAAAAGCACAAAGCATTTTATTTTATTAAAGGCACCAAATCACATCAGACATAATTTCTTCCACCCACTGCAAGCTTGGTCACTACCCCTCAAGATGTGCGTACAGTTCATACTTCTGAATCCAGAGTCAGAAGGCAAATATATTTGCACATATCTTCCATTTCTTTTTTAACACTAGAAACAAAGTCTCAAGGGCTTTTTCTCTTCAGATGAATGCAATAAAAACTACAAATCTTTATTATTTCCAATTTCCTCTCAGCGTGAAACTTTCACATTTGTGGCAAATGACATCATTCAACCTCCAAATTTGGAAAATCATCTATAAAAGGATGAACAAATAAAGCAGGCTGTGCAGAGAGGGACTATTTCATGCCAGATGCTATAAATAAGAAAACCTCTCTAGCTCATGATCCTGTAACTTTTCCAAAGCAAACTATCAAAGTTGTTTACGTTAGATGGCAAAACAGATTTAAACCCATTTTTGTCAATGTTATTTTTCTCTTCTGACTGCAGATGTTCTTTAAATGAACGAAGTATAACAGCTCAGAATCAGTATCTTTGCGAAACATCTGTGCGATCTTGGTGGTCTGTGTCTAATGTTTTCTTTAATACAAAGGGATTTTGAAGGGTTTTGCATTGAAGAGTTCAGTCCTGTGAGACCATTCAGTCCATTTTAACCTCGAAACGAGAGTCATTTCCTTAAAAGGATCTAAAAAATATTACTTACGGTTTCATTTTGCAGTAGCTCAGCTGATTTGTTTAATTTGGAATTGGAAGCAGGTTCCAGCTGTTAACTCTTAACCTGAAGCGCAGATTCACATCTGATTGTTTGATATCTGCCTTACTCTCACCACAGGCATTACATTACAGTATTATAATTCAGAAAAAGTGTTTTTGACCACTGTGCACACCAAATAGTCCTCAGCCAATACTTTTTTTTATTATCAATATGTTTCTCACTGAATGTTGAGTGTTGAATATACAGTATATTTGCAATGTTGGTTTTTAAATAAAAAATATTTAATTTTACACAAATTTCTCATTGTCAAATATTTATTTTACCTCTACTGCCCAAAATAACTGTTAAAATTACGGAAGAGTATTAGGGCCAAGCAATAAAAAAAATATAAAACCGTTTTGAGATTAAGGTCATTATAATGCGAAATTAAACCCGCAGTTTTTCGGGGAAAAAAGTCGAATAAAATGTTGAGAATAAACTCAATCAATTTCGAGAATAAAGTCGTTGTGTTTTGAGAAAAAACTCGTTAAATTTCGAGAAATAAAACTCGAAATAAAATGTCGACAATAAACTCACTATACTTTGAGAAAAAACTCGTTAAATTTCGAGAAAAAAGTCGAAATAAAATATCGAGAATACACGTTTATCCTATATCAGGGTCATGTTCATTGCGTAGTACTGAATGAGGACATGGCAGAGTTGTATCACTTAGTCAAGCTATACTTTAGGCTTTCCTTCAGTAACAAAGAAATACTATCAGTCTCTTTAGAAGAATTTAACACGTTTTTAACACGACTTTATTCTCACAAGAGTTTTTTCTCGAAATTGAACGAGTTTTTTCTTGAAACTCAACGACTTTATTCTCGAAATTTATTGAGTTTATTCTCAACATTTAATTTCGAATTTTTCCCCGAAAAACTGCGGGTTTAATTTCGCATTATAATAACTTTAATCTCAAAACGGTTTTATATATTTTTTTATTGCTTGGCCCTAATACTCTTCCGTATAAAATAAATGTTTACATTTCATTAAAAAAAAAATATATATATATATTATTCATTAATATAATGTAAATAGTGCCCATTTCTTAATTAGACCACACCCATCCCTTTAACTACACGCCCACTCTTCAAGACAACGCCCTCAGAGGACGTGTCAGCAAATCCAAACCGCAAAGAAGCGTGTTCGCTGATTAGCTAAAAGAGTAAGGGCCGCTGCCTGAAACAGACACGTGATTTCTCAGGAGCCAGGACACTGTCGTGATTAAGAATGGCTTACATGAAGAAATAGCGCCCTACTTTGAACAATCCCAAATATTCCTCAAGATAAATACTTCAGTGCGGTGAAAATAGGTTACACTAACTACAGACTAAATAATGCATGTCATTGACTACATGGTAAGACAAGCACAGCCCTTATAAGCATTATAAGCATGGCGTGAGGACGCTGCTCTCTGTGATAGATGTCGCTTACAGTCACTTACACAAAAACTTACTCACACGCTTGAAGACATTGCCATGAAAGCCGATACGCCGTGCAGTCCGGTCAAGTGATCCTTTAAAAGTGCGGTAATTCGAGGCCGCAACAAGAAAGGCGGGGACAGTGAGGCGGGAATTTACTACTTCACTAAGCTTTCTGAGAGTTCATTGCGTTCGGTTGCCATAGAGACGCACAGAAAGAAACACGGATCTCGGAAACGATGTTGAACGTAACATTAACATACTGCTGATTTTTAGGCATTACCGACAAAAGGTAAGTCGCATTTAGAATTTGATTGTTTTCTGACTTCTGAATGTTGTTTTCTGACTTTCTGAATAGTAAAACATGGACATACAGTATACTAACTTACTTCCTACCTTAAACATTCCTTCAGTTAAAACTGTACTCGTGGACATCAATACTTACTGTCAAATACCTTCAGATACTGTACGACTAAATCACCGGGGAATTAAAAGACATAACAGAACCGTGCATTTTTAAATTTTCAGGGGTCACGATGTCATTCTCTGTAGCCAAGAGCAGACTTGACACTCTACAGATCTATCGGCTCCTTCAGTGCGTCCGGGAGGGAGACAAACCGTACATAGAGAAATTAATCTCTATGGGTGTCGATGACCTCATTAATCTCACGGAACCGCGCGAAGGTAACGGCGTCCTTCACTTGGCATCGGTGGCCAACAACCACGACATGCTGGAGTTCCTCATAGCGAAAGGAGCCAGCCCAAACGTGCAGGATAGGAGAGGGCGAACGCCGCTGATGCTGGCTGCGGAGCTCGGCTACGACGGCATCGTGTCTCTGTTGGCAAAGAAAAACGCAAACATGACACTTGTAGACAACGAAGGGAAAGGTAATATTATCTTGTTATTTTATAGCATGATTTATGTCCCTGGAGTTCAATAAGTAGGCTATAGCATCAGAGCAAAGGTCATCATGGGGGAACAGACATACTTGGATAAAAATGCATAAACGTGAAGGACTTTTTATATATGATATACCTGTTTAAGGCTTCGATTAATCTTTCTATTATTGTTGACGTTTGGTTGTGGAATTAATTCATTGTTGGCCATGGCAGATAATAGGCTGCTGCTGTGAATGTGCATTGCCAAAAAGTTCCGTGTTCAAGACTATTACTAAATTAACACCAAACATGAAAAATATATAACTTTTATATATAACATTTTGAAACGTATTACTAATAGTAGGCCTATATATGTAAAAAGATCATTAGAAACAACTTAAATTAAATTCATGTCTACTCAGAAGTAGGTAATGGCGCCCTCTGGTGGTAAAATGACTAGATTGGCAGTGACTGATTTTATAATGAAAGATAATCTAAAAACGCGTTGATTAAATTGGTCTTGATCTTATATAACTGGATAGCTATCAGTTATAATATGTGTCTCTTGTACTAACTAAAACTAAGTTTTGTTTAAACTTTGCATCTCTTTCTCTCAAGCCTTCATATGAAAATTTTAAAGGGATAATTCAAAACTATCATGTCGTTCCAAACTGGTCTGACTTTCTTTCATCTGTGGAAATCAAAAGGAGAAATTTTGAGAAATGTCTCAGTGGTTTTGTATCCGTACAATAGATGTGCAAAATATCTTCTTTTGCAGCAGAAAGACAGTTATACAGGTTGAGAATAGTGAGAATTTAAAAGATTAAAGAATTTTCATTTTTGGATAAACTATCCCTTTTACTACAGAGACCATAAATAGCTGGCTGCATCTCTCCTATCTGGAGGTTTACATGCAGTCTATCTAATTACAGATCAGGGCATGACCGGTAAAACTACCATGTAAACCGATCCGAGTAATCTGTATTCTGGCTTCTCTCCCAGGCTTGCTTTTCTACTGCATCCACCCCACCAAAAGGCACATGCGCTGCCTCCAGGTGGCCCTTATGGGCAATGCGGATGTAAACAATGCTTCAACAAATGGGATGCCCGTGTTCCTGCTGGCCTGTGAGCAAGCTCAGGACTGTGAGGGAATGTGTCTCAGCATCCTGGAAAGAGGAGCGGACCCCAATGCGACAAATCAGGTGTGCTTTGCTGTTGAATTGGAGGTACACATGTAAAGGATGGGTAATATATATAGAATATATTTATGGATTTTCAACTTTTAAACAACATATTCAATAAACAAAAATAAATAAATTAATACATACATAAAAAGAATTGAAATGAAGAAAAACCGGCTCACCACTTAAGTAGATCAGAAAAGCGATATTAATTTTTGATGCAACAATAAAAGATGGGTAATTAAAAACAATGTATTTGAATTCACAGTTTTTCAACTGTTAATAGCATCATCTTTTATTTGCTTTACTCTCAACACACTTTTGTAATGAACCTCACTTTTACTTTCAATGAAATTTACAGGTCCTGTACAAATGACAAAGTAACCTAAATGAAAATAGTACCTTAAACTGGGAGTCTTATTTAGATCTGTTTTTTGTTATTCAAATATTTAGTAATATAATTACAGAAATAATGCAAATGTTCCTGTAGGACGGTTGGTAGAGGACAATGTTTCCCTTTAGAAGGAATGATGCATGGACTGATAAAATATACCTTGAATGCACTGTAGAGTACTGTAAGCTGCTCTGGATAAAAAGTCAGCCAAATACATAAACATAAATGTGACAGTTGTTTATGATCCCATTTGTTTCAAAAACTCAGATAAAAAAGTCTGAGGTCATCTACAGTAACTCACTTGAGTCATTTCACATTTACAGAATTATAATAATGCATTTGGCAGATCCCAAATGCATAAATTTAGCCTAAGTAATTTACAGAGCATTCAAGCTGTATATTTTATCAGGACATGCATTTCCCATGAATCACCAATGAACAATGAATTTTGCGTACTGTTGCTGTTGCTTTAGATGCTGGTTGATTGATTTTGTGTGTTATCCCAGGTGACAGGTCAGACCGCTCTGATGGAGGCGATCAGAGGAGGAGCAATAGAGCTAGTGAGAGCCATTCTAAAAAAAGGAGGAAATGTCAATGCTGTGGATAAGAAGGGATTCCATGCAGCTCATTTTGCATCTGAACGAGGCTTCATTGAAGTTAGTGCCAGTCTGTTATTATATATAATTTGTGTAAACATTGATGTATAAATCTCTTAGTGTTAGATTACAAGCCTACATGTCATCTCTCAATGATTATAATCACTATTTTTAACTATAGACTCGCTCTTCACCAGATCATTAAGGTGTTGTCTGCATATGCAGCTGACCTTGGAGAGGTGACAAAAGATGGAGATACACCTCTGCACTTTGCTGCCTCTGGTGGATACACAGATTGTTGCAGGTTTTTAGCTCAAAGAGGTAAATTGCTTCTTAAAACCAGGGGAACAAGCTTCTCATTACTCTGTCTTATAAGCTATTTTCTGTACATTTGCAAAAGACACAGAAAATGTACAAAATAAAGGATTAAATAGAATTTAACTAAAAAAGTATAACTATTTCTTTAGTTTGGCACTTTCAGTACCTTATTTCCTATTTCATTTGACTTTGAGGTTAATGCTATTAAAGTTAATTTAAAGATTTTGTAAACATTGATCTGCTATAGATTGATGCCTCGGGTGTTTTTTACAACCATGACTGAATTCATGCTTCTTGATGTTAAGATGCTCTTGATGTTTCTTGATCTCTAAATATTCATATTTAATGTTATAAATCGTTTTGTAAATTTCCTACCTTAGGATGCAATCCCAAACTGAAAAATCAAGAAGGTCTTCTTCCCCGTCAGACTGCTAAGGACTGCGGTCACAAGGCCACCGTGAAAGAGCTTAAGAAGGCCGAACGATTACATGGAAAGTTTGCCAAAGGAATGGGCGGCACAAATGAACCGTGGGCTCTGACACTTCACGACTGGTCTCATGAGAATGAGGACGCACTGAGAAACGCTTGGGAGTCAGCCCCAGACAACATCGCTGGAATAGATGCAGTGTCCAGGGCAACGTTTGTGTCTGTTCTTCGTGGACTTCAGGCTCCTGTAGACGATGACCAAATTCGGAAGCTTCTGCTTTCTCTGGACAGGAGGAGAGAGGGATTCATAGATGTTAATGATTTCTTGAAAGGCCTCAAATACCTTCCTAAGACTTACGTTATGGCCTCTTATGGGCCAAAGAAGAAAAAGGCAAGCAAAGCAGGAAAGACTAAGAAGAGTAAGTTTAATCTACCTATGCCTATCTGCACTATTCCACCTGAGCTCATCCGTCGGCGCGATGATGGTGGACCACCACATTTCATGATCGAAAGCTACCAGCATGCCACAGACATACACAGATTTGACCGGGATCATAGACCAGAACATCCTATTGAAGATGACACAGGGTGGTACATAGATGAGCCTGAAAAAATATACATAAATATGAATTACTGTGTTAAAACGGGAGATATTGAATCTCTTAAGCTGGCAGTTAGTCAGAAGGTTCCTGTAGATGTGAAAGATCGCTTTTACAAGACACCGCTTATGGCTGCATGTACAAGTGGGAACTATGAGATGGCAAAGTTTCTTCTTGATAATGGGTAAGAATTATGATCTTTTAAAGATTTTGGTTCAAATTTATTTGAGAGCTGGATTTAAAGATGCATGCTTAATTGCAGGTGTGTCATGGAAAAGTTGCAAATGTTTGTCAGGTTAAAAAGTAGGACTGCACAATATTAAATAGGGATGTAACAATATTATCGATATCGTAGCAAAATTGTCTCAATATTATCGTGGTCACATGACTGTATGAAGCGATATGTCTTCTGGGCCTAACATAGAGAATGTCATAGGTCCATCTGGTGCAATTATTTCATTTTATAAAAGGGATTTTTCGGTCATTTGACCCATCTCATACTATAACTCATATCACTTATTACCAGTTATGATTAGAGGATAAAGAAAAGAGGATGCTTGTGGCACGTTTCCAAGTCATAATTTGACATTTTAAATACTGCAATAAATATCGTACCGTGGACTTTATAGCAAGGTATTACCGTACAGTGAGATTTTGATATTGTAACATCCCTAATATTAAAGAGAAATACAATATGAAATAATTGATAAATAATGATATGCAATGCGATAATGCTTGTAAGTTTGTAATATTCATTTTCAACTATGTCAAAAAGACTTTACGAACGATTTACACAAAAAATCGTTTTTCATGAATGAGGCCCAATAATTGTGTGCCAGTTTCTCTTGCTATCTGTATTAACATACATATGTAACTACACATAACTTTTTGAATTTGTAAGAAATTGCAGACTATTCAGATATGCATATTGCAATGCATAGTTGACAAATTTCCATTATTTCTACACATAGTGCAGTGCACTATTAAAAGGGTCTGTTATATACATTACACATCGCTGCTGTCTTTCTCAAACCTCGTATCTCCATATTTTGTGATTTTTATTTTTGTCATAAATAATAATTATTAGTCACCCTTTATGTTCGTCACTGGGTCGTGCAAATATCTAACCAATAAAAAGTATAAAAATGTTCTTGTCAACTTTGACAACAGTGTTAAATCATTTAAAAAGCACAGTGTTTTTTCCATTTCCTGAAAAACAGCAAATTTGGACATCAAGGTTTCGGAAGGACAGCGACGATATACTAGAGTCATTTACTGTTTATATACATTACACATCATGCGTCTTAATGTAAATTATGATGTTATGCATCATTTACATGTAAAATGACATAATCACCACATTATATCACAGGGCTGACGTGAATGCATGCGACCAGTTCAGTTGGACTCCTCTGCATCATGCCTGCCATGCAGGACAGCTAGACATCATACAGCTGCTACTGGAGGCGGGAGCTTCTGTGGACCCGCCCACCCTGAATGGGGCCACTCCCCTAATGAGAGCCATTGAGAGCTGTCGGCCGTCCTGTGTGGACTATCTCATCAAAGCTGGGGCAAAGATCAACGCAGTAAATAAAACAGGTACAGTCAAAATGTTACGGCCATCAAACCATTATAAAATACATTAAGAATTTATCAAATTGTTTCAAGATCAGTTTCGCTTGGCCGTTTCCACACTGCCACCTCATGCAGGTTGGAGAGCTTCTATGAACAGCCTGATTTACAGTCCATTAAATCTTCGAGATTGATCAATGTTGGCTCCGTTGTCATTTGATTCAGGGACTTTGTTTCAATCTTATAATTGCAGAGCAGAACTGCTTGGACGTTGCCCATGCTTATGCAGACTTCAGGATGGTGGATTTGATCCAGGCCAAGATTCATGCCCTACCCAGACATAGGGACAAGAAGGCACAACCTGCCAAAGTCAAACGCAAACCAACTCCGGCCTCTGCTTCTGGATCGACGAAAGAAAAGGTAGAATAACACATATTCACAACATATCACAGTCAATGACAGATGAGCACAAAGAGTAAGTAAATGAGCCCAGTCGTGTCATATGAGCTCAGGGGAACCCCCGCAGAAGCTTCATTGAAAGTCACGCAGTTTGTCTCTGTGTCAACGCGTCCACTGTGTGTTGATTACAGCGTTGACGCTTTATCTTCTCAGCAGGGCTCCGTTTCCACTCCCACAGCCTCCTCAAACTCAGCAGTCAAGAAAGCAATGAAGAAAGACAGCGTTATCGTGCATAGCACTCAGATCACCAGCGGCAAGCTCAACAAATTGGACATCAGTTTTGTGCCAAGAACGGTAAGCCGGATACCACTCGCAGCTCTGTGGAGAAACGCGAGCCAGGCGTGGGCAGAATGTAATGTCACGTGGACAGCTGATTAGGTCATCTTGTTTTTAATAGATTGTGACGTGTTTTTCTCATCAAGGGGAAAATTTGATTGCTTAGTTTGGGTAGCGTTATATCAGAGAAAAATATCACCTTTGTCTCTAAATTTCTTGGGGAAGGTGAAACTATATCATTCATGAGACAATTGATTTTTATTTTTCCTAATCACGTCTTGTACTAAAGTTACTATTGCCGAAATGTATGTAAAAGTGCTTAACAGCAATGCAAAACTATGAAATGCTCTGTACATAATTGAAAAAGATTAACATTATAACTCTTGTGTCGACTTCTGGGTCTTCTTGCCAAGAGAAATATCAGAGACGCAGGAGACTGCGTTCCATTTAATCGAATTGTTGTCTAGTAGAAACTATTCAGAGCTGATGTGTTAATTTTTTTCCTTCATGTGGGAAACTACATTTCAGACGTGGCGAAATCAGCTGACCACTATCGAGCTAATGGAGAAGAAGGCCATGAGGAGAAAGCGCTTCACCTATGAAGTGGACTTTGATGACTTCAAGATGCCATTCAATAAAAACATTCAGAAGAAGTCTGTGGAGTTTGAGCTCACCGATTGAAAGAGACCATGTCTCCAATAGAAAAGTCAATGTTAGTATTTCCAAAAAACTAAATTCCTGACAACTTGGGCATGTGTGGTATGGACGTGAATGATGGATCAAATTGTGTGCTTTTATCCAGTGTGTGCTTTTATCCAATGCAACTTACAACCTAGAGATTTATGTGTGTTCCTTGAATAATCAAATTATTATTGATTATGACATGATAGTTCATCCAGAAATAAAAATTCTGTTGTTATTTATTCACCTCTTATGTACTTTAAAACCTGTATGTGACTCTTTCTTCTGTGGAACACAAAAGAAGATTTTTTGAGAAATGTCTTTTTCTTTGGGTCCACACAATAGAAGTCAATGGGGACCAATGTTGTTTACTGACCGACATTTTTCAAAATATATTCTTTTGTGTTCTGCGGAAGAAAAAACGTTTCTTCTGCAAGTTTGGAGTGACATGAGGGGCGAGTCAATTTTAAATGAACTATATTTTATATATTTATTTAAAAAAGGGGTATTCTGTTTTGACTTTAGTCAGTAAGCATCTACCTAGGATCACTCAGAACACATTAGCAACCTCACAGAAACATCTCGGCAACCACCCAGAACACAATAGCGTTTTCAAAGAATTTAATTAAACATTCATTTTATATATTTAGGGCTCCGATTTACTCCCCTAGTAAACATCTAGTTTTAGTAACACACTAACTAACATAGCTCTGGTTTCACAGACAAGGTTTAGGGCTAGTCCCAGACTGTCCGTGCCATTGTTTTGTTTCAAGATGCACATCAGTGATGTTTTTTAAGGCATTTTAATGAAAGCAACTTTCAAAGCCTAAATTACCTAAGGCATAGTCCTGGCTTAGGCTAAGCCTTGTCCATGAAACCTGGCCATGGAATGTTTATACAATGGTTACTCAGGGATTAAAAACGGCATATTTCACTGCTGTTTCTCTGTCGTCTTAGAGAGGGAAGTGCATTAAGCCAGATTGATTATGCGTTTATGAGAGGCTGGAGATGAGATCTGCTGCCTACGAGCTGGCATGCAGTTTGTCTCCTCCGTGTCTCAGCGTCTGTCGACCGTGCTGAATACAGGCCTTTCGCCACAGGCAGCGCCGCACAAACCCCTCATGTTTATCTCTGAAAACTGAACAGTTCTATCAGTATGCAGGAATCTGAGAAATGAACTGGAGATAATAGAAATGGAAATGTGGCTGTTGATTGAAAATGCGACTAGTAAACAGACTTTCATTGCAATAAAAGCTTTTCATGTATACTTATTTACAGTTTAAAGTGATGTCTGGTAGTTATCGACACAGATTTTCTCTGGTATGGAATAGGCAGGAGGCTTTTGTTTTAGTCTGCAGCTCTTCTGCTTGGCCAACAGGTGGCGTAACTGTGTTTACATAACAGTAATGTCTGTTTTGGAGGTGAGTGCTAAAATCCTCAGCACTGAGTTGTGCAAAATGGCAGCCAAAACTATTGTGATTGTTGTGAGACATACTCTGATCCCAATTAAAATACCATTGTTAAGGTCTGGATTGCAGGTTTTATGTATCATCATCATCATCATAACATGCATGTCGAGTTTTATGCATCTTGATTTAATCTCTCCCTTTTTAATGTCCCTGTTATTTAGCATTGTTTTAAAAATCAATAGAAATGTTTCAGTAATGAGTGAACAGGATTCTCACAGCACTAGAGACAAAGTAGCCTGTCAAATCAATGCAATGGCACGATTTACTGTAACCACTGAGTCAGTAAGCTCTGTTTGAACTGTCAACAGTGGCGTCTGCAAAACAGCGATAAGGTGTTTTGTATTTGTACGACGTGGATCTGATTAAACGCACCTCCGTTAGCTGCTACCAGTGTTCACAGCCCAATTAGATCATTAAATTGCTGTGCCTTTAAGGTCTTTCGGGCGTAGTTACATGACAAAATGAACAGCTTTAAATCAAGGTCAAATGTTTTTTTACACATCAATCTGATTTTCAGTGAGATGACAGCATTTAGGAGAATTATCAGACACTGTAATAGCCCAAAGAGAGAAAATATATGTTTAAATGATTGTGTGTCCACATGTTTGATATGTTTATTATAGATGCCTGGATTTATTATGGATGCTGGAATAGAGATGATAGACAACAACAGAGTAAACATTAGAGTGAGAGAGAGAGACGGGGGCGGGCAACATTGGTGGGGGGGCTCAAGAGCAAATGCGTCACGGTCACAAAGGTGAGGGAGATGAGGGAAGGACGTGGAAAATGAAAGCGATAGTGTGAGCATGAAGCCATAACATTCACCCTGTAGATGTGTGTTACAAGAGTGGGGTGAGTCAGGGATGGAGAGAGAGCAGAACTAGGAGGAGGAGGAGTGAATTTTTAATAAAATCAATCCCCCCGGCTTCAGTGTAAACGAGATCTGCGGGGAGTGATGAGCACGCACATGCAAATGTGTTTTTTTGTGCACGTAAGTGTGCATTTATTTATGCAAACAGTGGCGTTTACTGGCTTAGACCACAATGAAAATCAATTGAAAAGGGTTTTGGTTAAAACAAAGTTATAATTTTAATTAAAAATGATTATATTTCTAAGCACATTTGTAGATCATGTTAACTCATTTTGAGTTAAAGCATTTTGACTAATAATACTCTTGTACTGTATACTATATACAGTTACCTTTATTTTTAACACAGGTTTTTGTTTTACTCTTGTTTCTGTATCATGCAATGCTGCAATTGCCGAAATGATATGCCTGCCCAGTCCAGTTTGTTTTCTGTGATAAAAGTCTTTCCTTGTAGCACTGCAGTGCTTCAACTCATACACACCCCCACACAGAGCTTACTCAGCACTGTCGTCCCTCCCGGGACTGAGGGGAGACAGAGAACTCTGGCCAGGCACAGGCAGCTCAGCCTGAGTTGTGTTTCTGTTTATTTTAGTGCCTGACACAGCTCTGCCCATTGCCAGAGGCCCCTGATCTGAGTTTATCCAGCTGGGTTTGACCCCGCTCTTGTTTTCAGACACTGAGCATTCACATAAAGTGAAACAGACTCATACAGGTCTGAAATTAACTGTCAATGGTGATGAATTCAGATCAGTGTTGGGTAAATACTCTGAAAAAGTAATTAATTTCAAGTTACTAATTATTAATTACATATTCAAAAGTGTAATTAGATTACTGTACAAATTACTCTCTCCAAACTGTATTTAATTACTTATTACTAATTACTTTCTATATCCTATATCAACCTTGATTAGTTAAGTGATTCAAGGATAGACATGAAACAACTCTTAATTCATTCAAATAAATAATATAAAACTAAAGTATTACAAATGTGAGAAAGATACATTAATGCATTCATTTTAAAGTTAGACTTTGAATTTTCATGTCAATTCGACTATTGTATACATTACACAGTATTTTGTTCAATTACACCCGAATTAACTGTAATTAAATTGCAGAAGAAATAAGAGTAATCCCTTACTTTACTTTTTAAGGGGAAAGTAATTAAATTACAGTAACTAATTACTTAGGAACCAGTTACACCCAACACTGTTTCAGACCATGTGTTTATTGTTTTTTTATCTGCCGTTAAATTGTATTTTAGTCTATGGAAATTGAAAATTATTTAATTTATGTTTTGCAACAGTGATAAGTGGGTTTCCATTTCTTGCTGCAGTTGCACCTGTCATCCTGTATCCTCAATGAAAGTATTATAATAAGAGTGAAGTAAACATTGTTGGATCTTCTAAGATTTGCGATTGTTTTCTGTAGTGGACGGATTTATTTGCAGACATTTAAATCTAGGGCTGTCACATGATTAATCGCATCCAGAATAAAAGTTTGTGTTTGCGTAATATATGTCTGTGTACTGTGAATATTTATTTTGTATTTATAAACACATACATGTATACATTTAGTAAATATTTAGATGTATTTATTTATGTTTACCAATAATTTAAATGATATATAAATGTTTATGAATTTTTATACTTTTCTTAAATATATGCATGTAAGCCTTGCATATGTGGATTCTAAATAAGTCACCAGTCATACTGTATAAAAAATCTTGGTATTGTACAATATTACGAAAAATAAATTTTACCATGTTTGGCAATGAGCTTTAATTGTAATACAGTACATTTCTCGCACATTTTGCTAAAGGTACAGTCTGTCAGACCATTACTGGTTTATAAGGCTAATTTGTATAAGACAGAGGATGTTTACCACTGTATAGAAACACTTAGAGAGCAACTAAACACTGGAGAGCAATTAAATCTGAACACAGAAAGTCTGATCTAAATTATCATCGAAAAGGGAAACTTTAAGAAAAATGTCAGATGGTTTAAACGGAAATGGGTATCTGAAAACTTGAAAACGTAATTCATTATAATACAGCTGGTTGATGGTATATATTACAGTTTGGAATGTACCATAATTACTGTAATCCTAATGTGATATATTTTGTGAGGCTTCAGAAAATGTGCACATCCCAAAACACTTAGGGCAGGTGCACGATCAGCCAAAATACTTCATGAAAAAACAAGAATCAGCAAGTTATTTATTAAAATAAACACAACGTTTCTACCTGAAAGGTTTGCCTTTTTTGTTTTTTATTCAGATGCCCAATTACAGTTATACACTTGCAGTCCTTAATAGAAAAAAATGTTTTAATGGGTGAATGTTATGCTTGATTAATTCTGAGTTTTAAAGATGTTGAATGTGTCGGCCTAAATTTGGGTATAAAAACTTAAATAAAGACTATTTAGTTGTTTTAGTTGTTTATTTGCCTAATAAATGACAATATCATTTTTATTTTTTGACAGATTCCTAGAATATTTGTGTTTTCAATTTATTATACTATTACTAATAAATTTGATAAGCACTGCATGCACATGTGGGTAGTTCACCAATAAACTGTACCATGTGTCCTATGGTGTGGCAGCAAACATTTAGAAAACAAACTGTTAATATATTATTTAAAATTATTTATATTTATAATCCAAAAAAGCGTAAGAGAGATTTATCTTCATTGTTAGTTTTTTTTCTACATTTTTACTATCACGCCATAGGACACATAAGTACGGTTTATTTGTCAACTACCCATGTATACAGTATGCATATAACTTATCCTATGTCTCAACACATACCACATTAGCCACAAAAAGCAGCATTTTCTTTTAAGTTAGAACTGAAACAGCTCTCTAATGAGCACACTGAGCTTTTCCTACAAGCAACCTTAACTTGCTGTTGTTGTAAAGTGAAGGACTGTTTTGGTTTGATTCCCCACTCAAGTTTTGCTCCCTGGGACTTAGTGTACAATTTCAGTCAATATGGTAGATGGCAGAAGTTCAAGTATCTTGTTGTTGAGCCTTTTCTTGCTATTAAAGAGTTTGCATTTGGCATCTATTTCTTTGCAGCATCACTTTGTATCACCCAGCCATTTTGTGCTTTGCTGTCCTTCGTTTACTTTGGTCCAAACTTATCCACTCATGGAAATCACAACAAAGATAGTCAAAAAAGTCAATATTTCTAGATTAGATGCAAGGGTGCAGTCTGAGAAAAACAAGGCAGGTATTCATTTTTAATCTCACAATTGATGCTAAGAACTAATTTGTCTCTTTGTCCTTTTTGCTGTTGTTGAAAAGATCCTTCCAGGGACAACATCAGCAATATTTGATTGTGTTATAGTCAGGTGTAAGTATTGGTGTTGTGCTGCATGCGGTGTTGGCATACGTGCCCATATATCAGTGACAGGGATCAGAGGCTGAGCACTGCGGAGCCAGCAGGGTGAAATTGCCAGAGATCTGCTCTGCACTCCATCGATCCAGCCGAGCTGGAGTGGGTCGCTCTCAACACGGGAGCTTTATTTTCACTGCAGTGGAGTCATCTGCCGTTCCACCTTTGGGCACGTAAAGGTGCTTGCACACGTCTTGTGTAGTTGTGGTTCATTAAAAGGCAGAATACTCCAAGGTTGTGGACTCCCACTGAACAGCCCTAAAGCGTATTACCTGCTTGCAAAAACTGCTGCATCAGGTCTGCGAGGGATACGCATTAAGCGAATCTGCGTCGGACTCAGCGTGTCCAGATTTAAATGCGTGAGCGTTACTACACGACACGGCTCAGGGGGAAAATGCTTTCCCCCTTACCGTGTTTATTTTTTATACGATGTGAGTGTCTCGGCCCAAAAACAAATGATGGTAAACGGGGCTGCAGGTGACGCATTGGGGGAGAACCCCATGTTGCCATGGCAACGGGCAGGTGAATGAATCAAGGGCTAATTCTGTGTTCCATCTGTAAAGTTTAAGCAACGTTACACTGCACTTCGCTCAAATCCGTCGCACAAACTCATTCGGCGTCACCGTCAATATCGCCAACTAAACCTACAATGATAATAATCTGACATGGGCGGTGTGACTCACCGACCAGAACCATGCTCTACTCACAGCGGAGGAGGAGAAAAAGAGAATGAGTATGGGAGAGAGGGGTGTATTGCACCATGTGTAGGAGCCAATAGAATACTCATAGAATGTACCGTTTTGAAAGCGTGGTCATTACATCTGCTCATTTGACACAACAGATGTACTCATGCTGTTCCATATTCCTTCCGACGATGCAAACCAGCAAGCTCACACACATTACGCATCCTACAGATGAGACATCACTGTACATGCACATGCTTAGACATAGGCCTTTACATGTTCTGAGTTCAACTGGCCAAAACAAGACACTTCCGGTTAGCTGGCTTGAGGGAATATCACATTCCAGCCTAATACACACTGGCATTCAGTCTTATTAGCAAAAGTCTCCAGACTACCACCCGAGCGAGAATAAAACATTTGTGCTGTCTGCTTAAGATTCAATGTGCATAAATGCATATTGATGCCATGTGATCAATTTTAGGTAGTAGTTAACCTTTGACCTCTGTGCAACTGAAGGCTTCAACAGTGCCCCGGGGATCAATCTCACCCTCTCCTGCACTCATAAAACTTAAACAAAATTACAGCCAAAGCATTTTATTATTTATAAATGTACCACTTTGATATCGGTCAGAAATTGCATGAGCAATTTGGAAACTATCCAATCAAATAAAAACACGTCTGATATGAATATTGTATATTTTGCAATGGGTAATATGTTTTTGTTTGTGTAAATGACATGAATCTACAGGCTTGTATAAAAGGGCTCTGTTGAAGCTCAGATCAATACAGGTCAATATTTCCTCTGACATACATCTGCACCCGGGCGTTCAGGTACCTCACTGAGACAATTATCAATGTTGCCACCCTTCGCAAATCTAGCCACTCATCAATTATCAGACGAAATATCACTTTCCCGTATTATCAAGATTGCGGGCAGTGCGTGTAAATGGATCACTGACAGGCCTTTTCGCACTTTACAGGGTTTGGTGAGGATCTGGAAGAATGGGAAATTGGTCATGCGCATCTAATGTAAGATGTGAGTACAATGTGAGCAGATTTTTATACAAAGGGTCAGTGCACTACTCTAAAGATGTCTGATTGAATCAGATTTCCTAAAACAAAAGTTTCAATGCATCTTAAAGCAAGTGACTGCAGCGGTTTGATCAGAGATCCTCATGTTCCCTTGAGTCATTTTTGAACCCAATTTAAGCATTCCTTTGTAGCGGCAGAGCATGAACATGTTTTTAGGAGACTGCTGAGTCACTCGTCGAATCCATTGCAGAATCGTGCTCCCCTCCCTCGCAACAACACCTCCTTCCTCATTCGTTTCTCTCTTCTTCTTCCTCTCTCTGCCCTGTTCTCCCGCCATCTCCCTTTCTCATTCTGATCTACATCCACCCGCTTTTACCCAAACTACATCTGTCTCTTTATCTCTGTCGGCACCCTCCCCTCGTCCAGTTTCCTCTACGCTCCCTCTTCTCTTTCTCTGTCTCTTCTCTCTCTGGTTTAATTAAGGGGGGAATTAGTCTGTGAGTGACGTGTCAGAGGGCAAGGTCTAGTCACAAAGAGAGTTGATAATGCAGCTGCTAATTCTCTCTAAACCCTCTTCCTCTGTTCTAGAGGTGCGAAACAGCAGCAAGTCAAATGCTACAGCCCCCAAAAAACTTCAAAGGCTTCAAAGATTGTGTGGAATTTTTAAAAGAAAAGTTAGGTTGAGGAAAAAGATAAAAATCATGGTATACCAACTTTAGTTAGGTTAGGTCGAGTTAGGTCACATAGTTGTTTAATACAAATGTGATAGTACAGTATGTGTTCAGTTATTCTTAGTGTTACGCCCCGTCTAGGGGTAAGGGTGCAACATGAAAGAGTCGGAGAAATGAATGAATTACAATAATGAAAATTAATTGTTTTAACTTGGGACCTAAGGATTCAAGAGTTGACATAGCCAAAATAATAAACAAAACTTCCTTTATTTTAAACCTTCTTACTAAACCCTAATAGCAACAGAAGAAAACAAAAATACAATGCATAACCTAACTCCCTTAACAGAAACAAAGATCAAACTTTAATAAAACAAAAGAGTGGCGTCAGACTCCCTACTTTCATTTATTACATTTAAAAATATGTAAAAATGTGAAAAAAAAACATAACTGTCAACTAATGTAGGCCTACATACATACATACAGTTATGTATTTTTTTCACATTTTTATATATTTTTAAATGTAATAAATCACTGCATAATTAACTGTATTTTTTTTTCATTCCATCACCAATTTAGTCACCAAACTAACTGAAATAATGGATAAAATGTGCATTACAAATCTCATTAATCTCAGGGTCTCATGGGAAATGCTGTCACGATGCGTAATTGTTGTAACCATTAGCATCCAGTAAATGTTGAGAAATGAAGAAATAGAAAATTACAATTTGCAAACTTTCCTTAAGAGGACCAACTTCAAAATTTGCAAGTCACTCTTCCATTTTTGGATGTCATGGTCTTGGCACTGTGTCCTGTGGTGTTGCTGTGTACTACATAGGTTTTTTTTTAATGAGCATGTGGAACTTATGTCACATGACTCCCTGACATAACTCATTTTAAAGTTAGAATATGTAGGCTATTTATACGATAAAAAATGCATTTTATAGATTTTTCTGATAAATCAAGTTTAACTCAAAAATGAAATACGTCACAGTAAACAGTATTACTCAATTCAATCTTCCTCTCATCATCACCACTGCTGGGATCTCAAACAAGCTAATTGTAAACAAGTGTTTACATTTTTTTCCACTAAGGGACATCATTTTAAAATAAGAATTCATACCGTGACCAGATTTTTACTTTTTGGTCACAACACCAACATGCTGTTTCCAAACAATGTTTCACTGCATGTGCTAAATTTTATTTGGGCCGCACCTCCTCGACAGAAATCTATTAAACGTCACTGACGTCAAAGCGGACGCCATGTTTGTCGAGGGCAGAGCTGCTCTCCATTGAAGAAGAACCGGAGAGGCGTCAAACACGCGCATTGCATTTGCAGCAGCTCAGTTCCTACAGAAGGTGGTTGATGGTGGTTCGCTGTTGAAAATCACAGAGATAACCGCTGCCTTACTGACGGTCGTCCAACGACTACGGGATCAGGTAAGCTTTGTTTTAACACGATGATTATAAAATAGATTCGATGGGTGTTTTGTCTTTGTATTGTTTTACAAAACGTGGTTTGACTTAAAGTCGCAGCGTAGGCACAGAGCACGAGCAGCAGTGAAGTTTATTTATTGCATTGTAAATGAAAATATATCAGAAATTAGTAACCTTATATTTGTTTAATCCAGTTTGATTTTGATACAATATGTAGACGATGTCAAGGTTGGGGTGTTAGAGACGATCTTGTATTGTTAATACGCATTTGAATCATGTGTTGGATGCGGCACGATGTGGGCGGTTTCTGCGTTTCAGCACCCTGGACAGCGACTGTGTTTGCTCCATTGCGTTTTCTGTCCTGAATTCCCATCCAAACCCCAAGGCTAAACCATCATTTTATGCCTGGCAAAGGTTTTGCGCATAGCCATCCTTTTAAATCACGTTTAATTTTTAACAGATAATCGGGATGATTTTAAGAGGCTCTGTTGATCCAGCATCAGATCATTAATCACTGAAATGACACTGACAACTAACGTTGTTTCATTGTGCTGCCCCAATGCCATCATAACCGTATCGCTTCCACATACCTTGCTTGATTCCGTAAACGTATAGTAACACAGATTGTATTACAGATTTTTCATTTATCGAAAGTAAAACCGAAGCGATCGATTGTGGGGGAGGTCGATCATGCGACAAGAGTTGTCGAGCATTTATATGTGTTGCAGAGAACGCGACGGGCTGTGAGTCACATAGATCAAGCTTATTGAATGCAATGCAACATATTCACTGCGTGCGGACGTTTATTTTGACTTAATACTCTTAAACCCGTCGTGTGTATGTGATGAGCCAGCTGTAATTATCAGTGCGTGTCTTCCTGTTGGCAGACGATGGGCGGGGGCTGAGGCTGAGATGAGCGGGGGCGGATGCTGGAGAAACCCTCGCTCGCATATGATGCAGGTCCAGCAATCCTCATAAACCCCGAGACTTCTTCCCCACCTTGACCATATCCTCACGTGATAAGCACATTCTGTCCGCACTTTATGATTACACAATGGCATTACCGCGGTAAAATCCCTACATTATCTGGATTTCCGTAACAACCCGAAATATTATCTAATCGTCCAGTCAATAGTGCAGAGTGACTTGGGCATGTCAGGGTACTGCAGAAGAGCCTTTTTTTCTGTCACGTGCCCCCCACTCTCGCATCTGCGTATGTTATACCTATTTTTAAGGCTTCGTATCACAAATGGAAATTGTACGATGCGCGCGCAATGTTTTGGCCATCTGTATGGAAGTATAGCAAGTACGCATTGGGTTATTGACGCACATATGAACAGTCGCAATGACAGCTTTAATAAAATCAGTATTCAGCTACTGAACGCTGTTTCGTTGTGTGAGACAGATTGGCACGCTTTGGGCACGACTGTTGATTCTGATGGCTTAATGCGGCTTATTGTGGCTTGACTGCAGAGCACAGGGCGGCTGGGATGTTCCCATAATAAGTGGTGACTCACGATATCGTCTCAAACGTCGATTCTTCTTGATTTATCGATAGACGTGACTATATAATTAACATCTATTATTACAAGGTTTTGTGGAACGTTAGTATATTTATGTTCAACAGCAAGATCTAGTGATTTATATGGTTTGTTTGGTTATGTCAGTGGCTTGGGAAAATGATAAATGGCTATTTGTGAAACAGTAATTCAATTATTGTTCAGTTTTGTTTATTATATTAAGGTTTATTATATTAGGTTTTTAACAAATTCCAGTTTTTACAAATGGATTTTAGTCAGGAATAATTCACTTAACTCCCTCAAACGAGTTCATACGTTATTGGGAAACTGTTTCATTGAGACTATGCTTTGTTACGGTTATCTTAAAGTCTTAATAAATCACATACATCGTGATTGATAATAAATACATTTAAATAAAGAATTTTGATGCATGAATAACATTAAAAAAGCTCAGAAAGAATTTACCTGAAGCTGGCAATTGTTACTGTATATGAATATAAATTGCACATATCACCCTAGTCCTTTATTTCATGTTCCTAGTTACATATCCCCTATTAACTCAAAATAGCTGTAGACATCACAGGCAGAAGCAAAACGAGAATTGGTCAGCAATTCCCTGGATAAAGAAGAGCTGCTATTCTGGTGAGGGCACTAAATCAGGACGTAAAACTGTAGCATGCAAACAACAACATCAGCCCCGTGCAAAATGACTGCCAGATATATCTGCGACAGACCTTCACAGTCCTACACCAAGAGATCGAAAATCTAGACAAATGCGTCATGAGACTTTAAAACATCTTTGGGTGAAAGCGCAAATGCATAGTAGGAGGAACGGGAGGATAATGCGAAGGAAACAGAAACATCAGAGGAGGGCATGAGATGAGAAAAGACAAGATACCCTGAAGCATTGGATTGTGTGATGCATAATGACTGCAGAATACCAAACATCTCAGCCTGCCCACACATTTGGGCTTCCCCTCCACCATCTGCAAATATCGAATGTGCTGGAGGTTTTTGATGGAGGAAAGAGAACCATCAATAATTTTGAAAAAAATTAACACATTCGTAGAGATCCTTTTGTTTAATAAACACATTCTTCAAGTTACTTAATAGAAAGATAAGCTACAGTAAGAGCTATCTGATGTAACATAATTCTTGGCACATTACACTAAAGGATAATTCACCTCAAAATGAAAGTTTTTTCATCATTTACTCAACCTCGTGTCATTGCGACTTTCTTTCGTTCTTTAGATATTTTGAAAGAACGTTTGTAGCCTATACAACACTGGACTTCACTGACTTCATTTATATGGACACAAAACCACTGAGACATTTCTAAAACATAAGTGTCGTATACAGATTGGTGAATAAATAATGAGAATTCTTATTTTTGGGTGAACTATCCCTAATAATGTATATTATCTTTTGACATCTGGTTTATAAATGCTTGCAGTATAGTCATAAGCGTTACGTTTTGGTACCTAACTGTACCCAAAAAGAAATGTGATTTATGACAATGTGAAGATATGCATGAAAGTGACACTTCCTACTGTCATGAGTGCTGTCATGGGTCACACACATGTCTGAAGTTCACCTGCTATGGATTAAAACACTACTATGAAGGTATTTTTGGTGCAAAACTACTGAGCACCTGTGAGAGTGGAACTTGTAGTTGTAAAGGTCGGCCACACATGTGTATCAGTAAATTTGTAGTAAAAATTTGAAGTTGCAAACTTGTAGATTTTTTTCTCTCCCGCAAACACAACACAACAGTTACACCTTCTTGAATCCTTCAGTGCAAGTGCACAAATCCAGTTCTACAAATCACAAACTGAGATACTCGTGCACTCACATTTTTTGCTACAAATGCTGCAGTAAATATGGTGCAAAACACATTCACACACCTGCACCAAAAGACGTGCGTTCACAGACGAGTTTTGCACATCCGCAAACAGTATGTGAATTCATGCAATGAGAGTTGAATGCTTGTCAAATATTTTCTCACAAATTAAAGGTTTTATTCTTGCACATTGTTCTAGCACAAACACAAGAGCATAACTACAACTGCTTGAATCTGCTGCTGCGAGTCTCTGACACAAGTTCGCACACACTCTCATTTTGCACCACATATCTGTGTGATATATGGTGCAAAAGTGATTTGTGCATTTGCAGCCAAACGAGCTAGTTTTGGCGGCCAGCAGGTGGCGCCCTAACGCGCAAGTGAAAAACTCCGCGAGAATCATCCTGAGCTGCTTTATTTTCCTGAAATCACTAATCGTAATAGAGTACATTGGTTTAGTTTAAATAAGTGTGCTGGTCAGCTACGTTGACAATCCCTTATGAAAATTACAGGCCTACAGTTAAACAAACAAAACACACGTTTTTCTTACAGTTAAAACAACAACAAAAATATGGTTGCTGTAGTAAAACCATGATTAGTTTTCGTAAGGGATTGTCATGTAGCGGACCAGCATATTTATTTAAACTAAACCAATGTACTCAGAGCCGATCCTGCCTATACGCAGACTACGCAGGTTGCGTAGGGCCTCTAAACCACCAGGGGGCCCCTTGAGTACCGAATCAAAAACACTATTGTAAACAATTAAGACGCTATTTTTATAATTTGTGGATCCAACTTTAGAGGCATTATTTGGAAATTTCCTTTTAGTACTTAATTTATTTAATGACTGTGACATTCTTGGACATCAGTGCGGGGCAGGGAATGACATGCGCGTGATGTGCTGCTGATGTCCCTTGCCATGGTTTTAAACGGCGCCATCCGTCTGGAGCGAAAAAAAGGTAAACGCCAACAACGCAAAGTAAAAGAACAAGAGGCATGTGTTTTCATAGTATTTTAAACTCTTGTTTAGTTTTTGCCAAATTATGCAAGAACGTATTTACAAATTAAGTATGGACACACTTAAGTTCGTTGCTTGAGGTTGGACATTTGATATTCGTGAATTTAGGGACCGTCTCCAATGTTACATACACATTAATACACGTTTCTAACTTCCGTAGCATTTAAAGGGGATAACTTAGACCACAAAACCAGCTCTACAGTGTTCATGTGGGTGTCAGCTATAATGCACACCTTTTGATTTTTTATATTTATTACAGCAAACTGTGAAGTCATAAGTAAATATTGCCATGTGTTTTGCTGTGTATATTATACCCATCTACTATATGGGTTCCTTCAAAAGATATATATTTACAGCTCAATAACATTTAGAGGGAATGATTTACAGGACTAAAACAACTACATTGTTCATGTGAGTTTCCGCTATAATGCACACCACTGCAATCCACTGCATTTGGTTTGCCTATGATAATATGTAAAAAAATTTAGAGAATTATTGATGTGTTTTCGTATACTTGGCTTTATTAAGTAAACTATATTTATCATGCTTTATTTTTGTTAATCACTCATTTGGTTAGAAAAACACACCACTTATAGTTATGCCACACCACATAACGTTATAGTTTTTTTTACAGCTAGATGGTTCCAAGCCACGTGTTAATTAAGGAAAATAATAATTTACATGTCAAACAAAATGTGAACTTTATTTTAGAATTAATTGTTCTTACTGTCTGTTTAATGTTTTTTTTCTTTCAGTCTTTATTCGTTTAAGTGTGTTAATTGATTTATATGTTTTATTTCTTATAGTCTACAGCTATGTTTATATCTAGTTTGAACTATTATGACAAGGGCCCTTCAAAAAGGTTTGCTTAGGGCCCCCAGATGTCTAGGTTCGGCACTTGTACTCTATTACGATTAGTGATTTCAGGAAAATAAAGCAGCTCAGGATGATTCTCGCAGTTTTTTTCACTTGCGCGTTAGGGCGCCACCTGCTGGCCGCCAAAACTAGCTCGTTTGGCTGCAAATGCACAAATCACTTTTGCACCATATATCACACAGATATGTGGTGCAAAATGAGAGTGTGTGCGAACTTGTGTCAGAGACTCGCAGCAGCAGATTCAAGCAGTTGTAGTTATGCTCTTGTGTTTGTGCTAAAACAATGTGCAAGAATAAAACCTTTAATTTGTGAGAAAATATTTGACAAGCATTCAACTCTCATTGCATGAATTCACATACTGTTTGCGGATGTGCAAAACTCGTCTGTGAACGCACGTCTTTTGGTGCAGGTGTGTGAATGTGTTTTGCACCATATTTACTGCAGCATTTGTAGCAAAAAATGTGAGTGCACGAGTATCTCAGTTTGTGATTTGTAGAACTGGATTTGTGCACTTGCACTGAAGGATTCAAGAAGGTGTAACTGTTGTGTCGTGTTTGCGGGAGAGAAAAAAAATCTACAAGTTTGTAACTTCGAATTTTTACTACAAATTTACTGATACACATGTGTGGCCGACCTCTACAACTACAAATTCCATTCTCACAGGTGCTCAGTAGTTTTGCACCAAAAATACCTTCATACCACTACCTCTAATCCCTTCCTCAATGAGTGAGTTAGCTGGCTATTCAGCAACATCAAAGTGAAGGTACGTTGTCTATGGAGGCATCTTAACATTTTGTACCCTATCAGATTTTATTTTATAGACGTGCGTACTTACCCATTCTGTTATTGCGAGCAATTTGGACAAACCTCACGGCATCTGTTCATTGCTGCAGTTTGAAGCTATTTTAGACCCAAGGTTCTTTCACAGATCTGAGATTTCATTTATGAAAGTTTTCCATCGTGTGGTGCATATACGGCGTGAATAGATGAGCTCATCAGATGATTCATCCTTACTCAGATTACAGTACAGGTAAAGATGTAATGTCCGATTCCATTAAAGTGGACTCATATTTCAGTATTAAGTAGCATGCTATAGTAAATGCTACACAGACACTCCAGTTTTACAAGAGCCTTTGATACATGTTTGCATATTTCTTTCCGAGTATTATTGACTGTTGACCGATGTTTGAGATTGCTGATGTCAAACGGCGGTTTGATAACAATGCACACATTTGCCTGGTAATTCAATATTACGGTGAAAGATGAATGAACTGTAGTTGAAGTATCAGAGCTCACATGTTTTTCTTTGCCTGTCTGTTCTTGAAAATTGCAATCACGATCAAGTTTTGAGTTAAATTTTGGTATAATAATGTCAGTGTAGCTGAAATTTTCTTTTAGCAAAATCTACTTTTAAGAAATCATTAGTAAGTCAATAAATCTATTAATCATGTGTTTATTTAAAGTTTTTCTTGATTGTGAGCTTGTTAATTGCTTTTTAATGTCTGTTTTTTATCGTGCCTCTAAAAATGTATATCAATTGATATTATCATTGCGTTTTTTTCTTTTTGACATACTTTGTTATCTCTCTCCACCCCCCTTCTGTCTGACCAACAAAACAAATGTCATCTTACACAAACACATCGGTGAGACCATCGGTGTAGTTTGGGTGCAAATGTGATTTTGTTTGATGACACTCAATTCGCATGCGATGCAATCTGACTTTGCTGCAGTGTCTGGTGCTAAAATGGACTATTATGTAAATGTAATGTTAAGATGCCAATCAAAAGAGGACTGGCAAACAAATAACATAATAGTGACACAATATCATAGTGGCTGTTAAAAACAACCATCCGAGCATGTTTGATCTGCTGTCTTTTTAGGGGGCGAGGACGCGTCTCTTGAAAATAAAAAATGATGGCTGCACCCACCCTCATTTCTCTGCCGTTTTTGTTATCATCACAGCCCTATGAAGCTGCAATAAAAAAACATGAAGGTTACACTCAATAATTCAAACAGACAGCACTACCAACCCCTCCAAATACTTCCCATAAACCCTTCTTCCCCAAATAGGGGCTGAATCCTGGCAAGCCTCTCACCTCTCTCCATTATCCTTGGATCCAGATGTGCAGGCAGGTGGAATGGGCTGTTGGGCAGGAACACAACGTCTTTAATGGCCATGCTGTTAATAAATCCATCCCGGGGCTTCCCCATGAGAAAGAGACTGGCTGCGAGGTTTACGGGCAGTGAGGAGGAAGGGCTCTCTGCACCAGAACCACCTGCTGTTATGGGCAGAGCTGAACACAAATGGGTCCTGTCAGATCAATTGCTTTGGCTGTTGGATCCTCACTAAATCTGAAGACCCTTCAGTTTAATGTAAAGGGGGGTATACAATTGAAGAGGTTCATCAGTTTGATGTGTTCATTCTAGTTTGTGGCGCAGCAACATGAGCATATAGGATGGGTGCTTTTTAATCCAAATGGATTTTGGAAGGCTGTCAAATATTTGGCTGTCTATGGCATTTTATAGTTCATCATCTCGGAAAAAGTCTTTGAAAGTAACACAATACACGGCTTGTTCTAATCGGATTGTTGTGTGACACCGCGCCACATCCAGCGTGAACAAAATTTTATATTATAATGGGTTCTAATACGTTCTATTGTCTTTTTTCGTGTCGCATCGCGCCGTGTTCGGTGTTGACACGTTGTAATACATTCTTTTGTATCATTATTGAGTTAGTAATTATAGTTAGTTATAGTAGTTTATAGTTATTGTTGTCACCCAAAAAAGATGTCATGTCATGTTTACCTGCTGAAGTCTGCTAAAACATTTTTTTTTGGCATTCACTATTGATAAGAATAAAAATGTATTGATAACAATGTATCATGATAAAATAATTTTAGAGAATACATAATCCAGTTTAATCAAATCTAAACTAGATTGTGATCCAATAGAGATCTGTTCTTTATCAAACAAATTTTCCACAGGGTTTTCACCAGGGTTGCCAGATTTACATAACCAAACTGGCCCAATGGTACTAGCTCAAATACCAAAACACCTAAACATAAAATACTTATTTTACAGTCACTATATTTCTTTTTGAAAATCACACTATTGTAGTTATCAGTATAAATAGCCCACAATCTTGTAAAAACCACAAACCTGGCAACACCAGTTTTCACAAATCTGCACATATGTCGATTTGTGTACATTACATACATGTTCTATATATGGAGTGCGGACGGTAAGAGGTTAAATGAGATGTTAAAAGAGCACTGGAATCCTTCCATGAAATCCTCCACTCGGGAGGAGGAGAGCTGATGTTATTCATCACAGCTAGTAAGAGGAGGGGGTGGCGTTGCTCGCGCCTGTCCTCATCTGGCTGTAGTGCCTTTTGAATAATAAGCCATTGCTGTAGTTTACAGGTGGCCAGCTACATCCATTACTCAACAGCTTTCAATCACAGGCCAGACTGGATACAAATGTTCGCACTAATGATCTGAGGGACCTAAGATACCTTAAATAATGCATCACCTGCTGCAGTTCATATTTTACATCTGTCCAACTAAACATAAAAGTGTTGATGTGTGTATAATGTTGTTGTGTGACTTACTTGCTGGTTATTTTTGTAAGAGTTTTTATCTAATAACTTTACATGAATGAACTTAGTAATTAACTGGATTAATATTAATGAGAATTAGGAAGGGTAGGAAGATATTTGGGTTTGCTATTTTGAATTTAAATATGGTTAAATTAGAGTCAACAGTTTTTGTAAAAGAATATTAAATGAATTATGGTGAACTACAGCATTACAGTAATAGTTCACTTTTTTTTTTTAAATTACAAAAGTAGTTTGTGTTTGACTAAAAAAGCATTGGCCTACACATCTGGGATGGTATGAGGGCGTATTTTTAAAAGTATTTTTGACTATTTTTTTCATTAATTGAGAAAAATAAATAAAACGTAATATTTGTTTGGGAATGTCTTTGAGTAAATTATAAGAATTGTAATGTTTCTGCAAACTACTCCTTTCATCTTTAAAAGATTAGTAGAACTTAAAAATTGCACCCTGATAAATGTGCTCTGACCACAACAACTAAAAAAACAACTATTCTCTAATGCTACAAAAAAGTAATTTAGCTACTTTTGTTAAATTACTCCCCTACACTCTGTAGGTTTACGTTAAGCTCTTTTTCTTTTGAAGTCTTTCATCTTTGTTGCGATACATATGTTGCTGTGGTGTTAACAGTTTGATACCTGTGACAGCTGTCCATCAAATACAAACAAATGGATATCAAAATACAAACATATGGCTAAAATCCAGATTTTGCACAATTGTCTCCTTACTTGTAAGAAAATGCCTCTTGGCGCTCTGTTTTTAACAAATGTCAAGCTCAATAAATCGACGTACGAGAGTCAATGTGTTTCAACATACACAACACTGTAGAGGGGAAATACCGTAACCCGATTTCAAAGGTAATCTCGTAAAACACGTCTGTTGCCCCTGACACAGAGATTTAGGGGTCAGGCATGATAAGTTCATTCTATTTCAGAGGATATATTATATGGTGAAGTTAGCGCTTAGCGAAGCATGAGAGAGAGAGAGAATAAGAGAAAGATCAGCAATTATTAATATAGCATTTAAGCGTTTTAAAGAAGAACGGTTTTATGTGGTAACTGTGCAGTGCTGCAGTGGAGGAAGTGGCTGCGTGTTCTGAGCAGAGAAAACAAAATGGTAGCCTGAGACTGAGGATGAGCACACACACATACCAACACAGTCTCACAGGAATTTGTGACATCGTCACAAACTGTAATCTATTAATTTGTGTTTACTGACACGAATTTCCCCCTTTTTTCGTGTCACCCAGCACAACTTTCAATCGAATGTGTTTTAATACGTGATATCTTTCATATGTATAAATATTAGGGATGCATAATAAATTATCGGCCATATCGATAATAAAATTTAGGCCGATATATTATAGCCGATAAATTATGAATCATTTCCTCTGGTTGAACCACTTCAGCTGCACGCTGCTCACAGTTAAAATCCAGTACAGTACTGTCTTTCTGTCGTGATCATTTACTGTTATTAGAAAAACATTGTTGATGTAGGTACAGAATGTAGATCTTTATGAATGTGTAAATTATAGGAACAAAAGCATATTGTTTGAAGCCAACTGCTGTCTGAATGCTTTCTGTCTTGAGACCTGTTAGACTTGTGGCTATTGAGAACACCTTTCTGGGTTGCTCTAGAAGAACATCTTTAATTTGTTTATGAAACAAACTGTCATGAACGGTTGTGGGGGGAGACACAAGGACAGAGGACCCAAACGCAGATAGCGGGTAAGGGGTTAACAAGGACTTTAATAATAAATGACAAAAAGACAAAACAAAAACCCACGAGGGAGTAAAACAAGAACAAAGGTATAATAGGACATGAGAACAGGAAAAAGGACTAACTACACCTAACAAGAATTAAAATAACAGTCACCATATATTACAAAAAGACTAGACTAGACTAGACTAGACTAGACTAGACTAGACTAGACTAGACTAGACAAGGACTCACCCACATAAAACAAGTGACAGTACACAATGAACCAGCACAGGACAGAGAACAAAGGGGCATTAAATAAGGGACCAAATCAAGAGGGGACAGGTGCGGGGCATGAACTAATAACGAGCACTAACGAGGAAACAAGAGGGCAGGAACAATGACAAGACCTGGAGAGAGTATGGCAAGCCAAAAGGGCCAAAACGCCTCTCACCACATGAAACAAGAGGTTCTGCCATGGCTCTGCCACAAGATCAAGAAAAGCAAGACAAGATGGGGCAGAACCATGACACAAACATTATACCAGAAAATTTTAAGAGTTAAAGAACCTTTAATTAGTGTAAAGTAGGCTTGATACATGATTTTCAGGGGAAAAAATAATTTTCAGTCTCAGAAAATGTTAATTAATATTTAGGTACTGTATATCGGCCAATATATCGGTTATCGCCTTCCAATGTTCAAGAATGACCGGTTTTCGTTATCGGCCAAAATTTACATATCGGTGCATCCCTAATAAATATATATCAATGCAATCTGTTGGGGATTCATACCTATTTTACAAGGTGGCTCATTTGTGTGAATTCCTATTTCCTGCGATCTCATTCGTATGTTTTGACTTTTCCCCTGTGACGTTAGGTTAGAGGCAGGGTTAGAGTAGCCATTTATCGTTGTTGTGCCACCTCGTGAAACTCGCGTTTTTAGCAAAATTAGCCTTCGCGGCTGTGATTTTACTGTTTGGGTGAAGTTAGGTGTTGGTTAGCCACATCCTAAAATATTTACGACTTCTTTTGATATCCGATTATAAATATATAAATGTAAATACACACGCAGTCTGTGTATTGAAAGTCGTGCTGAGTGACACGAAAAGAAAGTTGTGCTGACATTAAAAAAGGTCGTGCTCACTGACACGAAAAAATGGGGATGTTCGTGTCCATGAACACAAATGAATAGATTCCAAATTTCGTGTCTATGCCACGAGCTGCTGTGAGACTTGGTTGCACTTACGCACACACCGCAATTCTAAACAAGCATGCATTAAAGTTTTTGAGCTACTTATTCTCTTTGTAATAAAATCTCCACATACGGTTTCCATTATAGGCTAACGTCAACCAGACTAATAGTACGAGTTAGGATGTTAAATGCTTCCTCATTTGTAAGTTGCCCTGGATAAAAGTGTCTGTTAAATGGATGAATCTATAGTTCCATAAGCAACATCGTATCACCATTAAACTTGTTTTAATGTTTTAACACTCCCATCTTGTAGCCTTTCAGTTTGAACATCTAAGAGATACATGTTTGCATACTTCCAAAACTATGTTTCTAAAAGATGCATTGGGTTTATCATATCCTCATCTGTTGATATGTTTTGATAGATGTGAGTGGCTCAGAATTTGGTTGAAGTAACTGCAGCTCTTCGGATCATTCAGGTTTAGCGAGCCTACAATGCAATGACTGCCAATGGGGCCATTTATACACAGCACACCAAATGGGATTATGTTTGCACAGTTAAAATACGAGAATATAAAAGATGTGCAGAGAGAAGAAAATGAAAAGGTTTCCTTTCAGCAGTCTGGAACAGCGTGGAAGTAACAAAAGTAAATTAACAATAAGCAGTCCAGAGGTTTTACTAACCTATTTTAAGACTACTCTCCAATGTTTTGCTTTTCAATCCAAAACTAGATTACGGTTTGGTCTGTTATTTTTTCTAAGATTGTCCTCAACCAAACATGAGGGTTTATTTGTTCAAGAATTTTTCCAAAGATAACGTACTGTGACATTTTAGCGGTACGCATTAGAATCCGAATGGGCTCATTCATCAGAGGTGGAGTGAGGACACATGAAAGCTTTCTATATTTGTGTGATTCATTGGCACTGGCTATGGCACCGTGGCATATGGCACCATGCTGTAAATTCATCCAAAAACATGCCGTCCTCTATTACCCAAAGAGAGCTAGCCTCAGTACTGAGCGGGTGATGGGTCAATCAATTCTTGATTGGTGCTCCCTGATCTTTTACCCAAGCAGTTGACATTCATTTCAGTGGTGAAGATGGAAGCATAATGTTGCAGAGTCTTTGGAGCGTTGTACTGTAAAAGGTCAAAGAGACATGTAAAAGTTTATTGCTTGAAAAAATTATGCAGTTAATGGAAGAAGTATACAGTTTCTCTTTGATAGCATCTTTAATACCTGCTTGGGGTTCATTGGATTTTTTTCAGTGATGGCATTGTGGGTGGTAGAGCTGGAGACATTTATATAAGACATCGTCTAGACATGACAGTTTTGCCAATGCGTGTTGTACTGTTGTCCCTGAATGAGAATGCATCACGGAGACCACAGAGACAATCAGAATCATTCTTTCATATGTTTTTATCCCTTAGTCATGCCAATTATGATGTCTCAATGTCCTAAAATTACATTCACCATACATTAAACCTTTTCTGATTGGCTATGTGCCACTTCGCAAAAGAACTTCTACTTTCACTGCGGACAGACAAATTGCTCATCTCTGGAAAGATGTCACATCACCTGGTTAGGACACAGTGTAAGGAGATATTTTGCGGTTCAACACACACTCCTCCAGTCCCCCGTGGATATATTGCTGGCTGTCAAACCGATCCTTTCAGGAATATATCTGTCAACCTCACAGTTTTCATGACAGGAGTGGGAATCATTCCTCCTGGTACACGCAGAACCTCAGGGAAGAATTTAATCAGCTAAACACAGCAGCCACCACCTCACAATGTGTGTGCGTGAGGAGACAATGGGTTCCCTGAGAACAGAGAATGTTCTGCTGTCCTTCTCCAAGACATTTAATTAGCCTGTGTAAATGAAATGACTTTATTAGCTGTATAATTGTATCTGAAGTGCCTGATGTCAGGTCTGTGAATGGCGCTCGGGAGGTTATGGATCATCAGTCATCAGATCCTTATGATATGAGCAATTCTTTGTCTTCAAAATACTTTCAGAATACCTATAACCCCAAACGTTGCATTGACGCAACCATTGACGTCGTTGTGAGGCTAGAAAATATGTTAGGTGATAACAATTTACTTTTGCAATTCTATGAGGTGACGCTTGTGGCACAAAAATCACAACCTTCACCATTATAAAGACAGCATGAAATCAAAATTGAAAAATCATATTTTATACAGAATATTGTAGGGTTTAAACCTCCACGAATTACTGCAAACTCGCATTCAAATCTGCCTCCATTTTGGTAGCAATGCCCATCTTTAAACGATCCAATCATTTCTCGATGTGGGAAATCAAGTCCCCTACATTTTCTCTCAGTTCAGAAGCTGTTTCAATACGGGAAAGAATATGATCGTTACTTCGGTTTCATGCCGACTTTAAATACATTTGAACATCAATTTTAAGGTCAACGAAACTTTGAACAATCTTTAACATGTTTTTATATTCTTCCCTTATGTCTTTATCTTCCAGCTTCCCCCAGACTTCCAGTAGGACCCATTTTTCCCAGTTGGAGACCAGCTCCACCTAACACACCGAGCAGCTATGGCAGATGATTCGGATATGCGCAATGAGCTGTCGGACATGCAGCAACGTGCAGACCAGCTGGCCGATGAGGTGAGGACATAGATGTCTTCTCTTTGCACTACATTGACACAAAAGCAGCCATCCTCCATCATCAATCACTACTGACTACAGCCAAAAGTTTTAAACCAATATACAGTAGATAGACAAAAGAAACAAAGTGCAGCTCTGTGCAGAACGGGTTTTTTATTCATTTTTGTATCAAGTGTCAATGATGCAGCAAGACACATCGTAAAGTAAATAAATCCCATTTATCTAAGTTTTGTTTAGCATTAATTGATTCGATAATCCTGATGAAAAGACAAGCTCACACCAACATAAACTTACAGCAAATACTTCATGTTTTCAACAACATTAACAACATTTTGCTGCTGAAGTGGGTAGTGAAGCTGGTTGACCACACTGTACATTTTTGTTTTTGCTGCCATAAATTTTAAGTACAAGTAAATTGGCTTTACAAGTCATTTCAACATACTATTTTACATTTTGTTTTTACATTACTGTAATCAAAATAATTTGAGCATGTTCAACTTATTTTTATAAGTTACTTACTGGATAAAAATTGAAATAGTAAACTGAAATGTCAATTTGATCGTGCTTAAAAGTTTAAGGCAGCAGTTTTTTAAAGAGCAAGTCAAGAATCAGCACTCTCAACCTGATCTCACGGAAATTCGTAACTATTTTACTAGGTGGCAAATTCTTAGGAATTCGTACATTGTCAATTGTACAAAAACATACGATTATTGGAAAAAAGCAATACTGAAGCCCCACCCGTAACACCGCCCCTAAACCTAACATTACTGGCACGAAAGCAAATCGCACTGAAATCTACAAATGAGATGGTACGAATTCATACGTATTAGCCAAAATTAGCCACCTCATAAAATAGTTGCGTTTTTGCTGTGAGATTGTGTTGACACTCCAGTATCTCCCGTTAGCCAAGATTCATTGGAGGGACTCTAGTTTAGGGGCATCTTTTATATTTTTATACCATACATGCAAAAGTGCATGAATTTGGAAGCTATTTTATGGATTAAAAGACCTTCTAAATCCTCTACATTTTGAGGTGGAACCCCATTAATGGTCCCCCATTAAAATTAACTCCCTGGTCTCCCCTGTGTCCCCCCATTTCCAGCCCTGAGTATCCCAACAAATGCTGGTGACTACTGTATATGATGTCAGTCTTTTCGACAAAGTAGTAAGCTATTTAGTTACAAGTTAAATTTGTTTGGCTTCTTACCAAGTTACTGACATTCTTCAAGTTTTTTTTATTACTTCATTTTTATCCTCTGCTTTCTTACTAAGGCCTGGATGAATCGCTAGAATTACATACATTATAACTGACTTTAATTGTATAATTTAGCCCACTGGTTTTTCACAGCTAGGTCTGTGAATTTGAGAGAATATGTGTGTCATGTGGTGGGAGGTTTCACCTGCACTCAGCCTTATATAACTCTGCAGCATTTGCTGTGTGTGTGTATGAGAGCTGGGGGTGGCGCTTGTGTGTGTTTGCAGCCTGATGGAGATCCTCACTGCCGCCCCACATTATGATCCTCTCAGCTGAGCAGAATGTAAAAACGCAAACAGCACTCCTCACTGCAAAAAATATCCCCTGGCCTGTGATCCACCAAGGTCTAAATTAATAATATTCAGACACTCAGCCCATGACATTTGTGTGAAAAATGGTAGATATTTATTCACAGAAATACCTAATGATGAAATGTGCATGTTTTCTAAAGTTTAGTTAGAAAGAAGAAGAGCTTACGCAACTGTGATGTTTTTGAAGGGCATCGATTTTGGCTCTTTAGCTCAGTGGGAGTCAGAGGGACGGGGCGCTCAGCGCTGGAGGAGATTGAATGGAGAGAGTAGACTGATGTTTATGACTGGACTGACATGGTCCTCAGGCTCCCCGGGATGCATAAATAGGCTACGCAATCTGTCTCAGATCAGTGACCAATGAACAGAAAGATGTTATAGCACAGACTGTTAATGCATTAAATAATATATTTTTCAAATGACTTGATTTAAAATGCTGATGCAAATAGTTGTAAAATCAATTATTTGTTAAGTCATCGCTTAAAAAAAAAAAGAAAAATTACAGTTGTGAAAAAGCAGAAAGAACGACCATATATGTGTAAACGCAATTTATTTATTATTTAGTGGTACAGTATGTTTATTAAAATCCTCCCACTGTCTTTTATCTGTCAGTTCTTGATGAATTCCATTTTTAACATGTTTCTTCTCTCCCCACAGTCACTGGAGAGCACACGCCGTATGCTGCAGCTTGTGGAAGAGGTAAGAGAACATTAAACATTATATGTAGCTATCAGAAGTGCTTAATATAGGACTTAGTATGATCATTATGAACAAAACAAAAATGTGACCTATGGACAACCACAAAACCAGTCATCGGGTATATTTGTAGCAATAGCCAACAAGACATGTATGGGTCAAAACTATCGATTTTTCTTCAATGCCAAAAATCAGTAATATTAAGTAAAGATCATGTTCCATGAAGATATTTTGTAAATGTCCTACCGTAAATATATGAAATATGGATGCAGCATAATTGCAAACAAAAATGGCCAGAAACACGCCAACAAACATTGCTCGCTGATGCCCGCTCTTTGGGAATTACCCACTCAAGCCTGGTATCTACGTAGAAGCTTAGAATTTCATCTTTTGGTTCATCTACTCTCCACAACAGTAGTGGGCCAATAGAGGGTGTTAAAACAAACCTGTTTCTTATTAGCGCCCTGCTACAGTGCCTCTGGTGGACAGTTTAAAAGGCGTTTTTTTGCACCCTCAGATTTCAGATTTTTAAATAGTTGTATCTCAGTCAAATATCCAGTCCTAATTCAGCTTTCAGATGATGTATTTCAATAAAAAAATGAAACCTTATGACTGGTTCTATGGTCCAGGGTCACAAAAAAAAAATACAATTATTTATCAAGCTGTATTTAAATCATGTTTAGATTGTATGTGGTATGGTATGATGTATACTCAACATCAACAGCATTCATAAAATATGGCAATGATTCTTCAGTTAGGGGCACTTTTAGCACGAAATCTTAAATAAGAAACTGGTCATGGCCAATAGCTTGATTTTGGTATAATGTGGATTTCGTAATGATCGCCTTATAAATAATAGATTAAAAGGGTTTCTGCATTAAACTTTTTAATTATTATATTTTGAATATATTGTGGTGGGAATATTTCAACGTTTTGGTAGGAGACAGGGAATACAGAGAGAGAGAGAGAGAGAGAGAGATATCTTAGGTGAGATGTGATGAAGTCTCCACATCATGTTCCAATGTCAAAATGTGATCATCACAGGCCATCTCTAAAAAAACCACCTCCTTTTATCCATTACTGGCAGATGTGATAAATCACCTCTGAGTTGACAAATTTTCATCAGAAGATAAAAAAGAAACTAAGCTTGTGTTCAGTTCTTCAGTCTATACTGGTTCGCATTTACCTTTACACATTTAGCACAGGCTTTTATCCAAAGCCACTTAAGAGCGCACATAAGGAATACATTTTTTATAAGTATGTGTATCCCTGTAAATAGAAGACCTGACGCACCCTCGACCTTTTTATGTTTTTAGTTATAATCAAGGTCAGCAGACATTTCTGCACATATTGGTGATCAGCAGTATTCCTGCGTTAGGTCAAAAGAGAGGTAAATCACATTCATTATTTATACCAGCAGAACTATTGAGTTCGTACCAGACTGGAAATTTCGTTCTTTATGGGACAAACAAATGAATCCCCAAGGATCTATTTAGGGTACTTTGTGGTCCCGTCTGGAAGGTGGGGGCTGCCGCTTCATATCCTGCTGATTTATGCACTGCCAATAATCCAGAATATCAATATTCTGTTTTCCCTCCAAGTGCTGAAACTGCTGTCACAGCTGCCTGTTATTACAAAAAACAGCATCATAAATCTTCCAGACTGAGCGTTATTCACGTAAAGTCATAGTTTGGAAGCCTTGTAGAGAAAGATTTGGAGCCCCAGTGACCAAATAGTGATGATCCCAAAGCACATTTACATACTAAAGACATTCAATGAGTAATGCAGACATGTGCTGTTAAAACTCTGAATTGCCTTCACTCTAATCCCCATTAACTTTCAGTGAGAACAGGGACAAAAAGGACTGTCATATACATATTATATTTATTAATTAATTATTTACAAATCCATTATTTTCTTCCAAACAAAGTGGGATTGTTTTGCCCCATGCAAATCTTGACCATTTTCAATAGAATGTTGCATATAGAACAATCTAACGTAGGCTACTGTATTTAAAAGCTAACGTCTGTCTCACTTCAAAACTCAAGTCAGTAAACTCGGCAGAGACTCAAAATGGATTCTATCTCACATTTGCACAGAGAGTGCATATTGATCAGGGCTGTATGCTCTAAGGTCATTAGCATCTCCTTATTTGGTCGAAGGAAAAAGAGAAGAACATTAAGCAGTGTTAATGCTGTAGATGGCATCAGTACAAGTTTAAAAAGAACACAGACTCACAAAAGCAACACAAGGGACTGCCTTAACTTTTCTCTGTGCAGTGGATTAGTTCTTGAAGGAGCCTTGGAGTTGTCATATTGATCTTACCTCACTGTCTTTTCCATGTATTTCACCTTCAATTCTGCCCCTTCATCATCGTGGCTCGTGATGCGTAGAGTAAAGATGCTGGTATCAGGACTTTGGTTATGCTGGATGAACAGGGAGGTAAGTGTGGACGAATAAAACAGAAGAATAAAACAGTTCTTTTAATACATGTTTTAGATCCTTAGATGTCAAAATGAAGTGTCTTCTGTATTAGATTTGTCCGACTTTGCAGTCAGACTTTTCAAAATACAACCATTTACTCATTACAAATGGATCTTTTAGTTCACTAAGAGCTGATTTAATGCATACAATCAATGACAGTAATTTCTGTGAAATGCAATTACGTTTTGATTGCTTTCTCTGAAGAAACTCTTTCACCTATTTTTCTAACACTCTTTCCTCTTTAATTTCATCTGCTTTCAATCAGACTGTTTTACCAAAGAAACAGGACCAGCCACTACTACTCTTCATTTAAAGTCTGCATTTAGAATATATAGATTTAAAATATAGCCATCGCCAGTTATTAAACCAGAAATTTGAAGTAAATCAAATAAAGCAACGATCGATTTAGCTGGTAATGACAAATGTCACTCTTTTCCATAAACTGCACTAATACTCTTTTGTATAATCCCTGGCTCAATACTAATACTATAAGCAAAAAAGTTAAAGGGTTTATTGAAGAGTCTATAAGGCTGCAACCGGCTTGCTCTCACATTAAAAGCACACATTAGCTTGTTTAGTGTGATTTCAAAAATTAGACCGTTGACCTTGCTGTAATTGTCAGCCTCTCACAAGCCCTCTGATTGGCTCCTGTGCATGAGATCCCGCCTTTCGGCAGCCAGTAATTAATCTTATCATAAGGGGAATGGGATTTCTCCTCCATCCCCTCGAACTGCTGCCTAAAGCCTATTTAAACGAAACTCTCAGCCCAAAGGTGACACTGAGCTGGGTTAGAGTCTTGTAGCATTATCAAGGATTGAGTTCAAAAGTTCTTGCTTTATGTGAAAATATTGAATTTTGACGCAAGGAAATAACCTTCCTCCCACAAATCTAAGCATCTTTGAACGCCAGGGATTAAACAAACCCAACAAACGTTTTAGTCTCTCTTAAACCATTCCCAGTTTGCCTTTCTCTTCCCTGTGACTGATACCTTCACTAAACCTCATAACAATACCAAACACGCCCTGTCTGCACGACACACCGTCAGACCGTATCTGCACAGGACATCCACCACCTCAGTCATATCATCCCCTAACCGCACGAAGACAAACAAACTAAAAGCTACACCCTCTTCCATTGTACAGAGGAGAAAAAGAGTCTGTCTGGTCCTAACAAATGACCCAGCAAAGCCTTGAGAGAGATCAGGGCGGTCTTTTATTCAGCCCTAAGGTATAATTAAAGAGACAGAACTCTGAACCGCCGCCTTCCCGCGGAGACCCTTAAAGGGAGACCCAGCGTCTGTCTGCTTTTGGGCGTTGGGAGCAAATTCAGAGCAAACTGGTAGCGCCTTTGGCTCAGCGTCCAGTGTGACTTCATCAAGTTTTACAAGCGTTAAATGTTAAAGATATTTCGCACAGAAATAAACGTTGTGTCAGTATTTACTCACACTTACGGCATTCTGCACGACTTTATGTCCTCCATGGCACACAAACGGAGACATTTACAGTTAATGTCTTAATATAATAAAGGACCAAACCTTTTCATGAACTCTCATGGCTGATAGAGTATTTTTGTGTTTCTTGATGGCTCAAATCTCCATTCGTTTGTGTAACTGGATGAAAACATAACCAAAACAACGCTTCTTAATTTCTCCATTTGTGTTTCATAGAAGAAAGAAGGCCGTATGTTTGCATTGTGACATGGGTAAAACAATGACACAATTTTTATTTTGAAGCGAACTATTACACCAATACAACTTTAAGGACTGTAAACACTAATATTTTTCCTTGTTTGCATCTGTAGGTACATTCTAACGCATGCATCCTCTCTAGGTGCATACAGATATATTTCATCCAGTTCAGCAGTGCTCATTTGTCATATATTGTTGAAAAAGGGCCAACTAAATTCATTCCACTGCTGTCATCCCTTTGTCCTGACCAGAACAACTCGATCGTGTTGAAGATGGCATGAACCATATCAACCAAGACATGAAGGAGGCTGAGAAAAATTTAAAAGATTTAGGGAAATGCTGTGGCCTTTTCATATGTCCATGTAACAAGTAGGTACTGACCATGTGGCAGAAGGGTCGTACGTATGTGGTGGCGTCCGTTTTTTTCCCCTCCTTTCGTTTTGGTTTCCTTTCGTCACAGTGCCTGTCTGAAGTTTTTGTCTTCTCTTCTTTGTCCTCTTTCCTCCTTCCTTTATTTTCCTGCTCTCGTTCTATGGGGGATAAATTACTTGTTGTTTAATCAGAGCAACTGGAGCGCATCGAGGAGGGAATGGACCAAATCAATAAGGACATGAAGGATGCAGAAAAGAATTTGAACGATCTAGGAAAATTCTGTGGTCTTTGTTCCTGTCCATGTAACAAGTAGGTGCTGCCTGCCTGACTGCCTGCCTGCCTAAAATAAATCATATAGAGATGCCTCATAGCAGCCTGTAGCCCCAGTGAGAAGCGCCTGGAGTGGCTACTGGGGGCGATTTAGAGCTTAAAGTGTTTTGAATGTGAGCAAAGTGAAACTGAATCTGAAAAATAGAAACATTAATGAAACCGTTATAAACAAAACATAATACTACTTGAGCAGTTCCCACGCCTGTTCTATATATCCACACACGTGCATCAAAGATGTAACGCAAAAAAGAAACCTAAAACTGAAATCTTAAAGATTGGTAACTAATAACGGAGCACTTTCATATATTTCTATTTTTTAGATTGAAATGGCTTTTGTCGCATTCAAAATACATTCGGCCCTAACTTGGTTCCGTAGGTGGCTCTCCAATACCCATGTTCCTCAGCACAGCTTGCTTCCCTGTCAGGAAGGACAGTGAGCATGAGGCGGCATGGCCACACATGTTCACAGAAGTACAGCAGACCTTGCTTTGGGTCTTTTGTTGATAGACAGTTTATCTGAATGTATGAAGGCATGCTGCACAACCCAGGGTTTGGCCTGCAGCCTTTCCATAGCCTAACACTCTCTTTCTCAAAACCGCATGCTAACATTAGCAGACTTACTTTCCAGGGTCAAGGTCCTAAAAAACGGGTATCAAATTACTAAAACTGCATGGATGTGCCAAAGTTGAGCTACGTGCAAACAAAGACACAATAGTCATTTAGGAAAAAAATATATATAAAGATCTGCATTTTACTACACTTTTGTTAGTAAAATCTTCTGCTTATATTAATGCTAATAACATGTTCATATAGAATCGTTCAAGCCCATCACTATTATTTATGGATAATATAACACCTGTTCCAACATGAATAAGCACACATTATCTGCAACACACATTGTTTTCGCAACTTTGAAAGCACATCCATCAATACCTGACTGCAACAGCATGTCCCTGAATGCCAAATGCATGCTCATGCAACTTTTGCTGATGATATTGACATGTCAAACAATAATGTAACACGGTAACAACGCTGATGACTCCTAAACATCACTCGGATGATCTAAAAGTTTCAAACCTGTCGTATGGTGTTTGCAGGAATAGTTTAGCAGAGAACAGCTTTGTATAGCCGCAGTATGGTGAAGAGAGTCCAGTGCTTTCGTTGGTGAGTGGTTACCCGAGGGGAGCAGATGGGATCTAGGTCAGGCAGAGAAAAAGATAGAGGAGATATTCAGTTCTTTTGTAACAGCCTGTCATAAAGTCCCAGGCTGATGCAGTGGCACAAATAAAACCTTAAGAAGTGGACTTTTGGATTAGTCTTCTTAAACAATCTTTACTGGGTTTCGAAACAAAAAATGAACAGGCATGTTTATAAAAAAAGAAACATTGGCTTTATTTAGGTTGAATCTATGATTCTTGATTTGCTAGTTGTTAGTTTGCTGCTGGTATTAGGCAGAGGGTCATTCGTATTGTAGAGAGCATCTGATTGGACAAAATTCTGTTTAGTGCAAGATGAGTCATCAGTATTTTTGGTCTGTTTTCCTGGAAAAGGTACATTTGGAATATAAATCTACTAAATGTGAATTTTGTCAAGTTTTTGGAGTAGACTAGCAAATAGATGACTTCAAAAGCTTAATCAGGCGTGCATTTAAGCAATAAAATACCAGATTTCATGAGTTTTTAAATAGGTTCCTTCGGAACAGAGAAACAAGAATGATGAAATTAAATGTTCTGACTATCAGTATTTTAGGCAGTCCTCGTTTGAGTATTAACTGTTCTTTCGTATTAGATAAAGCTCAACATGCTGTTCAGAGAGAGAAAGGAGGGGAGACAGCTGAGGTGAATTGAAGCCTTACACCGTCTCTATAAATAATACTGCAGTGGGAGGCTTGGCCATCTCTGTTTAGATAAATCAAGAAATATTAGAACTAAAATCCGTATCAACAACACACAGATGAAGAACACATACAGGCTCGGCTATGCAAAAATACAATCCAGATTCAAGTTTAGCCTACATTGTCATATTGAAAAACATAATTGTCACTTTGTAATTAGGCAATTATGATATTATTTTCAATCTTTAAATGGGCTCTGTGCAATGATATGATTACTGTTGTTCTATTTCTCACCTCTGGCTGTGATGAGCAGACAAGCCGACAAGCCTACTGCTATGTCCACAAAAATAAACCGTAATGATCCATAATAGGCTATTGTCATATTTGGCAAGATTGCATATGTTTTAGATAATTTGCACGTAAGAAAGGGTATATTTAGCAATAATTGATAGTTTCATTCTTTTGTAGCTCTGGGATTAATCAAAACTCTTATAAAGGTAATTTGAGCTGCCTTCTGGTCTTACATGAAAATAATAATCTTAACCCTTTATGGTACGACATTGTCTAATAGTCAACACTACTCAAAAGAAAAGTGAAAAAAATATTGCTACGTTGGAAAAGGAAATGAATAAAAAAAGTTCTTGTTTCTATTATGAATTTATTTAATCATTAATTTCCAACTAATTCAATAATTTAACCCTTGGCATTGCGTTTAAAAGCTGAGCCCATCTTAAAGGGGTCATATGACACGGCTAAAACGAATATTATCGTTTGTTTTAGATGTAATGCAATGTGTATACACGATTTAAGGTTCATAACGCTGTGTTTTCCACATACCATGCATGTTTGTATCTCCTCTTTGCCCCGCCTCTCTGAAACGCGTGGATTTTTTACAAAGCTCATCGCTCTGAAAAGCGAGGTGTGCTATGATTGGCCAGTTAACAAGTGCGTAGTGATTGGTCGAATACGGCAAGCATGTGACGGAAATGTAAAGCCTCTTACCATATTTGGAACATCAGGTTCCAAAGCAATTGTACTGACAGGTACGCCCACCTTACTTGCGTGTACATTTGGGCGGTCTTAGTCAAATCATACCACGAACTGACGTGGATTTGTGGGGGTGTGGTTACACGAGACATTCAGGCAGGTCCTGGTGAGCATTCGCTTTTAGATCTTTTGTTCCGACACTTTAATTTTTGCAATTGTACGTGTCTAATACATGCATGGGCAACTTATAACACACCAAAGACACAGAAAACACGTATTCGCGCCATATGACCCCTTTAATTGTTAGAGTTAATTGTCCTCTCCTGTTTTAGTTTTTTCTGTGATTAATATTATGTATTTTAAAAAATGAATAAATAATACATAAATGCATTAATTAATAATGCAATTAATTATATATGCAATTATAATTATACAATTAATAAATAAATGTAGTAATTATTATTATTTATAAATATTCCGATAGGATTTATTTGGGTTGTATCAATGATCTATGATTACTTGTTGGTTGTGGCTGTTAGAAAGAGGGACGTTATTATTCTAGAGAGCATCTGATTGGACAAAAATCTGTTTAGTGCAAGATGAGTCATCAGTATTTTTGGTCTGTTTTCCTGGAAAAAGATGACTTTAAATTATAAATGAAAATCTACTAAATGTTGACAGCACATATAACACTTTAAAGCTAAAGAGATGTGCTCTAAAGCAATAAAATGCCCATTTTGATTTCATGAGGTCTTTCCAAATACATTATTTATATAACTTAGTTTAGTTCAATATTACAAGTTCTAATGATGCGATATGTAAGGGATAATGTACAGGCAGCTGGTTGTTATCGCTGAAATAAACCCCGACAGAGTTTTGAGAGGTTGTTATCTGGGAATAACGAACCTTCAAATGTTGCGACGGGCCAATCAGAATCAAGCATTCCAATGAGCCGTGTAATAAGACATCTTTAACAACTCAATATTATTATGGTTGGTTAAGGAGGGTTAAAAAAAACCTCAAATGTAAGAGTAAGAATCTAGGGTTATGTAAATAATACATAACAGCTAGGGTTAAAGGCTACCAACAAAAGAACGAGAATAATTGTTCTCTTCCCTCCAGCGTCTTTTCTTTTGAACTTATTTACACCTGTCTGACTGATGTGGCAGTCCTGTTATTCTGTGTTGTTTGTCGCCAAGGCCTGTGCTCTTTGTTATCTGTCATGGGGTGGGGTGGGGGGGAGCAGCTCATGAACCATGGGAAGGGAGGGCAAGCCATCCAACAGAGTCCACTGCAGACAGTTCACTCTGTTTGGAAATGGCTGTCCACCTGTGTTTACTGTACATCCCCCATTTTCAGCTCTTTTAGACAGGTATGTGTCTCAGCATAAAGTACATACGTGTTATATGTCCGCAAGATATAACATTACAATTTAAGCCTGTAGGATAATAAGCCCATCCCTGTTATGCTTGCCTGGTAATCCATTTTCTGAGTGTGTTTTCATGTTTATCTGTAGACACACTGCTGCTATTATTGACGTGTCCGATTACCAAGTGCTCAGACTTCCCATAATTCTGTGCAGAATGAAGAGCGGAGCCAGCAAGGCCTGGGGAAACAACCAGGATGGAGTGGTGGCGAGCCAGCCCGCCCGTGTGGTGGATGAGCGTGAACAGATGGCCATCAGCGGAGGCTTTATCCGCAGGTGAGAGGCCCGGAATTTCAGGACGCTGCGCTTGAGCAGGACAAGCAAAGAAAGGTTTTGTCTCGCAGTCAAAAGGTTAAATAAATCTGCTTGCACACAAAATATGGTGCTATATAGCACTACAAGTGGTTCTTGGCTCATAATCATAGGGGAACCACTTTTAGTGCTATAGAGCACCACATCTTGATGCTTCAGTGGTTCTTCATCGGTTCTTTGGGATGACTGAGGTGCTTTATACAGTAGAACCGCTGAAGAACCATACAGGGGTTCTGTATTGCACCTCGGTCATCCCAAAGAACCGCTGAAGAACCACTGAAGCACCAAAATATGGTGCTCTAGCACTAAAAGTGGTTCCCCTATGATTATGAGCTCATTGTTATTTTATGTTAGCTAATGCATTTACTAATGTTTACAAATACAGCTACAGGGTAAGATTTACTAACATCTTGCGGCAGCGCAAACGCCTCTTTTGGCGTAAAAAACTGCTGTCGGTATTAACTCAAGACACATAGTGAAAATTTGTGCTGAAAAGGCGTGCGACTGACCTTATTGTATATGCATTTGTAGGAGTTTCCTCAGACACAAACTTTATGTGGGGAGAGAATTTAAATTAATCATGCAACACAATTTATTTGCGGCTTTATTTAATGCCCCAAAAAGCATGTCTTAAACCCTGCACTAATATGTGCTACTCTTGGTCATTACAGGAATAATATATTGCACCTGTATTTTAATGTGCGCCTTGAATCTAGCCACAGGAGGTCACAAGCCAGTGTACTTTTTGTGCCGGTCCCAAGCCCGGATAAATAGAGAGGGTTGTGTCAGGAAGGGCATCCGACATAAAACTTTTGCCAAATCAAATATGCGAATCACTAACATGACTTCCATACCGGATCGGTCGGGGCCCGGGTTAACAACGACCGCCATCGGTGCCGTTGACCTACAGGGCACTGGTGGAAATTGGGCTACTGTTGGTCAAAGGAGAGGAGGAAGGCGTGTCCGTAGGCAGAGAGAGAAGAGGAAAGGCAGGAGTTTCAGACTGAAAGTAGGGACTTTGAATGTTGGTACGTTGACAGGTAAAGGCAGAGAGCTGGTAAATATGATGCAGAGGAGGAAAGTCGACATTCTGTGTGTCCAGGAGACCAGGTGGAAAGGGAGCAAGGCTAGAAGCATTGGAGCAGGGTTTAAACTGTTTTATCATGGTGCGGACAGGAAGAGAAATGGAGTAGGAGTGATCCTGAAGGAGGAGTGTGTGAAGAATGTTCTGGAGGTAAAGAGAGTGTCAGATAGGTTGATGAGTCTGAAGCTGGAAATTGAAGGTGTGATGTTGAATGTTGTCAGTGCTTATGCTCCACAAGTAGGTTGTGAGCAAGAGGAGAAAGACAGATTCTGGAGCGAGTTTGAGGAAGTGATGCAGAGTGTTCCCAGAGGTGAGAGACTGGTGATAGGCGCAGACTTTAATGGACATGTTGGTGAAGGGAATAGTGGGGATGAGGAAGTGATGGGCAGGTTTGGTCTTCAGGAAAGGAACCCAGAAGGACAGAGGTTGGTAGACTTTGCTAAAAGTATGGAGATGGCTGTGGTGAACACGTACTTTCAGAAGAGGCAGGAACACAGGGTGACATATAAGAGTGGTGGCAGGAGCACACAGGTGGACTATATTTTATGTAGACGCTGTAATCTGATGGAGATTAGCGATTGCAAAGTAGTGGTAGGAGAGAGTGTAGCTAGACAGCATAGGATGGTGGTGTGTAAGATGACTCTGGTGGTGAGGAAGATGAAGAGAGCAAAGGCAGAGCAGAAGACAAAGTGGTGGAAGTTGGAAAAGGAAGAGTGCCGTGTTGTTTTCAGGGAAGAGTTGAGACAGGCTTTAGGTGGACAGGAGGTGCTTCCAGATGACTGGACTACTACAGCCAAAGTGGTCAGGGAGACAGGTAGGAAGGTGCTAGGTGTATCATCTGGAAGGAGAAAAAAAGACAAGGAGACTTGGTGGTGGAATGAGGAAGTTCAGGAGAGTATCCAGAGGAAGAGGTTGGCTAGGAAGAAGTGGGACAGTGAGAGGACGGAGGAAAGTAGACAGGAATATAGGGAGATGCAGCGTGAGGTTAAGATAGAGGTTGCAAAGGCCAAACAGAAAGCTTATGAGGTTATGTATGCAAGGTTAGATAGTAAGGAAGGTGAGAGGGATTTGTATCGGTTGGCGAGGCAGAGGGATAGAGATGGAAAGGATGTGCAGCAGGTTAGAGTGATTAAAGATAGAGATGGAAATGTGTTAACAGGTGACAGGAGGGTGAGGGAAAGATGGAAGGAGTACTTTGAGGAACTGATGAATGAGGAAAATGGCAGGGAGAGAAGAGTAGTAGAGGCAAATATTGTTGAGCAGGAAGTAGAAAGGATTAGCAAGGGTGAAGTTAGGAGAGCTTTGAAGAGGATGAAGAGAGGAAAGGCGGTTGGTCCGGATGACATACCAGTGGAGGTATGGAAGTGTCTAGGAGAGATGGCAGTAGAGTTTTTAACTAGGTTGTTCAACGAGGTCTTAGAGAGTGAGAGGATGCCTGAGGAATGGAGGAGAAATGTTTTGGTGCCGATTTTTAAGAACAAGGGAGATGTGCAGAGTTGTGGAAACTACAGAGGTATTAAGCTGATGAGCCATACAATGAAGTTGTGGGAAAGAGTAGTGGAAGCAAGGCTAAGGGGAGAAGTGAGCATTTGTGAGCAGCAGTATGGTTTCATGCCAAGAAAGAGCACTACAGATGCGATATTTGCTTTGAGAAGGTTGGTGGAGAAGTACAGAGAGGGTCAGAAAGAGCTGCATTGTGTCTTTGTAGATTTAGAGAAAGCGTATGACAGGGTGCCAAGAGAGGAGCTGTGGTATTGTATGAGGAGGTCTGGAGTGGCAGAGAAGTATGTTAGAGTGGTGCAGGATATGTATGAGAGCAGTAGGACAGTGGTAAGGTGTGCGGTAGGTGTGACAGAGGAGTTCACGGTGAAGGTGGGACTGCATCAAGGATCGGCTCTGAGCCCCTTCTTGTTTGCGGTGGTGATGGACAGGCTGACAGATGAGGTCAGACAGGAATCTCCATGGACTATGATGTTTGCGGATGATATTGTGATCTGTAGTGAGAGCAGGGAGCAGGTGGAGGAAAGTCTAGAGAGGTGGAGGTTTGCTCTGGAGAGAAGAGGAATGAAGGTTAGTCGCAGCAAGACAGAATACATGTGTGTGAATGAGAGGGATCCAAGTGGAACAGTGAGGTTACAGGGAGAAGAGGTAAAGAAGGTGCAGGATTTTAAGTACTTAGGGTCAACAGTCCAGAGTAATGGGGAGTGTGGAAAAGAGGTGAAGAAGCGTGTGCAGGCAGGTTGGAATGGGTGGAGAAAAGTGTCAGGTCTGTTGTGTGATAAAAGAGTACCAGCAAGAATGAAAGGAAAGGTGTACAGGGCAGTAGTGAGACCAGCGATGTTGTATGGTTTGGAGACAGTTGCACTGAGGAAAAGACAGGAGGAAGAGTTAGAGGTAGCAGAGCTGAAGATGTTGAGGTTCTCTTTGGGAGTGACGAGGATGGATAGGATCAGGAATGAGTACATCAGAGGGACAGCACATGTGACATGTTTTGGAGACAAAGTTAGAGAGGCCAGGTTGAGATGGTTTGGACATGTTCAGAGGAGGGAGAGTGAATATATCGGTAAAAGGATGCTGAGGTTAGAGCTGCCAGGCAGGAGGCCGAGAGGAAGACCAAAGAGGAGGTTTATGGATGTAGTGAAGGAGGACATGAAGGTAGTCGGTCTGAGAGAAGAGGATGCAGGGGATAGGGCTAGATGGAGGCAGATGATTCGCTGTGGCGACCCCTGAAGGGAACAGCCGAAAGGAAAAGAAGATTTTAATGTGCGCCTTGTAAATCCACAGAAATGTCCGCTCCCATCGGCGCATTTTTGAAATTGCGCTTTATTTTGCCCTGTTTAGTAAATCTGGCCCTGAGGAAATATCGCTTTGTTTACATGCATCTCAATGGGGTGGCTACAATCCACTATGCTTGTGGGTTTTAGGGTAACAGATGACGCCCGGGAAAATGAGATGGACGAGAACTTAGAGCAGGTGGGAGGCATCATCGGTAACCTGCGCCACATGGCCCTCGATATGGGCAACGAGATTGACACCCAGAACCGCCAGATCGACAGGATCATGGAGAAGGTATGGATGGGTTGTTGTTGTTGGACCGTACAATCCTGAAGATAATAAGTACAATTTTTCGAAATCAGTTCAACAAATGAAAAAATGTATAATATGATATTAGTTAATAAATAAAGTTAATAATGATGTTAACAAACCTCCTTTGATCCCACCAGGCTGATTCCAATAAGACCAGGATTGACGAAGCTAACCAGAGGGCCACAAAGATGCTCGGCAGTGGCTAAGCCTCTGGTCTGCTTGCTTTTACCAACCGTGCAGTTTGTCAAAAAAAAGGCATTGCGCTTATCATGGTATTTACCTTCTAGGTTTGCACACATGCACATATCACCCGGCCCCCATTGTAAATGTCGTTCTATGTGTCGTCTGTCAGCTTTTTCAATGATTGTCCGCGTAAATGATTTCTTAAACTCCGTAACATTCTTTCCAAAGGTTGTATATAGTGCTGACTCGATGGCTCTCGCTCACTTGTGAAGTTTTTATTGTCTTTATGACCTATATACATATATGTATGTATGTATACGCTTATATACGTATACATATGTGTATATATATATATCGAATTTTTGCTGGAGGAAATATATAATAGGAATGCTATACAAGCTGTCTTTTTTTTCAGTATCTCAGTATCGTCTTTGTAAAACTGTGTCAAACCACTCGGCTACTGTCATGCTCCTTATTTTGATGTTGTCATGACAAATGAAGAATGGGAAAAAAAGATTTTGCAAATGATACCAATACTTGCACCTACAATCAACGTCTTTGGTTCATATCCCTCATCACAACCATAATCAGTTACTGTTTAGACAATGTGCAACTAGATTCTGTAGCTGTAGTAACATTGCATTCCAAGTGTTGTGAATTGTGCGTTATGCATGACAAATGGTAGATCTTAGCGTCTTCTAAATAAAACTTGTTTTAAAAAAAGATTACAAAAAAAATGAAAATCATGACAGTAGCAAAATTGACAAAAGCATGCTCAGTATTAGGACACAGTGGAACGTTCCATATTACTGCAAGTTTGCAATAGTGCCACCATTTCAGTCGATATATATTCACAGACTGTGACCTTTTGTTGTAAAATAATGCAAAGTGACTTAAAGAGGTAATGTAACGAGAACGAAACGCGGCGGTTCTGCAAAAATGACTTGTTTTCTAGTAAAATGAATATGCAGTCGGGTGTAGAAATGTCCTGAAGGGCCTGGGGGGACTGGTTGTTTACTGTATCATAGGTTTTGGATGCTCTGAAAAAAATAAATAATCATTTGCAATGTAAAGCAAAGACGCATATTTCTGAGAGACCTTACTTTTATAAGACTGTATCCTGTTAGTTTACTTTCCCCGTGTGGTTTGTTATTGGTAAAAAATGATAATAATCCATGACAAAAAAATTCAAAAGGGTTTTTGTTGCTTCTGTACCTAGAGCTATGCACACCAAATCGCTACGATGTTGAATAGTTATTATAAGAAGTCAAATAAATACCTTACCTGAATGACACATAGGTTAAACTGTGAAATTGATGTCCCCAACGCATGTAATATTAAAACTCCCTCTGTATCCTGTCAGTCTGTGAAGTGGTTGACATTTTGTAGCTAGCTGAATTGATTAAAAGTAATAAACCCCTAATCGCTGTGGGTTTCATTATTGTCTCAAACTTGGCAGTTTTGTCCTGTTGAAAAAAAAAGGCTGAATCTGTATGATGTTACTAGCATTAAAGGGATAGTTCGCTTAAAAATGTCATCATTTATGCACTCTCATGTTGTTCAACACCTGCATAGACTCTTTCATCTGTGGAACTCAAAAGAAGATATTTTGAGAAATGTCTCTGTTTTGTGTTCACACAATGGAGGTCAATGGGGGTTAGTGTTGTTTGGTTACCAACATTCTTCAAAATAACTTTTTTATGTTCTTCTGCGGAAGAAAGTCATATAGGTTTGGAATGACATGAGGATGACTAAATTATAAACAACTTATAATTTTAAGGTGAACTATTCCTGAATCTGTGAACTAATCCTCAATTCTGGGCAGTTGTGGCCTAGTGGTTAGAGAGTCGGACTCGCAACCAGAAGGTCATCGGTTCGATTCTCAGGGCCAGCAGGTAGTGACTGATGTGCCCTTGAGCAAGGAAACCTAATCCCGTTTGCTCCCCGGGCGCTGCAGTGATAGCTGCCCACTGCTCCGGGTGTGTGTGTGTTCACGATTTGCAGTGCGTGTGTTCACTCACTAGATGGGTTAAATGCAGGGGACACATTTCGGTTATGAGTCACCATAACTGACAAATAGGTCACTTTCATTCACTTTTAACAAAAGCAACTTACAATAAGGTATACATTCATCACTGTGTGGTGGTGTTGCTAGCCATGTTTTACCCGCAGAATTACAGTAATGTTTTTTTTGCACACATGATATTGATCAAGAGATTAATATATTTAAATATTTTATTTTGCATGTTCTCTTGGTGATACAAAGGCTGTTATGTATTATTTACAATTGTGTTGTATTTTAGGATTGGCCTTTAAAACATGAATATATTTGCATTTTAATATAATTAAACAGTTAATGCATCTAAAATAATCATAATCAATCATAATTTGGTCATGTATCTTGCCTACAAAACACAACATTAACACATTTTAATTGTGCACAAAAAATGTGTTTGAGATCAAACTTAAAGTTAAAAATGGACAAGAATGCTATGAAGTTTAGAAAAAACTGCCTTGTCTTGGTTGGTTTAATGGCCAGGACGTCATTAATGAGGATAATGAACTTGCTGCTGCAACAAAATAATCAAGACACATCATCCTAATTTACCTCCATTAGACACGAACGACAACATGTTGATACTGCTAATGTTTAACCCAACCAGCAAAGACTTCTGTTCATAGTCTGGCGGCCCAAAAGCAGAAAATAATTACACATGCTTTCACGGTACATTACAAAGAACCAAAACTTGCACCGTGATGTATTCTTGAAATTTGCTCAAAGACGTGTGCTACAAGAAAAGCTGAAAGATGCTGAATTTAAGACGCCTCGTGCAAAAGAGAATACCAAGAGATGTTTTACAGCAGAGAGGATGCAATTTATGGGAAATAGCCAGACCCAAGGCTCTGTTCCCAATTCATGTTTTAACAAACGGTATATAACAGACATTAAAACAAGTGGAAATCAGAATGCAAGCGAATGTCTCTCGAATCATCACACGCTTGCGGGAAGTGAGACATCTAAAAAAGGTGTTGCAATATCAGGCAACACTGAACCATATTAAAAATTCATTATCATTAAAATATCTACACCGCAGGCAAAGAGCTGGACAGCCTGATGTTTACACACCAAAACCTAACTATATCTTAGCAAAAGTGGTTTATGAAAGAAAGAGAGCTTGATGTTGTACGTGTCATCCATCTAAATACTGACTCTGGGCAGTTGTTGGTATGTATATTGACCCTATAGGTGATAATACATGCTGGTTATGTTGGCAGGGATAGCTGCAGACAGACATGTCAGCAGGCAACGGTGCGTTTCTTCTTTAAAATTCAGCCCTTCCAGATATTAAAATGGAGAAGCGTTTTGAGCCGCACTGCCTCCTGAAGAGAAACAACTGCGATTTCTCGTGAGCGAGGTCGGCTGTTGAATGAGGTGTTGTATTGTGCGCTTTTCTGCTGACCCAGAAGTAATTAAAAACGCTGGAGATTTACGACAAACATGAAGTCTCTCTCAGGCACAGGGACGGTCTCTGCTAACCTCACACCACCTCCTGAGACACAGCAGATATTTTTAAAGGAGTCGCTGGTTTTGCATTACTGTTGTCCAAAAGGTTCTGCATATATAGTGGCCAAAAGTGATGTCTGACTTTGGACATCTTTGTTCCTTATTCAAATATTATATTGAAGATAGAATAAAAAATGTGCATGCATTGTTTGTGTGGAGTATACACTGATGGTAAGCTTTGAGAAAAATTGGCAAAAAATGACGCATATAAGACATATATTACCATATAATATTACCATACAAGAGGATCAATCAATATTAATAACTGATCAAATTGTAGTCAATGTATGCTTTATTTACACCTTTTTTGCATTTTATATAATAAAATAATAATAATATGAATAAAATAAATAAATGTTAATAAAAAATATAAATAAAACCCAATTCCCTGAAACGCCGTGTTTTGCCTATTCGTAAAACAGTTTTGTCCAATAAATACTTTTATATACTTTAAATACTTCAGTGTGTGTCCATTTTGATCTAACCTGAGGGGGCATTAAAAGCAAATATTGTACAAATATGCCCTTCTGGACATCACTTTGGCCACTACTATATGTTGAACCTTGCCTGTCCACATACAAAATCATAATACAACATTTTTAAATGATCTTATTTCTGACTTGACTTACCCAAAAAATGATGGTTTCTGTGTATTATTGTTCTTAGCAGTTGCACCTGATAATATGGGTGAAGAGCCCCTAGATCTGAAGGAAGAACTCAGGACATTTCTAAAATTAGAACAGGAAAGGAAACTTGGTTTGGGCTCTTTACATATAAGCTCCCACCTTAATAACCCTAGCAACCATTTAGAACACCCTGGCAACAACATACTATTCAACATGTCACAGCATTCAGAACACTTCAGCTGTTCTGTTTCTTTGTACATATGTCCCACTAAAATAAAATTGTCTACCCCATGCGGTCATACAAAGTCAAAACATTTGCCGTTTAATCCATCTTTGCTCCATTCTCCCTAATTTAGACATTCCCTCCTCATACAGTGCTTCATCCCCCCCGTTTCTCATTCACAGTCTCGATTTCATTTCTACCTTCCTCCCCCCTCCTTCTCTACAGCCCTAGCTGTAACGGATGCTGCATCGAGCTCTAGCGCTCTTCCCCTGCCTTGACGTCCCTATCCCACTATTAGTCAGCTGCGAGTCAGCAAAATCCCCAGCCCAGCGTTTATAACAACACCATAACACGAGACATCGTGTGTGACAGTGTATCAACATCTTTGAGGTGTCCTGTGGTGAGTCGAGAAGGCAAACGCAGTCCTGGCCCTTCGAGATTACACACAGGGCGTTTAATGGAATTTGTCAGACTATCATTTTCGGTTTGGGAGGGGTGGAGAAGGGAGGACTGTGATGGTGTCTTATATAAAGCTTTGCAGTACTCACCCTACCAGATGTTCTATAACATGGCAAGATATATAATGTTCCTCAAGAGGATTTAAGAGAGGGGGGAAGATGAAAGAAGACTGCAGGTTTGGCAAAGAGAGGTGTCCTGGACCACATGATTAGAGGAACAGAAGAAAATGAGAGAAAGGAATGAGAGGAGAAGATGTGTTAAAGAGTGCACTGGGGATGGGAGGATGTGAATATCTGCACGCACAAAACAGTAAGACAGAGAGACAGAGAGAGGGGAGGGAGGTTAAGGAAGGGTGGGGTTCAGAGCTACAGATGCCACTGCATTCTCTCTCATTTACAGTAGGTTTCAGTATTGTGTATTGGAACACAAAAGAAGATATTTTGAGAAATGTCTCAGTGGTTTGTGTTCATAGAGTGGAAGTAAATGGGGTCCAATATTGCTTGGTTATCAACATTCTTCAAAATATCTTAATATCTTGAAATATCTTTAGTCAAGTGTGACGACACTTTAAAAAAGCTCTGTCCCAGAAACTCTTCACATACTGTGAGATTGTCATAGCAAGGTGTGCTATGATGAAGCCAGGCAGAGTCATACCAACTCGTGGCTGCCAGGCTGCTCCAACCTTGGCCTGCCATGTCCGCCCCACCACCCCCTTTCTCATCCATCGTGACCCCCAGCCACATCTCTTCCTTTCCTTAAAAGGAAATGCCTTTTCCAATCACCCCAAACAATGTCTACCCCTTTCACACCAAACGACCTTTCTTGTCACCTCTGCTTACATAAATATTCGGCAGAAATGGACAAAGGGGAAACGGCGACCCCTAGTGGCAGATGAGCAGCACTGTCTGGCGTTTATGTTTACGCATTTGAATTTTATACAACGTGCATTCAAGGTTACAGTGGATTTAATCAGTTTGCATGTTCTTCAGCTGTATGCAAATAAAACCAAATATTCATACATTTATTTGCAAGTAGATTCAAATAAATAGCAAAAATCACTGAATAGTAGTAACTTTGAAAGAAGCCATTTGAGTCACTCTACAAAAAGGCATATATATATATATATATATATATATATATATATATACTGTATACAATATAAATATATATATTTACTTATATATATACTTCAACCAATGGCTTTAAAATGGCTTCACAAATAAAAATAGGCCAATAATCCACAGCAACAGATAATATGTTTGGCTAAAATCAATACAATACAAAACACTATTTCTTAATTTAGATAACTATAAAATCAGCAAGACAAAGCCAGTCTAATGGAGAAAGTCAGAATGTACTCGGCTAATGTTCGTCCTGCACGGTGAACTTTATTCCGTGTTTGTTTAGACGGTCGATTAAGGTGGTTTTTGCGAACGCTGAGCCTGGAGTGTACACACCACCCCTGTGAGTACCAACCAAAGGAAGAAAAGTGAGACAGGACTTCTATATGCAACACAAATGCAGTTAACATATTCAAATAAAACACTTTGCCTTTTATATATAGCATCCTTGTCACAACATTATTAACCAAAGATGAGTATTCAACCTTACTTTGTTTTACTATATAAAGGCATTGTATACTGTACTATCATATAGAAAGTAGATTCTGTATATACTGTAGAAGTATTATGACTCACTGTGTAGGGAGACTGTGTGGCTCATTCAGCAGCGTAATAGCTGCCTGTACCATAGTAATTGGTGTGGCGATGTATCCGAGTTCTGCAAAGTGAGGTAGAAGAGATCAAATCTGAACAGTTGGGTCGGCTAATGCAATGCAGTACAACAGAGCCAAACAACCGATGAGCAGGACAATACCTGGTCCAGTTATTTCTGTGCTGATCCTAAAATTTGGTTTGCCCTGAGAGGGGTCCTGACCTGTTGTGTAGCCTTCCCCAATGAACCTCATGCAGAAAGATGTGTCATTCATCTGATATAAGACAACAATGGTAGAAAAAGACAACATGTCACTCCAACACAAACGAATGGCAGGTGTTAGCATTGTTTTGGAAATGACAGGTTTATTGTTTTCGTACCTGTGTCTTTGATGGTCCAGTTTTGGAGAACATTCCGAAAGAGAAAAATTTGGGAAACTGCAAAACAACATTATCCTGATTGTAAATTTCATAAACAATTATTGATAAATGTCATATAGACAATGAGTCTTTAACAGGTAACCTTATGAATGTAAGTGTGTACCTGAGTAAGCAATCTCCTTCCAAGACCAAATTTGACCATGAACCAGAAGACCACACCTGCAAACAGGGTCTTCGCCAAGGAGAAAATATCACCAATTCCTACATATGCCGTGTACTGGACCTGAGAACACCACCACGAAGAAAACCAATGAAAACTGGGAATTGAAGGATAGAAGATCAATGATACAAAGTTCATAAAACAAGAAAAACTCAGTGTGCACTGTACACTCACACCTACAGTATGTAGTCAGAGGTTACATATTGAATTCCCAACATTTCGAACTGCTAAATGACTAACATGTATTTTGAGTCCACAGAAATGCTTTTTAATCACAAATGGCCATATATTGACAGCACTCCGTTGACCTCTATGACGTCACACTCAATACTGTGCTCATCGCTATGGAGATGAAAGGGCAATGAATCACAGAGTGTGAATCATCCCCTGCTACGTTCATGAAGGCCTTCAAAATACTATCACGATAATCGTGCTCTCAAAAGACACAAGAGGCACAATGGTATGAAAAATATTCTCTCAGAGACATTTTTAGCGATATGCAAAAGTTTGGGCAAAATCCCACTAAAACATTATTCTTTAAACAGAAAAGAAATGCTACAACTGGGTTTCAGCTGCATTCAATGACAAATTAGAAAAAAAACATTTATTAATAGGACTACCAAAGTAAACACGGTCATTTATGTATAATGTGTGCAGTGGCTTCCTTCTTTTGGAGTTTCATTTGATCATTTCTGAAGAATGAAAAGTATAAAATTATGACTCATATTTTTTTATAGTGCTTCAGGTGACTCGAGTTCCTGTGTCTCTAATATGCTCTCAAAAAAGACAAAAAGCCCAAATGTATAACTTCATATATTAAAAATGATATTGCTACGCCCACTATCTGCCTTCTAGCAATGACTACTAGTCGAATGTTACATCGCCTAATAAATATTCATGAGCCAAGTTCACTTTCTGAATCATTATATAATCATTCTGCTATATCTCTTCATACTCAATCACAACAGCAGGAAATGTTAAAACAATATGACAGAGCGCTCACAGGGTAATTTTTG